>NW_020450885.1:410970-544795 GCF_003343035.1 Apteryx rowi | reverse complement strand
CCTCTAAGTGCCTCTCTAGCCGCCTTCCACGTCTCCCGTTCCTCCCTCGCTCTCCGCAGGAGCATTCTTATCAGCCCCCACGCCTTTAACTCCCTCGCGGATCCCCCGTTCATCGGGGACTCCACCAGCGCTGCTGTGCATTGCAGCCACAGTTCCTCCCGCAGAATCTCCACAGGAGAAGTAATCGCTCCCTCCTTTACGAGCCTCTCTACACACGCTCGTATCGCGCYCGCCTTCAGCGGCGCCCGCCATTCCTTGGCGCAGGCCATCACTACCTTGCATRTGGCCTCCATGGTTCCGGATCCGGATCCCTTCCTCACGCTCCCGGCGCCTGCGCCGGCCGAGCCGCCTCCTYGGTATCACGTCGGGGTCACCACTTGTTACCGTTCTCGTTCTTACCGAGGAGGCACGGGGCCTCCCCCCAGACCCCGGACCATCACCACACAGACACCAATATGAGGAGTGGCAAAATGGCATTTAATGAAGCGCGTCCTGCTCTTTTATAATGCTGTAAAGCCCCGCCTTCTTCTCTGGCAGCAGTGCTCCGCCCGTTAYGACCTTCCCATGTTCCGCCCCGCAGTGCCTCCCTGCTCATCCTTTTTCCTCCACACTGCATATCCCTAGCTCGTTTAAATTTGGCTTTCCATCATTCTCATCGCTGAAGGGAAACACAGAGCTTCCATCACAAACCACAGATATTTTCTGATTTTAGATTCCTGTGCCCTCCCTTCTCTGACTGCAGAAACCCACTGAGGACCCTGGGCTTCTCCTTGGGTGGCCAGTCTGGGCTGACGTCTCTGCCTACAATGTCCTCATTGCCGTTGCTGCCCAAGTTAGCCAGATTAAAGCTAGCTCAAGAGTGCTTGCTTGAGCTGTGGTTACCCCTGAATTGTAATGTGAACAGGCTGTGGGCAATGAAAAACCTTTTGGCCAACTTCCTTTGCCTCGTCCCTCCTGCAGGAACTGGTGATCTCATCCTCTCGCCCACTGTTCTCTCATTTTCTAATCCATTCAAACGGAGACACTGCTATTCTGAGTCTCCTGAACTCACCTCCTCTCATCTGCTCTGTAGTCAGTGAGGAGATTTCCGACTCCACTTCAGACTGGCTGCACTATTTACTTTCATGGGATTTTTCATCCTCATGCTATTCCCAGTGCGTTACCCTTTTTGCCTCACAACTCTGCTCCCTGTACCCCAGTCTTGTCCTTAACCAAAATTCCTTCTTTCCTGTGGTCTACAGATAGGTTGGAAGGCTTTTGCTCCCTGCCAGCTATTAGGCATTCCAGCATACAGTTCATATATAGATCTCAGTGATGCTGCTTTTACTTATGCATTTCAGCATTTATGAATATAAAATGGTTCTGCCTTAATTTTACAACATCATATAAACTAATTGTGGAAGCCTGGGGGAGGTGTGCTACTTGTTCACCTCTCTGCTGTCCTGTGGGTTGCAGGATGAGTGGTAGACACACAAAGCAATGCCTAGAATGGACTCTGCGATCACTTTAATTTCCTATAAGCACCACTTCCATTAGTTGGTTAGTGGAGTCCATTGGCACAGGCAGGTTGCCCTTGTCACAAGAATTTCAGAATCAGGCTCTTGTGGGGCTCCTGGTGATACCCGCACAATCCTCTACCTCATCTTTGAGACATTTCCAAAGCCTTGATATGAGCTGGTCAGACAACGCTTTCTCAAGAGCCAACTATTTAAGAGTGGCTTTCACCTCTGCAAAGGTCATCAGAACTCCAGCTTTCTTAGCTTTCAGACACAGTTCTGAACTTATGGCTTTCCCATACTGTATCTATATTGTATGTTGTTATTTTTTTTAATTTGGACAAGATTTCATTCAGGTCAAGCTGATAGAATTGCCTCCCGTATATTATAAGGGCATCCTAAAACAATCCTTAGTTTTGAGTTCCTTTTGGACCTTTCAATGCTATTAGACGGTACAGAGTTATGGTGGTGACAGATGTCTGCTTCCCTTCCCCATCCATCTGGCATAAACATAGCAACTGTGAGTGCATGCTCTCCAGGCTTGAGCACCTACACAGGAAAAGCTCTTGCTTCTAGGAAATGTAAAAGTTCATGGTTCTTTTTTTTCACTCAGATCTTACTGAGTTCATCATTCTGGTGTTTCACTGAACACACAACGAAAGTCAGTTTTTCTGACCTTCTCTGGGACTTGGCTACCTAGGAGAAATCTCTGCCTGTATTCATATCTTCTAATGGTAGGTACATTTCACAGAAATGGGGGGGGGGGGGGAAGCCACCATAAACTACTAGAGAAAGATCTGTGAGTGAAAAAGACAAAAGTTCCATTGCATTAAATCCAAAACAATCCAGAAGAAGCAAGAACAACTACCAGACATCTACATTCAGAGCTGAATGTAAAAGATTTTCACAAGGGAAAGAAATGTGATGCAGACCAACTGTAGACTAGTCACGCTGTTTCTCTCTGCTGGAAGGAAGATGATTATTTCAATTTTTATATCCTTGGAAAGCATTATTTTACAGCTAATCAGGATGAAAGGAAACAGTAAAAATGGACTCACTTATCCTTGTCTTCCAACAGTCCACAGAGAAAGGAGTTGTCTTAAGGGAAAGATTTGCTGTCCCTTCTAGAGATCTTCTAGCTGTTGGCATTCAGCCTCCTCCACTCCTCTCCTTGACAAGAACCTACTCTTTGTGGAGATAACTCAGATTTGTCTCAGTTTCTCTTAGTTGCAAGCTTTCTGGAAGCCTTTTAGAAAGTCTTGGCTGATTCTCATTACACTCAGGATTTTCCCCTTTCACAAAATGCAGCTCATTCTTGTAGGATTTTAACCTATTAGCTGACCCCTCCCCAGTCGCAGTCATGTACATGGCTTCCTCAGTTTCTGAGCTGAAGAATTTCAAATGCTAATATTTTGATGGACAAAATGACAGTGTTTGAGTGACAAGCAAGTAACAAACTGAGTTAAAAATGTCCTGATTCAATGCAATGGGAAGTTAGAGATATGTGAAGGATGAATCTAACTAATAAAAAAATTAATTTGCTCTTGTTTCTCAAATTCAAAGAAAAAAATTGTATTCTCTGGAATCAGCTCCAAGATCCTGTATTGCTGTACAGGGGTGAAAGTTGCAAACATGAGGATGAAAGCTATTACAGCAAGGTTTCATGTCAACACTCCAAAGAGTATAGGGGCTCCTGAAGATTGTTGTTAGACAAAGAAGGATAATAAAGGTTAGTGTTTCTTAGAGCCCAGCTCTACACTGTAGGCTGGCAATCATGATACTGTTGCTGATGTACACTCCTTTTGTGCTGCTTTAAGGGAAATATTTCAAATGCTGTGGAAGATAGATACTTGATAGATATTTGATAGATATGAAAAGTTTGACCATTTGCACATTAAACTCAGTGCAGGTTTTGAGGATGTTGCAGCAGGAGTATGAAATAATAAAACACTTTGTGATTTATTCTGTGATTGTTTGCCCTTATGAAGGAATTGCCTGTACTGAAAGTGTATCATAAAATAAAAGCAGCCAGGACTTTATGAGGGAAAATGTAGAGAAGGTAGAACAACTTACAAAGAAAATAAATCTTGGGGCTTTATTAAAGATTGTTTCCCTTTCAAAGTCTTTTGAGTGTGGGGCATAATTAACATATCTAGCTAGAAGCTCCTTAGTAGAACAAGTCCAAGCAAATACCAGCTGCTACTAAAATAATAAAAATCATTCAGCACAAACACTATAATGGATCCAGATCTGACATGAAATGACCAGAATAAGAAATGTTTTACAGCCTATCTACGCACAACTTACCCTTAATAAAAGGCAGAACAGAGTGTTTCCTACAGTGAAATGAAGTAAAATAATATATATATCTACTTTTTTCAAAAATACATATTTTGTTTCAAATAAAATATGCAGGAGCCTGAAAAATTACAGATGGGAAATGGAAGAGAAAAGGGAAGATACGACACTTTTAACAGACAGAGGTGACAAAGTTTGCATTTTTTTTTTTTTATTTTGAGAACTCAACAATGAGAAGATAGAAGAGTCTGCTAGCAGGGATGTCCATGCTATCAGACCGAGCAATGATGTGAAAGCTGTAAGGAGACATATAATACAGCTGACAGCCCCTCTCTGCCTTGCTAAGGATTGTGTCACTGTTGTATCTAAATTCTGCATATAGATGACAAGCATGAATCAAAAGCTTGCTGAAATGCTTGTATTGGAAAAGTGGTGAAGGTGGGATTTGGCATGTGCCATAAAGCATTTGAGTCAGGTGCCATTTTCTTGTGGAGTTCCAGTTTTGTGTCCAGTAGACTTTTGAATTTTAATTCCCAGGCTTATGTTTGGATTGTGTTTTTTATGAATTTTCTTCGATGATCTGGGAAAACTCCTTTTATTAAAAACTTGGTCTAGCGCACTATGTTTAATGGCCTTCCACAGAGGTTCCAGGCTTAGGCCAACCCTGGTCATGTGCTCGATATCTATGCAGTGACCACTTTATCAGCTCTCCCCTGCCAATACAAGCCCTTCCACAAAATGATTCCTCAGGTATTAACCACCTCCATGTCATATGCTCTAACTGATTAAAATGTCTATTTAATCTCATTAAATTGTTCTCAACTCATATTTATCTCTGAGGACTGTTGCTTCTGTTTCAGACCCAAAGAGGGGCCTATGTTCCTGGAAACATGTCTGTCTTTTCTCAGCTGTGTCAGCTGCTCAAATAAAAGATGTAATTTTACCTCACCTTTTCTTACTTGTTTGGACAGATTCTTTTTCATACCTTTCTTCAAAACACAGAATTTTCTATTTTGGAATTTAAATATTGGTTTCAGAGGACTAAGAATTACAAAAGAGAAAAATAATGCTAGATGTCTTTAATTTTTAAAAGAAGAGTTAGTGCATTTTGAAAACGAGGAAGAAGAATCTCTCTCAAGATTGCTGATAATTGGTACAGAATTATTGTTGCCTTTGACTGGTTGTGCTGACACCTATCCGAGAGGCTGGGCAATTTTTGAGCCTCTGATAGAAATGGGATTTCCTTTGTCCCTTACTTACTGTAGTTACAAAGCAAGGAGGCAAATACCTGATCTCTGCACCATCTCCCTTCTCCAAATCCTGTTTTACCTGCAGGAAAATGAAGGAAGAGATTAAGACAAAGGTGATGTCTCTCTCCGTTAATGTGGGCCCTGAGTATCTCACTGGAGCCCCAGCTCCCTGACGGTCTATACCTCCTATAGGCTTTCTTGCCCTCTGGCTCTGATTGGGAGAGAGTTGACAGACTCTCCACTGGAAAAGCTCAGATATAACCCAGTCCTGCTGTCACAAGCTAAATGGATGCAACTCAATTTGGCCACTGGCTTTTAAACCTGGCTCAAGCACAGGCAGTAATAGCAGCACAGACATAGCCCACGAGACTTGCAGTAGGGGAAGGAATTGAATTTAAGCATCCTTAATGCCAGAGCACTGCAGTGGTGTTTATCTTCTTCCTGTAATTACTGCAAACACTTTGAACAGCCAAATGAATGACAAAGCAGTCAGAGGTAGGCATAATCTAAGCATATAAAGCATGGCCATAACAGGCATGTCTGTCTGTCTSTCTSTCTCTCTCTCTCCCTATCAGTTCATTAAGGCATAGCATATACATAACTGACTTGTCCTATGCATAACAATGCAGGCTTACCAACAAGAAACAGATTAAGGCATCAATATATCTAGGTTACATATTACTGAAGGACTCTGATCGCATGACACATAGATTTTTCAGTAGCTTCAGAGTAGTTAGTTAAGAAGAAAAATAGTAATTCCAGTAGAGAAGAAGTAAACGATTACTGAATACACTTAAGAAAAATGGAAACCTCAGTCACAGGGAAAAAAACCATATGCATTGTTTTTATGTGAATTTTCTCGAAGTTCTTTATCTGGAAAAATATTTTTCCCAAAGAAAATTGATGTTCTGTCTCAATAATGTTTCAATCTCATTCTTGCCAGTCAAGATGAGATATTTTTCCTTTGGTATAGATGACTCTGGGTTTTCAGTGAGGCAAAAATATCATTAAATAAGCCTGAATTTCACAAAAATGATGAACATGATGCGTCTACTTTACACTACACTAAATATCAGGGGAAGAATGCAACAACATTTTGGTTTTCCTGAGAACATTTTATGAAACACTTCTCCATTCTGATYCCAGGTTTACACTGCATATAGTCATAACTTCAACAGTGTGTGTTAATGACCTATAAGGTTCAACTTGAGCTGGAAATGGTGAGGAAGGAGCAAGCTGATCTTCAGCTAACCAAATGTGGAAAGCATGAAAAGGCGAGTAGTTTTCTCACTGCCTCACAGTCTACTCCAAATCCTACTTAAAATCTATGTTGCTCCAGTCATCTTCACTGCAGTGGAATTAGATTTTTGTTCATGTAGAGAAAATGAGAATGGTTGCTTGGCAAAGAGTTTTGGAGGAGGAGAGATTTGCTTGTATATTATTACTGACAATTAACTTTAATCTTGGTTTAAATTATGTATAACCATAACTGCTCCACTGATGTCACTGGAGTTACTCCAGTTTTACAGCATAATACTATATCTAAAATAGAAAACTGTCTGTATAAATCTTCAGTCTGATGCAACTAGCATGTTACATGACTGGTCCCGTGAGGACTAGGTTTTGCTAAGGTTTAAAAAAATGCAAATAAAAGGATTTTAATACCCTGAATACGAGGCCCTGTTGTTGGAAATCATACTGAAAAAAGTTAATTGTTGTATTATGTAGTTCGCGGTGACACTGGGGATGTCATTAGTATTCTGTGTGTGTATGTGTGCATGGAAATAGGGGACAGGGTTCTGTCAGAGCATCTGCATTAGCAATTTAGGGCTCTAGAGGAGTTCTTTTTGGTGCAAATTTGGCCTGCATCTGTACCTGGAGTCGAGCAGTGCACATCTGAGCATGCCACAGATGAGCTGGAAGCAGTTTCCCTCCTGGTGGGACCAAGACTGAAGCTGAGCCATGGAAAGCCACCTGGGGTGCCTAACATGGGAGAAGGTCACCCAGCAGTTAGCTCTCTCCACACGAGGTGTGTGCTGAGGACTGGCAACTGGTGCAAACTTCATGCCACTCAAGAAACAGTGTGGAAATATGGTCCTTGAACACAACAAGTGGCAGCAAATCAAACCCAGGTCCTTCCATCTTTGAGCCACACCAGYAGATAATGTAAATTCCCCCTTGCATAAATTCTGGTAGGGATTATCACATGCTGGCAAAATTTAGTGAACCCATTTCTTTTCTCTTACTAATCTGAAGTTGATATATTCAGAGTTTTTAGTATCCTGTTTTATTCCACTGTCAGTGGAAAGTGTCTTGCACAAATTTGTGTTTGTAATATTTCCTAAAATGGGATAGTCCTTTTTCTTTTCACCATTATTTTTCTTGAACTATTTAAGGAAAGACTGTAATAGATATCTTATATCCCAAGATTCCTAAGAAATCTCAACTACTAGGCCTGAGGCAGCATTTGTCTTGATAGATTTTCTACAGAGGTATTGGAGAGATTCCACCAAATCCTACACTTTAACTTACATATCTGACATCTCTCTTTTGGGCAGGATAAATCTGTATTTAATTTTTCCTCTTTGTGCTACATATATCTAAATTCATTTTTGTTATATAAAATGAAATTAAATCATGTGATTATCACTTTCTATCAAATACAGTTTGTTTTCAGTATCAGTCATGGCCATCTTTAAGAACACATTTAAACTGCAGAGGGAATTCAGCTATTCATATCACGTTTGTTTCCGCAAGAATATCTTGCCAAGCTGAAGATCTTTGAGTTGAGCCATATGGTTTTGATAAAATATGGTGACTTGAAATTTATCTTCACTCTGCAAAACAAATGTTAGTGCCAAAATGTTGTATGTGCAAAACTCAGCATCAGGAAAAAAGTCCAGCATAAGCATGTTGGTGTTACACTGGTTGAGTTCAGCATTTCTACCACTCATGATGATCCTGTGCAAAGCATTAATAATAAGAGGGAAAGCTACAGCATAAAAGTGATGATGAATGACTAGTCATATAAAAAATATATGACTAGTCATATAAAAAATATGACCATATTTTTTAATGTGACTAGTGAACAGAGGTAACCATTTTTGGAGATCCAAAAATGAGACATGCTGAAGGGTTTTGTAAAAGCAGGGTTTAAAACTTTTTGAAATGAACAAACACTTTTTGTTTTAAGTTCCCCAGAGTTTTGATATATCTTAACTCAGGGAACTGGACAGGTAAATGACCCATTGATGAGCTACAATGGAACCCTGCAAAAGGTGTGAAATGCTTATTCTAGCAGGTGTTTCTAATGAGGACGAAAAGGAGCTATTCCTGTGCATGTGATATTGCTCCTACTTCAAGGTATGTCTTATAATGGACAGTTTGGGGTGCTGCATTGTCCTCTATATTCTGGTGCTGAAATTGCATTTGGAGCCCTTAGTTTCAATTTTCTGAATTAGCAGCCTCTGTGAGACTTCATCTTTGAAGCTTCCTGCCCTTTAAAGTTCTGGCTGATCTGAATATACATTTTGAAGTATCTAAACTTAGCAAGGGAAATAAACATATTTTGGTTTTGCTGTTTTGATTTAAGACTGCTTATCCCACAGACTACTTTCTGCTGTATAATCAGAAGCTGAAATCACTTTGGAGAAGACTTTGTATGACTCTGAAGCACCGCTYGCCAATTCTTAGTTTGTGAGAAAGATGAAGTCCTAGAATCCATCCTTGGCAATTTTTACTTTGTGTTATGCACAGAACTTTAAAAGCATATTCCCACTCTGTGTAAGTAACAAAAAAGTGTTATGGTTTTGCCTCTTAAAAAAAAAAAAAAATCCCTCCTGTTTATGCTGAAGTTGATACTAAAAATCTTGCTTCTGGAAATTGTACTGGACATAATGCCTTGTTTTATAGTGCATTACCCCCTGCGAAGAGTTGAGTCTCTGCCTAAGCTCATCTCTGTTGGAGATGACAAAAGTGGGTCAGAGAAAACATATACTGAGCCAAATGCTTGTGAGTTCACTTCTTGTGAGTTTGGTGTGTATATTAGATATTCTAATCTCTGTATACTGAAGTAAATTAAATAAAAAAACTTTTGTAATCCTAAAGAGAAAATAAAATCGATATATCTGCTCCAGGAAGGGTTACAGCTTCTGTAAATGAGCTCCCAGCACTGCAGAAAATGTTTGTCCTCAATATTTATGTATAAGCTCTCTACCTGTGAAATTAGTATACTTCCTTTTCACCTCAGAGTAGTATGATAAGGGTTTAGTTATCTAGTGCTTGCAAGACAGTCAGACACTCTAATGATGAGCACTACAGAAAATGTCACAAGGACTTTAATAATTCTGAACACAAGCAGTATTTTCATATTATGTGATAGACCAAGCATGGGGCTACCCAATGGACCTGGAGGGCAAACCATAATGCTAGAAAGTCGCTTACTCACTGATACCATCCAGTCTCTGACCACTGAAGGATCAAGTTTTTGCATTGCCACAGAAGGAAATGAAATGTAACAACCCAAATGCGCATGGGGCAAATTAAGCTTGCTCAGGCACTTCTTAATTTTTCAATGCACTTTCATTCCAGGGTTGTGTGTGTATGTGTGTGTGCGTGTGTGTGTGTGTGGGGGGGGGGGAGTTGTGGATGATTTAGTGTGTCAGTGGCTTTTGTTTCTGTGGTACAGTAATAATAAAGTTTTCATTGCTGAAACTTTGGCGACATTCAGACATTCACAATGCATGAACATATCTTTCTGGATGATTTTGTCAGGCCTTTTTGGGTGCTTTAAGTCTATTTTGAAGGTTTAAATTGACAGGAGTTGAAATCTACTCTGAAGTGATTAATGACAACTAGTGCCGGCAGGGAAATTGCTGAAAATAAAGGTAAAATAGTCTATGCTCTCTTCCAGTGCCCTCTCTTGCCAAGCTCATAATCATTATTATGAGGTGAATTTAGCCCTAGGTCAAGTACTAAGCTAKCACTTGAACAAGCTGGTTAACACTAATAACTAGAGCTGCAAAATAATGTAGGCATTTGAGTTTGGAGATGTATCTCACCATGAAAAGATGCTCTTTGCACCTAGGTACTCAGTGCTAAAATGCCCTAGACCACTGCACTGCTGCTCCTGGACCTGCCCAGGGTGAGCCAGAGCCTGCTGGGACCAAGGCGACTATGTCCTCGTTCATGCCTCAGCCCCAGGGTGTCGTAGTGGTCTCCTCCTTCCCCARTAGCCCTGCAGGGAAAGCAGGAGCCGAGCACATGGAAGGCCCACGTTTTCCTCTTCTGCATGAGGGGTGTCCTGGTGGCTCGCTCTCCTTCCAAGATGTTGCTTCACCTGTGTATCGCTCTGGCTGTCACTTTAAACCGTTCCCCCACCACAGACATCTGCTAAGGTGGAGAAACAAAATGCACATGTTTAGCTTGAAGAGTTGTATATTGGCAACCCCAAATAGGGTCTTATAGTGGAAAGTACCAAACAACTTGCTATGGATGGGCTATCAACCTTATCTACGACATTGCGCTGTGCTCCTCAGTGGTGGGGAGGAGCATTGCTTTTCATTTTGCTTCCAGCTAATTTTATCTATCTAGTTTCTTGTAATAATACCTACCATCTTAATATCAGTCTTTTTCCCATAATGAAACTAATTTATATGTAAAAACTGCGCTGACACAAGCGGAATTTCATCTTTTTCCAGTATTTTCACTTTCGCTGTTGAAAACTGTAACTATGAAATATTTATCTGTTTCACAGCAACATAAATCTCTGACATAATTTTATATTTGGTAGCTTCAACTTTTAGATTTTAGAGCATTCTATACCTTCAATCAGAGTTTCTGACTTTGCCACAAATAGGAGTGAAAATTTGGTTTCAATGCTTACAGAGAATATTTCCTGTTAGTACAATTTAGGAACTAAAATTCAACTATGGTATAGCTGTTATTTTTATAACTTTTACTCTAACTCTTCCATTTGAGTTTAACTGTTTGCAACTTACTGGTTTTCAGATTTTTTTTTACTATCCTCTTGATATACATTTTCTAACTTTTGAATTCTTTGACTATAATAGTTCATTTTAAAACAAAGTACATTACCAGCGTATATCATCTCCCACAGTYGGTCAAAGTGGAGTGGTCTAGTACAGAGTGTCCAAATCACATGCAGGCATTGTACCTCTCCTGAYGATAACTGGCATGCTTCTTTGGGCCTGCATAATGCTACAGATGCTCAGTTTGGATGTGGGCTGCTGACAAGTTGAGACAGAAATGCAAACCTAGCATTTTAATTTGGAGAGCAGCCTGAACTAGAGTTGGAGAGCTCACCTCAAAGTAATTTTTCCTCCTTCTTTTTCCTGAGTACTGGAGAGGTTAGTTTTTTTTTTACGGTCTGCACAAATTGTTATGAAACAAGAAGCCGAACTGCAATTTGGTGCCACCCTGTTAGGAGGTCTCCATTCCTAATAATTATTGGCTTCATCCCAATGTGTTTGCTCTCCAGTATTAGCTATGTAGAAGCTACGTACTCCTCAGACCATGGAGTAAGGAAAGTTTCTTCATGGGACATTTCTTAATTAGAGGAGACTAGCATAACTGACAAGAAAAAGAAGTAAATGTTGAACTACTATTTTCTATTGCTTCATGGGAAGGAGTTGTCTCTGTATAGCTTATTTTACTAGCTGCAGAAGAATGTCCTCAGATCACTAAAAACAACCGTAGGGTTTAAAGTAGCCTGTAATCCAAAACAGACAATAGCAAAGACGCTGATGTCTGAACCAAATCTGAAACTATGCCGGGAAGATCAACCACTGTTTATGCAGTTCTGGAGACAGCCAGACTTCTTCCTCTTTTCCCAGCTGTGTGAACTCAGGGGAGACACTAACTCCTCCAAGGACCATTCTTGACACTGACATTAGCAGGGACAGAGAAGGAGCTCCAACAGGGACCTTTTGCTTATCCTTGTCCTCCTGGAGGATCCTGCTAGGTTATGCTAGCTTGTGCTCTCCGCATAAGTCACTGGGCAAATGGTAAGCAAGTTGGCCAGAGCCAATGGTCAGGTTTTGGTCGGAGTACACTGAAATAGCGTTTTTGCGGAGGAACCGCAGCTGCCGTAGCCGGGCTGACCGCTCCTCTTCAGCACATATCAGCTCTGTTTTTACTGACCTTGTGCATGCACTGCTGAAGCTCTCACCGCTCCTGCCAATGCTCTGATAAAGAGACTGAGGTGCTATAAGCAGTTTAGTATGGTTTTTAGTACAGTGACTAGCACTGCACAGAGCTTTAGCATCAGGGTCTAATTTTGTCAAATTCATAAGGAAATGAAGTTTCACTGACCATGCCCTGGTGAATGGGTCTATGTAACCACTTGCCTCCGGGGTTTGTCAGTAACTTTTTAATTTGTTGGTCAATATGAACAATAGAGTATTCAAAGCTATTGTGTTTCTACAAGCTTTGTAGAAATTAGCCTCTGCGTGGAAAAAAGCATACTAATGCTTGTGCTGAGAGGACTGCCAAATGTTTTCATATTTTATTAGATGAGGCCCCTGACCTCAACTTCTAGACCCAAATGCATGTAAAATTAGGCTTAACTGAGATTGCTGCTTGCAGAATTTCTAAGAAAAACTAGTATTTATAGTTAGATCCTAATAAATTGTTGACTCTGCAGATAGTACTGAAAGATTAGGAGTGCTGGGCTTGTTGTACATTTTTGCACATCATTCAAGTATATCTGTGCTGCTCTGTGTCTCTGGCACGAAACAGCTTTGGCTGCTGTGCGGAGCACGCTAGTCAGTGCAGGTCGGTTAGCACCCACATGCTGAAGGAAGCAGACTGCTTTGGCTCTGACTGGTGATTCAACAGCACGGTTTGCTTCATTGTTTATGCTTCTCCTGTCAATGCAAAGCCTTCGTACAACCGAGGACTTCTAATCCCTTTATTTGTGATTCAGACTCAGTATGAAGATAAACATTCCAAGATACTGAGAACTAACTGTGATAAAAAAACTAAATACCGTGAAAAAACAAGACATTATCAAATGAAAAGATTTGCTTTTCTTTTCTTAAGGAAATCTCTTTCTGCCTAATCCTTACATATAGTATTTCTCATGTAGCAAGGCAATAAATGAAATCAGTATTCATTCAGGTCATCACTCCAAATGCAATTCTCTTGCTGATACATGTAATGATTATTATTTCATTCTCCCCCACATAGCTTTACATCTGCTCCTGGTACAGGGCCACCAGACTAGCCTTAGCCAATTTAATCTCACATACAAATACACTGGCAGGGGATAAGCTTGAAGAAACTACTTAYTTTCCTCAAAGAAAGATAATGAAAACAACTTCAAGAATACTTGTTTCCTGCCACTCCTCCACCAAAGAAGACATACTAGAAATGTGTGTTGGTTGTTAAACAAGTTCCTCCCTGTGTGACAAGGAGAATTAATGAAGCCTGGTGTCCTACACACTTAGGTGCTATTCCCCCTTCCCCTCCAGCACTGTAAGCCCAACCTTTCTTCACCATAATAATGCCCAACCCTCACATCTTGGAGCCGTGATGCTTTCCACAATTCCAGATCCCCTCTCTGTGTCTAAACCTCCCCATGCTGCTCCTAGCTCCAAACTATTCTCAGCTTCACTCCTTGTTCCCTGCCTATTTTTATTGCCGGGTAAAAGGCAGTAACTGGCTATTCTGCAGTTATGCAGTGGCTGGCTAGTCCTCAGGTGCTAGCTGGCCAACGTTCGCAGCCCGTTAGCTGCTGGTGGTCACACAGAGCAGGCAAACGATGAGTTTTCCCTGTCTTCCCTCACACAAAGCTTGTAGGRTTTGAATATCTTGTAGGCTCCCACCACCATGCACACAGAAAATGAGACTGTCTTCCACAGTGCAGGTGTGCAAGAGAAGATGGGGGTGTGATTGCTAAAGGAGCAGGTGCCCAAACACTTGGGACACCAAGAGGGCTGACAGAAGTCACCACGTCTCCATGCTCACTGAGTTACCCTAGACCTGGCGCAGGGCTGTGTTTGGATGGGGACGTGAGCACTGCGGTGGTGACATGCAGAGATGGGAGTGGAGGTGAGAGTGAAGTGCCTCTCTTCTACCGTTCTCTCTCCTCCCACAGTAAATTTGCATCTGAACAGGAGTTTGCTGAATTCGCATACATAATCTGAATTTCTCGGATGTTTAGGTTTAGTGAGAGTGATCTTATTCTCATAAGTAGGCTTAGTCCAATCGATTTCATGTGGCTGCATCAATTTATTCCAACCAAAGGTCTAAACCGCTCCTTTCAGTTGCGATTGTTTATAATTAAAAGCTTTTAGCTTTTCCTTTTGCCTAGATGAAAGAATTATAGTGCAGGAATATCACAGTCAAAACATTTTTACTCAATCTATTCTATCAGAGGAAACCTCATTCTGAAGATGGAGGTACAGCACATATCAAACCTTTGTAGACATAGTTATTGCAGTGTTGCTTGTAGAAAAGCCTCTTGGAGATCTAGGGCAATTTTGATTATAGAAGCACAACATTTAATGATACACAAYGTATAGAGGTTTTTTTTTCCTCTGCAGGGGACTTTTTATACTTCCATGTGAAATCTCTTTCTCTACTAAAAATTTATTAAATTGAGATTCACAGTGCAAGCTCCTTTTTTTCCTGCTGTTTTTATTCTGTTCTGGTGCCTGACAATCTCTTTTATATTTAGGGAGCTGTGGGACAGCTAGATCTGTAGCAAAAAAGTTGTCCATATAATATCTGTATCTAAAGCAGTGCTTGCAATCTTGTGGTTTATAGTCCACTCTCATCCACTGAACAGTTTTAAAGATCTCCAAAAGGCATCTAAAAAAGTGAATTTGGATAATCTACATATGTGCAATTTCCAAAGGGGTTTGTACTTCCAGTGAATATTTCTTAAGAATTCATAATTAAAAAAAATTCTAAACCATTGCCACTGCAGGCTGCGTCTACATTGCTATGCAGGAACAAGCTTACAGCTCCTGCATAAGACTTTAGTACTATCATACGTCATATATCTCTGCCTCCCCCCGCCTCCTGAAAGTCCTGCCTGGACAGATTTTTCATAATTGCAGCCCGTATCTAGTTTCTGAAATCCATATGGAGACAAAAGGTTTTGTTTTGCATCATGGTGAGAAGGTGGGCTGAGCTGGCCRTGAAAGTCAATGTGAATATATCGGAGGTCCTGGGGGAGGGAAGATCTGGAGGGGGATGGATGTGACAGCATAGGTCGTGTGGGGTTAAGAGCCCAGCGGCTGGGATTGGTGTAGGGCTGGGAGGACCAGGCTGAGAACAGGATTTGAGGCCATAAGACATACAAGGTACAGGCACAGGATTTGAGATAGGGAGGAATATAAACTTTTCTGCGTGTATTAGTGTGTGTAAGTCTTTCCTTTAGCAAACTGTCATCATCAGTACACTAATTTTAGTTCAATGTGTATGGTTAATGATCATTTATGATCATTTAGTTTGCACACTTCATTATTTAGCACTTCTGTTTTGGTGTCCCCTGCAAATTTTATCAGTAATGAGTTAATATTTTCTTCCAAATTGTTCATTAATTAAAAAAAAAAAGACAAGAAACTGTCCCTGAAAAACCTTACAAGAACTACCCACTTGATTCTCTGTTTATAGCTGTGTTTCAAGATATATCTGTGAAGAGGTGTGTAGTTTATTTAGTGTTTCCACATCTCTACAGAAACGAAATTTTTTGCATGAATATCATTGGTATTTATTTGAATTATTTTTATTAAGAAACAGCAAATGTACATAACACATGTACAAAAACTGCTAACACATGTACAAAAACTGAATTAAATTGTTGGAGAAAACATTGAAGCAAATCTTATTAGGCTGACTGGTAAGTATACTGTAGCAGCAAGAATTTAATTAGAATTTCAGAGCTTGATAGCTGACTATCAGGATATGAGTTACTGATGATCTAATTTGCCTTTATATTACCCTGAAATTTCTTTATCCTGAGACAACACCCCCCAAAAATCAGATTATAATCACTGCATTATTGAAGTCACTTGTTTGTTACTTAAATTGCAAAAGCCCACTGAACTCTGCTGAAATACATGAACTTCAACAATACTGCAATATATGCAAGTCCTGAAGCAAATCAGATTTTCCACAGACAGACAAACATATATGTACACTTTTCACATGTATATGCTCACATACCAGAAAGACTCTTTTTTTAAATTAAATGCTGGTTTGGAACTTTCTGGGATTTCAGCTACACCTTTCTGAATTTAGTTTGTGTCCTCTAGGACAGATGCACAAGAGATGTCACAAAGGATTGGCTTTTCTCCATGATATTCATTCTTTCTCAGTCACTGGACTAGCTGTYGTTGAAAATGACTTCATCGTGAAAAAATAAAAACAACAGAAATGTGCAAAACTACAAAATGGTTTATACCCATACAGCCATACTCACATAGTGGTTCATACTGCTATAAGTATAGATGTTTCAAATAGATATAGCTGAAAAAGTAGAAAACTCTTCCAATTTCCTTATAGGAAGAAGTTTCAGTAATGTTGTTAACATTACAGAATTGAAACCTTAAGGTAAGAAACCACAYGGTGATTTGGACAAGCTTTTTATGGGAATTTTTATGGGTTGGGTTTTATCAYGGGTTGCCTTCTGGCTCTGCTGTTAGCCTGCTACTGCCTGGAAGAGAGCAAAGAATCACAGCTGCTTGTAAACTGCATTTCTGCGAGAACCTTGGCATTGTGATGCACTGTGAGCAGTCTCAAAATGGTAATAAATGTACATGCTGCGGATAGTCTCAAGTACATGAAGGACTGAAGCCATGCTCAGATAAAAGCTGAACACTGTTGAAGTTTCTAACATTTTGAAAAAAGTTATTAAGATATTTCTGTAGATTTTACATGCCACTATTTTAATGTACAACTTCCTGTTTATGGAAGGAACATTAAGGGAAAATGGGGTTTTCTAGCAAAAACATTTTTATTTTGTACAATATATAATTGTTCTTGTCACCTTCTGTTCCCTGTGCTCCTCATGATCTTGCCCTGCATTTCACATGACTGAGCCTCCTCTCCACCTCTTCAGCCACTGAATTTCCAAAAAGCCTTGTCCCATCGCAAAATCTCTCCTAAACATTGAGTTCGTCAGGGAACATCAGTTTCTTTCTGCTTTTTGATATTAGTCTGACAGCTTAATGTCAATGCCCCCAAATAATTCTGTTCCTAATTCTCCCTTGTTGTAAACCCATTCCACCTATTTAATATTAATATTTTTTTTATAATAAAATATTTATATAGTGCTGGAAGTATATACAGTGCTTTGCTAACAAAAGGCTAAAATCTAACGTTGGTCATGTCAAATAGACTCTCTCCTGGGCACTGTCTAGTTGAAATTGATGGGAATATTAGAGGGAGATACAGCTTAACGAGAGAGTGTTTGAAAGCTGACTCTGAGGACTAGACAGTGCCAACCTTACGCATGGAAAGCAGGATCTGTCTCTACAAATAGCTTCTATAAAAGGAATGGGACCACTGGGGCTACTTCAGGAGGGAAGAACTGCGCAATATAATAAAAAGAAGGCAGATTTCAGTCAGAGTGAAAAATGTTTGCTGCCTGAAATAGCTTACAGCACATGAAGTCTCAACTGGAAAAACTTCTTGGTATGCGACCCTTCTGAAAGATGGGCAAGTGCAGGGATAACACTGATCAATTATAGCGGACAGCTTTAAGAAGCCTTTGGTGAAAGAGGTATATGAGCAGCAAGGAATTACGGTATTTTGCATGTTATAGCATAAATGACTACTTCTCTGTCAGAATGGGTCCATTCATGAGGGATTTATTCATCAAAGCAGGAAAAAACACAAGAGAAAGATAGCGAACACTACATTTTGTCCTTCCAGGGCTAAACTCCTTTTGTTATTTTACCTTTCTGTTCCCCTTTTTATATAATACTCTTATCTCAGGTCAAACACTACCTTTGACCTTCTACTATGTACAGCAAAGCTTCTGCAGGTTGAAGGGGTATACGTTATTAAAACAACAACAAACAAAACAGCCGCACACAGACTATCTGTTACTATAGCCATTCGCCGCTGCCATTATTAGCTAGAATATGGTACAGAAAAGTGAATCTAGAAGAAATATTTGTTATATAACAGATTCAAGAAAAGAAACTCTAGGGCTCCATGTGGATATCCACGGTGTCCGCAGACGGACTGCAGACTGAGGGATATATTCAGTTGAAGGGGAACATTTTGCTGTCTCCATCTAGGATGGTCCAAGATCTCAGGATGAATTCCTCTAAACGCTTGAGTACCTGAATAACCCAGTGGCAAAACACTCTATTCTCAGAAGGAAAGATGATTGTTTAGTAGAGGTGATGCTTGCAGTATTTCTTATAGGTAAATAATTTTTATTTCCTCCTGATTTTCCAAGTATAAATGCAATATTATTGTATTTCCTCTTGTTTGTAATGGTAATTCATACAGTTACACAAGGGATTGATTTTTTAGTCCAGCACTTGCTATTCTTGCAAGTGTAATATAATGGGTAATAGAGCAGATAAAAAATATATATATAATTTGAGGGAATTTGATATTTTTTCAGCTTGCTTCTTCAACCCAATCTAAGGCAAATTACAAAAGAAGGCAACATATATTAGACAGGAAAAGGCAACAGGAAGATGAACCCACACAGCTTGTCTTTATATTGGTTGTACCAAACTGTATCAGGACTGTCTGCTAACTTTTTAATTAAGGCAGACTTTGATGTCTCTCTCTTGGGCTTGTGGAAGATAATTTGCAGGAAAAAAAAAAGGTAATGTTCATAGTCTATCTTTTCTACCACTTACCTAACATACTTTAAAAATGTTTAAAAAACTGAAATCATAGTCAACTTGGCTTAAAAAAGAAGGGGGGGTGGTCATTTAGCCTGTGGTAGTTGGAGTTTCAGTGTAAGGAACACATTTGTGAATATCTGTATAAAATAATTATCTGCAATCATTTCTGTAAATATCATTGACTCTGGACTGGCTCTAAATAAAAATTGCTGTTTGTCATGGCAAAACGCCTTAGCAACATCTTTCAAAGGACAGGAATCACCTTAGTGTATATTTAAAAATGCAGGTGCACACACGATGAGCGTGACCACCTAATCTCTTCAGACCATAAGATGCTTGTCGCAGCAAGCCGACATCAGGGCATTTGTGTGACGATTTGCACCAGTGTTCTGAAGAGTTGGTACCTCTGAGAGATGAACTAGGACCTTGTATGTCCTGGACAGGGAGTGCTAGGACTGGTCGAGGGACTGCACAGCTGCTCAGGCACGTCTTCGTTAGTTTTAAGAGCATAAGAAATGCCCTGTCTGGTCTGACAGGTGCTCCAGCCATCCCTGTACTCTTATCTCTGAAAATGGTATTAGGCAAGACAGAGGAGAGTATGTGAGTCTGGCCACTATCTGCAGCCTCTGCACTTCACTTCTCCCAACATTCACCACTGTTGCATTAGGAATGTTAAAGAATAAATCTTTGTGCATTCCCTTGAATATTAGACTATGAATTGTCTAACTCCTTTTTGAAGCTATGTTGTCTGCTTACAAGCCTCCTGTTGCAACAAAATTCAGAAGTTCACTACCCACTGTGTAAAAACATAGTTTATTTTGTGTGTTTTAAATTGGCATCCCACTAGTTTCAATGAGTGCTCCCTCATGCTAGTTTTGTGGGATTTGGTAAATAACACTTCTGCTTTCACCTTATCAACTGCTTTCACGATTTTGTAAACCTCAGTCATATCCCCTTCAGCCTTGTCGTCTCCAAACTGAAGATCCCAGCCTGCTTAGTTCCTCCTCATAAGATTCTTCAGCCCTTTGATCACTTTGCTTGCCATTCTTTGTACCTTTTCCACCACTAGTCCAATGCATGAAACAGAGACCAAAACTACACACAATACTCAAGATGCCAGTACAACAAGGCTGCTGTGATATTGATCTCAATACAATTCCTGATAATGCCCAATATTTYGCTGGCACTTGGCTACCACTGTACAGTGACTCCACGATTTCAGAGAGCTGCCAATGATGATCCCAAGAAGTCTTTCATAAACTGTCATTGTCAATTCCAAGCTCAGCCTTATGCAGGCATCGTTTAGATTACTTTCCCCTAGATGCTTTACCTTACAGTTACGTGCACTGAAGCTCATCTGTCAACTTCTTGCTCACTCACTCAGCTTTGTGAGGTCCTTCTGGATTTATTCTCTATCAGCACAAAATTTATTACTCAGAAGAGCTTTGTATCATCTGAAAGTTGTGATATTTTACTATTTCACTATGCATCCCTTTCTGCTAGCCATCAGTGAATATGCTTGCGGAGACATGCATCTCTTCTTTTCCCTAATATCTGGGCATGTGAATGGGTTTCTTTCCCCCCTGCATTTTTGGGCCACATAATAACGTTGGCCAGCATCTAAGGAGACATACATACTATGTAGCTGCTGCAGCTTCTCTCCTCCATCAGCCCACAGAACAGATGCAATTACATCTGGCACATGGGAGTCATGAGCCAGAAGATGCAGCACTGCTGCTTTGTTAGAAGAAGTTACTTATGCAATAGCAGGAACACGGGAAACGGGGAATAGTGAGGGCCCAGAGTCCCCTTAGCTCCTGAAGTATCTCCATTCCTGAGTCATTTTGTTTTTCTGTTGTGGACACTAGTCTATTTTGTGCCCTTTTGTAGAATGCCCGTTAAAGGTGAAATCCCTGTCTGGGGCATTTTCAGAATGAGACACTTTAAAGGCAATGAACACCACTCCCTTGCTAAGTGACTAATTTTTCTTGTCAGCTTCTCACTCCAGGAAGCAAAAATAGTCCAAAAAACCTCGTCAGTTCACACGTGTATCATAGAATACAAAATAAACTCTTTCAATCCTGCTCTTCAAGGTGGCTTGTCTTTAATTATTCCTGTTGTGTTAATTTAGGAGGTCATGTTGGCTGACTATTTGGGGTAAAATATTTTATCAGGATTGGAGAACATCCCTTAAAACATGACCTGTTTTATAAGGTTTTGTTGTGGGGAAAAATGATATTCCCTTGCATTTTGTTCACCCTTTGGTGAAAGTCTAGCTTCCTGTTTCCTTTTAATCCTGAGCACAAGACATGCAAACTTATTTCTCAATAAATGAATGATGGGCTGCCAGGCTTGTTGGCAGTGTGACAGAGGATTGATGGTGTGGGATAGCAAGAATAGTGGAGGAAAGAGGCAGTTTTCCCAGGTACAAACACAGCCTATGTTAAATCTATTGAGTTGGAAAGGTTAAAAGGAAACTGTAAATGAAAAGCAAGGAAATATTTACTGTGTCAATAGAGCTAGAAGAGAGTTCTCATGTCTCTGGTCTGTCGGTAAGCTGTATCTTTCCTGCTCCTCCATTCCTCACATCCAAGCAACTTTTAGCTGTGCTCTGTAATYACTGGAGCCTGACTCACCTTCCTGATGATTTCAGAATCAGCCTGTTGTGCCATTCTGATTTTCTGGCGYGCAGAAAACCCAGATACAATGCAGGTATTTTTTAAAGTCAGATGACAAAGAATAGAACAGGAGGAAGAGAAGAAAGATGGTCAGTCTTTGGACTGAGTTTGACATATACTAATGAGGGGTCAGGATTAGAATCAGAGTCAAGGCTACTTTGCATTTACTGCTGGGCAAGAGTGTGTACATCATAATTACTACAGTGCTCCTACAAACCATTAAATTGTTGTCTTATTTTTAGTTATTTATCTGTCAAATCACTGAGATACCATTACACCAAAGGGTATAACAGAAAAATTAGAATTGGTATGAAGGATATGTACTAGGTGTTTTATCTATGTAATGCACAGATTCAGCAGATAAGCCCCCAGTTTTGCAAACATGTTCTTTACATACTTATTTATATGGTAGTTACTTTTTCCCTTTTACAAATTCAATGCTATTTACATATGCATGAAATTAAACATATTATAAGTTTTTGCTTTATAGGCTCTAATACCACAAACCATGATTTCAGATTGTACAGCTGATATTAGATTTCCAAAAAGGCATGCCTATTAGCATGCTATTTGGGATATATTTTTAAAAAGAAGGCAAACAGAATTAACTGTCATTGGAGGCAAAGTGAGTTAACTGTCATTATGAACAAGAGCAAAAAATCAAGATTTTGCCACAAGAAGCAAAAGACTATGGTCCTTCCCACTTAGCTCTACACACATAACTGATACACCTACATCATAAGCTTGATCACTTTAGGTTCCCTCCACAGACAAATGGGAGAACAAGACACTTTGAAGGGTCAGTTTAGGTGTGAGGTGGGCTGAATCACTCTCTATTAAGTGACTAAGCTCCTAATTTAGGCCTAATTAATCTGGGCTTTTGCAGAGAGGAGTGCTTCTGAGAGAAAAAAAAAATTAACTGCTTTGAGTTCCTAAGTAGATCATAAAAATCATAATGATAATACACATTGYGCTGTCAAAGAAAAATGAGACATTAATCGAGTTAAGTGATAGACTGAAAAGAACTCTTTTCTGAAACAAATGGTGAGAAACAGGAATTTCAGAGCCAAAGAAGCTGAAAAGAGATTTAGGGATGTGATGATGCTAATAGCAGCACAGAAAGTTGTAAGGGATTAAGATATACATCTTAAACGAAAATGAGGTGGTCCATCTTGAACTGGAAAGAGTTCACATGAGTGACAAAAAGCTTCAAAGGAGGAAAATCACCCATCCTCCATCTGCACTTCATTCCCTGCATGGTCTCAGATGGAAATTATATGCTTGGGGAAGGCAAGCCAGAGCCCTTGATCTCAAGTCGGAGATCTGCTTCCTTTGCTGAGTGTGCAGGAAACTGTGAGAATAAGGCCCTGTAACATACCTGAGGTATATGCACCTTTAGTTTTCTAGTTCAAGCGGGACAGCAAGAAAGCACATTATTCTATCTTAGAGCTACAGGCACAGTGCACCACTGTAATTATTAACTTGTATTGTCAATAAATTTTTCTGGTTGCTCTGGGTTACTGCTTCTCACTGGGCAATTTTATCAGCCAGGGAATAGAAACAGAGCCCTCAACTTCAATCCTTTTAACTTTCTTTTCTTTCAGGACTTGATTTTATTGTCCACTGGATGACCATAAACCAACTGACAACACTTGAACAATCATGCTGGCAGTTTTGTGGCTTTTCAGCACAAAGAAGAAAACACCCTGCTCGCTGCTGCTGCTGCTGCTATTCCCTGCAAATGCTTGCATGGTGCCTGTGTGACCAGGTGGGTCCTGTTAATTCTGGCCATGTTGCAGCTCCCACCTTTGCCCCATTCCCACACTGAACTGGAAAGCTCCCCCACTTTAACCAAGGAAACATAGTCAATGCTCTTGTTTCCCATAGCCTTTGATGAGTGTTTGATAAGAACATCTCTAACCCAAATCCTCTTAGAGGTTGATCAAGCTCTCAGCTCACAGAGCAAAAGCCAATGAGATAAAATTCAGAGAAAGTGTTGTCCTTGAATATAAACTTCTGTGTGCTTCCTGTTATGTCTTTTTGCTTACTTTTTCTGCCATTTTGGCTGATTTTCTTTTTTAATTATCCTTTACTGAGCTTCAGCTCACCATCTGACATTTTGATTTGCTTTACTGTTTCACTTGACACTTGAGTGATATACAGCTTGTTACTGCCCTGTTCATTTCCATACTCCATGAGCAATCAGAGCATCTTTCTGTAAACACTGAGCAGCTGTTCAAAGGTTCATTCAGGATCTTTACAGATTTTTCCTTTTCTGGATGCTTAGTGCTATCTATCCCAGTCCTTTTTAATGTACAGAGAAAGATGCGATTTGGCCAGTTTTGCTCAGATGCCTGGAAAAGTGAACTGAAAGTAAACCAAACTGATGGGACATCCCTATTAAGATTGTCAGTAGTAAGGCCTGGACCACTGGATCTTTCTGAGGGAGAGACCCAAAACTGTTATCAAAATAAAGGATACCAGAACCTCAATTCAGTATGTGGTCCAGCCACTGAAAGCCTGCCTGTTCCCTTCCTTACTATTCCCACACTGATACTACCACACAGCTAAACAAGGAGCCAGAAGACATCATGCCTTCCCCTTAGGACTTTAGCTTGCTCTGTGATTACCCAGATTATGTAAATAATAGACAAGCTAATTGATTGATATGGCTTGGCAAATTTTGCAAAAATGCCATCTTTGGGTGCATCTATCATCATGCAACCTCCCATTCCCCCTGAAATACTGGTATTCAGCAGGAAATGTATAATTACCTTTGATTTCAGGGAGCATCTCAAGTCTTTCAGAGTGAGAGAGTGAGAACCAGCTGTAATTCTTTGCTGCAGCTGCAAACACTTGGCCCCTTTACCTGGACAACAGCTTCCAGCAACTAAAGGCTGTTAGCAGTTCTGTGATTTAATCATTTCTCAACATCCTTTGTGTTCTCTTACAGTGATTTCAAGAATTGCAACTCACAATATGTGAAAAAATTGAATAAATTAGTTTCTTAAATGCTTAATGTACATCAATCCCAACTCTTTAAACACAGAACAATCTTTATAAAGGCAAATAGAATTCGCTGAGCCTAAGAGACTATGAAAGGATAGAGGCAAATCTGTAGTCTCTAATATATGCAGTTAATTTTTGTAAACTCGAGGCTTGATTTTCTTAAACCATAACTTCTATTTTAGTTTTCAGCAAATCTCAGCTATAACTGTTGTCTTAATTTGGTTTTGTGGTACACAGAGTACCATTCGGCAGAAGTAATATTGTGCTATAAGCCAAAGGAAAAAAAACTGTTTAATTGGGTGTTTTTGTGTAATCTAACTACAGTCACCTGAACCACTCCTTGCATCTCAGTCCTTGATCACTGCTCTTTCACCCAGGAGATGGGCAGATAGATTAAGAAACTCCTCTGTTACTATAGAAATCCCGAAGTGTCAGTGTGCATGAGTGGGACATGAGCGAATGCTGGCTCCTCTTATCTCCATAGTAACAGATGAACATCAACATCTTTATCTCCAAGTGTTGCCTCTCTAGGAGCCAAGTCGAAGAAGTTCAGTGTCAGCAGTAAATTCTGAATACTGCCAGGCAATCTAAGATGAGCTAATTAAGCATCTATGAACCATGGTACACTGAGAGCTGATGGGTGATGTCTGAGGAGGAGGCATCTTTATTCATCAAGGGAGCGTGAAGAAGACTTCCACTGTAGCCTTAACCAGTCAGTATGTACAAAGTAAATTRATTAAGTGTCTGAGGGCAGAGACAGCTGGTAGAGAAATTAATGCGTGTGCTTTTGACATTTATCTGGTTATCACAATGGACTGGCACCAAGCCTGTGTATGATGATGGAAGATCCTTTAAAAGTGTGTCTCACTGTACCTGGTTCTACTCTACCTGCTCATTTGACATAGGAAGGGGCAGAATGTCATTCCTGATATATGATTTCATTTTATTTTTTGGAACAAAGGCAAGTATTCAGTGATATGTTATTTGGGATGTTTTCTGAGTGTCAAGGCTCAGCGGCAAGCATGAGATTAGATAGTAGCACTCTTCAGCACTGTTCATTTGTTGGCTTCATCCCACCAGAAGTCCATTTTCAATGACACTAACAGAGTTTGAATAAGATTTTGTTCTCAAGAAATGGTTTTAAAACAGAATTCTTGTTAACAAATCTTTAGTGTGGAAAACTTATGATACAGTGAAAAATTTGTTATACAATCTGGCTATTCGATACCTATATTTATTCTGATAACAGCTATTAGAAAATATGTTCCCATATCATCATTGTCAGTGATAGACTCCTGTTGACAATGGTGCTGGCTACATGCAGTTGCAGCTGCCTCACTTTCTAATGTACAGGATCAGAGGCTGACAATTTCGTCTGCATTCATTTAACAATATGTAAAGTTTACAGTAATGTAAGATCTAGGACTTGTTATTAATATTCTCTCACAGAAGAGTTTATTGTTTAAATAAACCTATGTGTATGAACCAAAGAGAGAAATCTTTAAACATGCTTTGAAATGGCTTTTTTGGCCTTTCARAATAATTCCTAAAAAACACCTATAGAGGAAATACTTGGTTTTTTAAGATATATTTTTGATTATGTTAGTGCTGCAAAACTGAGAACTCACAAAGAGTCCAATCTGCTGAATTTTCTTATGTTGCAGAGTATGTTCCCTTCCTAGGGTCCTCAGCCTGGCAGAAAAGGCATTAATTGTGCTTGCTCCAGCATAATGGGGCTTTTCAAATGCAGATCTGCACTGAGCGAAGGGTAGTATTTTTTGTTTCATTATAGTCTTGCTCCTTTTAAACTCTGAAATACTTGCTGYGAAGGTAAACTTAACCTGACTTTTTGTTTGTTTGTTTTGTTCTACCACCCTTATCCTTATGGTATTCTGGATACCATAAAGACAGCATTTTGTGACACTTGGCTTAGGGGATGTGCCTGGAATAATAAAACCCTAGAAAATGATGTTTTTCTTACATAGCGAACCCAAATACCATGGGATTATGTATTTTTATGTTGGTATGACAGTCTCAGTGCTGAACTGCAGTGGTGTTGTAAAATGACCTCAGGGAAGCTTCACTGGTAGGTGAGTGCAACCAAGCATGGGCCCCTGCACAGCAAAGGCAATATCGGGAACCGCGGAGACCAGCCATCTGAGGTTAGGTTAGGAATTTCGGATGTTCGGGAGCGCTGGAGGGCTCCTCCCTGCTCTGCTCTCATGAGAAATTGGTTCCCACCTCTGTTACCTCAGTTTCAGTCTCTTTGCCGCTTTTACTCATTCTGCCTCGAAAAGTCCTCCTCACCATCCCTTCCTTCCTTTTCACTAATCTAATTCCCTCCCCAGACCCATCTGCATTCCCGCTCTCTTCCCCCTCCTCCCAAGAGTCCCAAACATTCGAACTATTATAATATTCCTCATTCCTTGACTCTCCTTTGTGGATGGCTCTTCTCTTATCCTGTTTTAACTGTAAGCTCTCTGTGAGAGAGTTGATCACCCTCTACTTCTGTTCATAAAGCACCTAGCAGTGTGGGGAACTATTCTTGGATAACATTAAACATAACTATGACGAATTTGACTGATAATGATATAAGGAAAGGAACAGGTTAGCTTTATTGTTAGATGGCAAACCCCAGACAGTTCACCCTCCTGCAGCTAGTATTGCTGCTACACTCACATTTCTTCTTGCAAAATACAGAAATAAAACAAAGATCAAAATTACATCTTCAGTCTGGACTCCTTTTTATGTCAGGGAAGCTAAAGCCTTTAGGGAAGATTTGCGTCAGGGAACACTCGCCCAGCAAACAGTAATAATATAATAACAGAATAATGATGTTAATGTACTAAGCAGATTTGTGATGGAATTAAACATTAAGTGCTGATTTTTGTTTCAGATATGTGTATAAGTCTCTCCCTTGCTCTTGTAAATTAGACAGAGCTGTGCTTTAGCATCTGAGGACAGATTTGGGAAACTCAATTATATAGAAAATGAACTATTATGCAGCATTTTTCACCAGTTTCATACTGCGCTTCTTGTTACTAAGATGGAATAACTTGACAATGAAGCAGAGAAATCAGTACTGTTTTAGAGTATTATTGAGCATAATGTTCTGGAAATGTAGAGAAGTTATAATTCCCTAAATAATACAGAGCAAGATCTGCTGAAACCTAAACCTATTTCTTCTGAACTAAAAGGCTCCGAATAAAAGTCTTCCCATCATGAGCTTCATTTGACATATGTGGAAACCAAGAGAAGTTCTTCAGTAGTTCATCATTTTCCTTATAGATTAGCATAAGTAGACAGTTTGCTAGCAACTGTTAAGTTTAATGTAAGCTATTTACTGTCACATTGTCATATATAAAGCACTGATCATAAAGAACAGGATTAGGAAAGAAAAGCAATACGAAGCAAAAGCAAGTAAACCAAGCACTTGTTCAATCACAGTTTTTTGAGCATTAGTAAAAAAAATCCAGCTAATTTATTTTAAAGGAAAGAAATGAGATCTTGTTTGTCACTCTATAGAACTGCAATGCCTACAACTGTATCYCAGCTCCCTGAATAGCATTGCTGTCACTACAGCCAGGAGGCTGAGATGAATTCTTCTAGATCGTGCAGACATTCAGAAAACTGTGGGTCTCAATTTTTTAATTCTGGATGCTCTGAAATATGTGTCTTCATTGAATATTATCTGACCTATTTTTCTTCTCCTATGTTACTTTTTTGCATGAAATCATCAGTGCATTTTACAGTATTTTAATAGCCTAATAAAAAAAGTAATTGTCATTAAAAATAAAAGTCAGAAGAAACAACTGCATGCTATAAATTTGGGACTTTTTTTCAAGCAGCTGTTGAATGATATAGCACTTCTTTGTGCGGTGAGCTGAGAGCTAGATCACATTTCCTTCAGTTAAAAAAAGGTAGTTTTGTTGCTTTCAGTGTTGTGAAATATTGTAGGAGGGAAATTAACCTCCCACCACACCTCCATCTCTTATTTTCTTAAACTTTCCAGTTCTGATTCACCGCTGTATGACTTGAGTTTTAAGTGATGTTACAATGGAGGTGCATGGGAACAAGTGAAGCTGGGGCAGCACCATGCAGAATCAGACCTGTTATCTTGGAAAGTGACTAATCTTGCGCTCCGTAGCGTAGCCTTTAGAACAACATCACAGCATTTTTATGCAGGAAGTAACTTTCTGCTTTGACAGAAGTGCTGTTGACCTGCACCTATATGCTGCTTGCATTTCCCAAGATAGCTATACTGAGGTTTATTAAAAAAACAGGTGGCAGAACTGGGTAAATAACAGAGGTAACAGGTTTGCCCTTGGTGAAAAGAGTCATTTTCCAGAGTAAACTGGAATGTAAGGGTAGTTCAGGAATCTTCAGTGAGCTGTGACTAGGACCAAAAATGGACTGTCCAAAATATTGGGAAGAAGGTCTATTTGCAGTGTTTCCAGGTGGAAGGGGCCAACAGGAACCCTATGAAGCTCAACAGGGACAAATGCAAAGTTCTGCCCCCAGGAAGGAATAGTCCCTTGTAACGGTACATGTTGGGCACTGACAGACTGAGTAGCAGCTCTGCTGTAAAGGCCTGGGGTCCTGGTGAGCACCAAGCCGGGCATGAGCCACCAGTGTGTCCTCAGCAAGGCACCAACAGCACCCTGGGCTGTATGAACAGCAGAAGAGGCAGTAGATCGAGGGAAGTGACAAGCACTCCCCACTCTTTAGACCACATCCAAAAGACTGCATCCAGCTTTGGCCCCCAGAACAAGACAGACATTGATAACTGCAGCGAGTTCAGTAGAAGGCCACCAAGATGGTCAGGGGGCTGGAGCATGTCCTGTGAGGAGAGGCTGAGGGAGCTGGGCTTGCTCAGCCTCGAGAGAAGACAGCTTTAGGGGGGACCTAACAACCAYCTGCCAGTGCCTATGGGCAGATCTCTGAGAAGACAGAGCCAGGCTCTTTACAGCAGTGCACGGTGGGAGGATGAGAGACAACAGGCTAAAGTTAAAACAAGAGAAGTCCAGACAGGATATAAAGAAAAACTTTCTTACTATGATGAGAAGCCATGGAGGCTGCGCAGACTCTATCCTTGGAGGTTTTCAAGCCATGACAGGACAAAGACTAAGCAGCCTGGCCTGACCTCAAAGCTGACCTGGCTTTGAGCAGTATGCTGGACTAGAGACCTCCTGAGGTCCCTTCTTACCCGAATTATCCTCTGACCCTATTTGACTGATAGTCATCAAGAGTAAAGAGGAGTCTTGCCAATAACATCTAGAGGCATTGAGATACCAGTTCTGGTGTAAGAGCAAAATAACTTACTGTTTGATCCCAATTCTGCTGTTTTTTCATCCTGATATTATTCTCTTCAGAAACTGTTTGTGACTGTAACAATAGTTAGGGTACGTGGTTATTCACATTGTTGAACTCTGAAATACTTGAGTAGTATCTGCACTCGACAGAATTAAGGTATTGGTCAGTAACCTATTTTTGATTCATCACCCTATTAAGTTACCACCATTTGCATAGTGTGTTAGGAAAGAATCTGAAAACAGCCAAATTCTGTCACTTAAGAAAATGTTTCTGATTTATAAGTATATGCATTAGCTAATCAAATTTTTTCTCTATCCAGATGGATTTTCACTTGTGTACACACTTACTAAGGGTAGAAACAAAGACCATAAGCCTCCGTAAGTGTGACAAGAAGACGTTTCTTCACAATTCAAACTTATTGATGAAGATAGCCTGAATTATTTTGGTAAGAGACACACCTTCACTGCAGGACAGGTAATCTAACCAGTAGGACAAATAATCAATATTATAGCTGGCTTTCTTTTTATGCTTATATGAGTAAATAGTTGTAGCTATTTTGACAGAACAAACTGCTGTAAAGCAACTGATAGGACTTCAGATTGAATTTACCTACTTTTCCTACCCTTTTCCAAATGAGATTCCCAGTTTGGTCTGATTTTAGGTTAAACAGAAGCTCAGAGGAGGCAGAGGGTATATTACTGCCTTCTCTGTGGTGATTTGGACTCGATCCTGGGACTTATTCAAGCATTCTCAAACTGATGAAAACCTAACCCATGCTTACTGGATTAGTGTTCAACCATTTTGCCAACTCTGTGTGGGCACAGAGAATAGGGGAAAATTGCTGTAGCTGCTACCACCTTTTAAAAAGACCTACCTTTGCCCCTTAGGCACCTAGGCCTCAGGAAAGGGATAGGAGGTAGCGGATTGTAATGCCTACTGACTCCTATTAATTCCCTCTACAGTCAGTGAAGGACAATTCTGGGCACCCCAGTATAAGAGAGATGGAGCTACTGGAGTGAGTCCAGTGATGACTTAGATGACTAAGGGACTGGAGCATCTCTCTTATGAAGAAAGGCTGAGAGAGCTGTGACTCTTCAGCCTGGAAAAGAAAAGACCTAGGGGGGAACTTATCAATGCATTTAAATATCTGAAGGGAAGGTGTAAGGAGGATTCGTCCAGACTCTTTTCAGTGAAGCCCAGTGATAGGACAAGAGGCAACGGGTGTAAACACAGATACTTCCATCTGAACATGAGGAAAAACTTCTTCACTGTGAGGGTGACAGAGCAGTGGAACAGGTTGCCCAGAGAGGTTGTGGAGTCTCCTTCTCTGGAGATATTCAAAAGCCGCCTGGACGTGATCCTGTGCAGCGTGCTCTAGGAGATTCTGCTTGAGCAGGGGGGGTTGGACTAGATGATCTCCAGAGGTCCCTTCCAGCCTCAACCATTCTGTGATTCGGTGACATAAATGATTATTTTAGGTAACCTACTACTACTACTTCTGGTCTTCAGAGGTATTCTAGCTACTCTTTCCATTGACTTCACAGGGCACTTAAACTCTTATTTTATGAAAGATATATCAGTGCCTTTCTCTTACTTATTCTCTCCCTCCTCCTCCGAAAATAGTTTAGGTGCTTTAGGAGCTATGGATACCACCAACGCTATGTATATTCCAACAACTGTTTTATGGCATTCTGGAGTCTTGTTTGTTTTGATCATTTTACTGATAGAATTTTCTAATTGTTATTTCAAAATGTTCTTACTGAAACAGAATGAGGGTTGTTACCTTTGACATTACATCTTGGGGCCTTTGTTGAAACATCCACTCCAGGGAGTGTCACAAACTGGTTGCCTAGCAGAGATGGTCTTTAACAAAAGGTCAAAGAAAAACATAGAGAAATCTTSAATATATTTTCAAGTGGACACTTAAGACAGGAGCTTTTCCTGGACAAAGGGTCAGTAGAAGACATTTAAGGACAAAGAGTCCTTGATGTGGATTTGTTCTATTTAGTTGCAGTTATTGAATAAAGAGAAATGTTAGGCAACACTGAGCACCCCAAATCAAACACCAATCTCTAATCCTCTCAAAAGTTCATAATGAAAAAATATGTAGGTTCCAGAAATTACCAGAAAAGATTTATTTATAGAGCATCATGCTTATGGAGAGGTTGCAAGCATCAAAACCATGATGGGCAAGTTCAGACTGCAATATTGTATTCTAGAAGCAATGATTTTGAAAGCAGTAGATAACCTAGACGTGTGCTTCCTATGAGATTCTGTGGGAATGGAAGTTAAAAAAAAACATTAGGAAGAAACAAGAAAATGAGATTTTCTCATGAAATGTCATTACTGAAACCACTGCAGAATACTGTTTCCAGGTCTTGTGTCCACACATAAAAATATCACTGTAAAATTGCTCAGAGAACTACAATACTGAGATAAAGCCTGGAAGATACTCTACACAGAGACAGCTGGAGAGGCGACTCATCAAAAGAAAAACAAGTTAAAGCAAGTCACATGAAAAGCAAGTTAAGATATCAGTCTCAACACAGAGATACTGCACAAATGTTATCTAGCAGGATTCAGCTTACTGATCACACATGTGATTATTGCAGATTGTGTTTTATAATGCAAATATTTAAATACCTTCATGAGAATCTGATTTCAATCCAGTAGTCAAATATTAAAGTTATAAAAATATGAAGTGCAGTATATTTCTCTTTATGCTTAATTAACCAATCAAATACTTGCTAACAGAGGTGGTAAACTCTTCATTAGCTGAATCTTTTGCACAAGTTTGAATTCCTTTGCAAAAATATGTTCTATATATGCTAGGTATTTGTGAAGCTGTGTCTGCTGTAGGAATTATTAGTGGAGTTAGATGACCTGTTTTATGCAGAAGGTCAATTGAATGATCATTTTTGACAGCCTGACCTTAAAATTTAAAAAAAGAAATCCTATGAAGTATCGTATTTAGGATAGAAAAGATTTCAAATTCTTGTTTTACTACTGTACTTAAATGTATTCGGTTCTCAGAAGTAATTGTAATTGAAGAATTTATTGAAGCATTTATTACATGCTTATTTTTCTGTGCAAATGTTTTACCTATTTCTTAACATTTCTAAAGCAGCAGTAGGACTGACTGTCTGTGGTTACTCTTTGCTCAGCAATCCATACCTTCAGCTCCAAGCTGCCAGCTGTGACTCCAGAAAGAAGGCTTGGCTCCATGCTGCCTAACATGTGGAGCAACATATATTGTATTATTTCCTTCCAATTTTAAAATTAATATTTATGATCCAGTAATTGAAGTGAGAAAGAAACTAATTGTTCTTGTTCATTTCTAGTTCTAAAAACACAACTGGGCTACTTTTTTAAGCAGCAGCAACCTATAAAAATGAAAATTACAAAGTCAAATGAAGCTAATATCCCATTCCATGGAGTTTATCAAAGGCTTATAGCTTTAATCAATGGCTGAAACAGAAAGGCTGGTATAAGCTGATTTGCTAGCTGAGCACTTCAAATAAGTATCTGGGCACTTTCTGTGGAGAAGTGGAACAGAACAGAGATTTGCTGGGATGTCTAGATTTTCACTCTGGTATTTATTCATTCCCTTCTGACCGCTAGCACGAAAATGAAATATTCTTTAAAGGGCCACTTTCTACAGCATTTGCCTGTGAAAAGGATTATTTAGCACTAACAAGCATAGCGGAAGCTGTCCTGTAGTGTGTTAAAAGCAGATGTTAGGTAAGACTCTTGAGTAAATTTACTTTGATGAAATTGTCACTGATTTTAGTGAAATTATTCCCACCTTGCAGTTACAGTCAAAATCTTTCCCTTTATTCCAGACTGTGGACACATTTTAGCCTTAAGTCTACAAGATAATTCTAATTAAATATCTGTATCAGCTGATAAACCTGAGACTTCTTCAGAGACAGCAAAAGCAGAGGGTTTTTTCAGCTGAAATTCACTGTGTGCAATGGATTTTGTGCAATGAATTTCATGTCTGATGAATGTGAAAGAATATCCACTCTAACTGCATTACTATGAAAGGGTTTTAACCTTTACCTCTAAATGTACTTTAATATAACATTGGTCAATGCAGAGGCAACAAAGGAAATTTGAGGGAATATCATTAATTGTTCCAACAGTAGTTATGAAAACAGCAATCATCAATGTGGTATAAGAGGAAAAGATGCAACAGTTTCTGCATATATATCATAATATATTGATGGTTGCATTAAATGAAAATCCATTAATAAACCAGCAGAAATGTGAAACATTTTTATTACTGAGGGCAAATAATCATTGGGACAATTTACTGGATATATACTGGATTCTCTATCCCTTCCAGCCTTTAATCAAGGCTGGATATCTCTCCTTAAGCGTTCTGAGCTTGATAGAGAGGCTAGTGATTGAGTTTCTGTGGCCTGTGTGACAAAGGAAATCAGAGTGGATTACTGTGCTGATCTCAGCTATTCCGAAAATATCTTCCACTCTTGAGTTACTTTCAGCATTACAAAATTAAAAAATGATAAATTTCATGGAACTAGGACAGTGGTTACTTTTGCAAATTTACGTAATGGAGAAATATAGTAGTCTTTGCAGAAAGCTCAGGGAAATATTGGAGATGAAAGGATATTTCCCATTTTGTTTTTCAAATCTTCAGCTCTTTTTAATGTTATATATTGAATAAGCTCCAGTTTTTGAGATCAACTGAAAAAGCAGTAGAATATTTGAGTGAGAGGAAAAGCAAGCCCACAGAATCATACCAAGTGCTTCTGATTAAAAAGATGAAAGAAAGTACAATGAAAGCTAGAAACCAAATTGAGTGACAGACTGAAACTGCAAACTGATTCTTTTTTCAAATGTTCACACATGGCATCACTTAAGAAAGCCCAAATAAAAATTGTATGAACACCACTCAACCCCTCCCAAGCAACATGTGGATCCATGTAAGTACTCTAGAAATCACCTAGATAGAGCAACAATTTCTTTTTCAAAGCAAATGTGAGCATTGCTAGGTCTACTTAATTGCATTGGAAGCAAGAGTATAAGAAAGCCTCCGTGGACCAGAATGCAGATGTGGTTCTGATAGACGCTGAGGCTCTGACTACGTCAGCTGTGTCTGGACTGCAAGAACAGTGCAGTCTAGGATACTCTTAGCAATCTCATTTGCTCCAGGCATCTCAGCTGGGGACCTCACTGGAGCCCCTTTTCAGCCCATTTGGCTGGGGCTATCCCAGTTTTTGTCCCAGGAAAGCTGGTACTGGTTGAGACTGTGTTGTAGGCAAATCTCATCTCAGCCTGGGGCTGGGATGTCCCAGAGCATGGAGAAAGGAAGCATATGTACTGCACTTTAATGAAAAACAAGGAGGTAAAATTTACAGGAGATATGCACCCTAAACACCTGTAAAAAGGTGGATTCTTATAATCTGTAAACAAAATAGATCCCTTGGGCACATGGGTGCAGGAGCAGGCCTCAATCACAGAAAAATTTACCCCAATAGTTTTAGATCAATGGCCAGGCTTTCATCCCTTACTTTTGTTGGGAGTTTGCACTCATTTCTGAGGCCAGAAGCAAAAACCATTTCTGAGCCTGTTTCTTCAAGCTTCTGCTGAAGAATTCTTCTGGCACTGACTCTGCTGACACAGAATAGCTCAAATGACCATAACTTGACTATTCTTTCCAGGGAAATGCCAGTACTGACCTATCCCATGGAATGACATTTTTCTGTATTCCAACAACTTTGTTGTTGTTGTGGCATCATGTTTCAATTACCTGAGTGTCACCACAAACTGGGCACGTACAGATGACAAGTAAAGGATAGAAACATCCATTACCGGTATGGGAGTATTTTTTATAAAGTCCCTGCTCTGACTTTTCAGTCCTTATCTKCAAGGGAGAGCTACAAATCATCTTCAGTAGRTGAGCCAGGGAACTATAGTTCATAACTCTACTGGGTACTAGAAGTCATGGATCTCAAAGAGATAATGTTTTTCTGGACCATTATAATCCTCCCTCGCTCACTAATTCTTAAATGTTTTACAAGTAATAAACTACCTGCCTCTCTTTTTTTTTTTTAAGGGAATATCAGCTTATCACCTCTGCCTTTATTCTATAGTTACCAATAACCTTTCCTTTCATGTGGTCAGACTGATTGACATTGTGAATTACATTCAAAATGATTATCCTCAGTTTGCACTTAGCTTTGAAATTTCCAGCCCCTGCTTTAAAGTCAAAAAAGAATTTATGCCCTAAAACTTCTGAATATTTTACAACTACACTAGTTGTCTAATAAAAGATATGACCTCTTTATACAGAGCTGGTATTTTAAATTCAATGCGCTATAAATTCACATTATTAGAGCTATTTTGCAACTGGAGTCCCCAGTTTTTGCAAGGGAGATTGCATGATCAGACCTCAATGTTGAAATTTTACATCTGCTTCGTTATTAGATGAATGATTTATTTTATTTTATTGTGTGTGTGTGTGTGTGTGTGTGTGTGTGTGTGTGTGTGCTGAAATAACATCAGTTGCTACTGTGACAGCTAGTACAGGAAAATCACACTTTATGGCTACATCGTTCTGAGGTCTCAGACATACAAATGGAATTCCTCAAGAAGATCTGAAGTTGCCAACACAGGTTATACCGCTGTTGCTGCTAGTACTACTACAGTTAGTACTACTGCTACAGCATGCTCTTGTGAACTGCAGAAACTTGACACAAGAGTATATGTGTTTATTTTTTTAGCATAATGGATAATTTTGTAGTCTAAAAGTGTCTTTGTGAAAAATAATAAGATCATATGCTTATTAATCACATATTTGAAAAAAAATTCTATACATTTTCTCCGAGTATGTGACATCCTACAAGTTAAACAGAAATTCATTGAAATCACTAGGAACATTTCCATCATAACGACTGCTCAYAGGAGTAGATATATAGCAATTTAGCTATCATATATATACAATGAATTAACGATTTCTTCCAGAGTTTTTATTTTCCATTTGAAATGAAGCATTCAAATTTGAAGTACAGACCTTTTGGTTTTCTGATGGCATTTTGTCCTATATTGAAGCCATCACACTGTATCATTCCCCCCCTTATTGATATGATAGAGAACAGCAACCAAGGCAAAGTCATTCTTGAAAGAACTAGGTAGTGTGTTTGGCATTTCAAAATGAAAGAACTTTTCTTTTAAAATAAGATATAAATGCCACAAATGAACCTTATAGGTCTTAGTCTTCAGGCARGGTTTCTGAAATCTGCCACTGTATTATTACAGGAGTATATGCTGGTAGTATATCAATGCGACACTGGGTGCAAAGAATACAATTTTAGCTTCAGTCTCTATTGGTTCTTCATGCACAGTTCTACATTTTTAATTGAAAAGAAGATTATATTGGAGAAAAGTAGCCAAGAGATGCAGGATTAAATGGTCTTTTAAATGAATTGAGTGCCACTGAGTGTAAATATTCATGCAGTCTATATATCATAGAGGAGAGGTGCCAGCTCTGTGAAACAAATGATTGCTTCTGATTACTAGCCTATGAACTGTATGTAGATTCATCTGAACTGTACATTTTGTACAATCTAAGTTTTTACACCACACTGTCTTTTTAGACCAGTTTTCTGATTAATGTCAAACAGCTTCCTTCCAACAGCTCTTAAACTTGCAAACTCTTCTGGTCTCCAGAGTTTGCAGACCTCTGCTTTCTGCCTGAAATGCATTTAGTGGTAAGCTGGAGCCCATTGGGTGTTCTCTGTGTCTTATAATGCATAAGCTAATGTTCTGGGGAGCCCTTGGCAAAAAAATATGATTTTTAACAGGAATTACTAGCTTGGATAGTCTGGAGTGCAAGGAAAAGCCCAAACTCCCTATGCTGTCAGTGTAACCCCATCAGTAGCAGAAAGACTGTCTTTCATTTTCAAATACATTAGTATTTGAATTAATGTGCTATCATTTTGCCTTCCTCAGGTTTTGAATCCGTAAGGTCAGGATTGACTCCTCAGTGCCTCCATTCACATGGGAACAATCTCAAATTATGTTATTTGAGCAGAAGAAACTCTCACTGCTCTTCATTGCCATCTCCTAGAAACACTGAAAGCTGGTGGTGTTGGTTATGATGGAGCAGCATTTATCTTCATCACTTGGGTGCCTGTCTGACCCTGAACCTACTCAGAGCCCCAGAGAGACTTAATTCACGATGAACGTGCTTGAAAGGATATATAGACTGACTGTATAAAGCTTTGTGAAGGTTAGCCTCACCACAGCCCATAGCAGAGTGGAATATAGTCCCTATCCACAGGGCTACAACATCCACCTTCAAATCTGTTGCCCGGCTTCCTCATATACAAGCCTTTCACTCTCATGTTGGGGCAGATCATTGTCATCACCTCCCCTGTCYGCCTCCTTGACTGGGATCTGCATGACGAGAAGGGTGGAACTTGTAGAGTCTCATTTCTAGTGTCGCTACCCAAAAGGCCACATGCAAAATTTGCTTTCTATGCCCAGTCTTTGTCACTTTCATAAAACACAGGATTTTGGCATTCTTCTCTGTACACTTATTCGCTAGAGTTTTAAGGGGAAGTGAATACCAATGGTCAGTAAAGGATAATTTGTTTTCTATCGCATGCACAACTTCAACAGGGAAATACTTTTCTGGCCACAGTGAATGCTAGAAATTCTTGTAATGTTCATAAACATGAACTTTACTTCTTCCATGCCCCAAACCTTTCATGCTGGACATTATCCCTGGACATAGTTAGTCTGGCTGGCTGTGGGTAATCAGAGCTCTTCCAGACATTTTCTCTAATTCGTCTCCCCTAGAGACACCTTATGAGACAAACAATTACTCTTCTTCCTCTCTCTCTGGTCTATGATCTATTTTACGATTTATTTATGATCCGTTTTAAACATCTAAATCAAAAGGGTATCATCCACTAAGCCGTAGAGAGCTTCCTTTTTTACTTTCTTTCCCTAAGGGACTGCTGTCCTATGTATTCACCCAGAACTGGGCTGGTGTGAGCAACTGGGTACTACCTCTATCCCCGCCTGGTTCAAGACTAGTTAAAGCAATGCCTGAGGCCTCAGTCTGGCTGGAGAGCTCTGTGACTATCTAATTCACCTTGACACGCAGTCCTGGTCATTTAAATTGTTCTGTGAATAATTGAAAGCACTTCAAAGAGCAATCATATCTTTCTCAACTCCTGAATCTCTAAAAATTTTCCCAATAAAATGCATATGGTCTCAGTGACAGTATACTTTTTACTTTGTTATCTTGCATCTGAAGTCCTCTGAAGTAACTCGTGCATCCTTGGTGGACTAGGACAATGGGTTGAATACCACTGGCCTAAAAATCAGAGACCTTGCCTGGGAAATTAAAGGTGGGAAATTACTTCCACATAGGATTGAGGAGAAAAAAAAAAAAAAGCAAACCCACAGTCTTTCCCTACCAAAATAAATTTYTCCTGTGCTGTTTTGAATTCTAGAACAGAAGTCCTTACTCAGCAAAAAATCTACTGATGTTACTGAAAATATTTTCTGAACCGAGTCTTTAGGCTGAGCTTTCAAATGATGTATCTTTCAGGGTTATGACTGAATTATGGTTCTGCTTACTGAGTGCAGACCAGAAATTTTAGGTCCAAGCATCCATCAGGTTTTATTCAGAATTGAGTTTATTCAGTTTGAGTTTTGGGTGCTGCTCTTTTCTCTTGTAGTACTAACTAGTGAGCCTCAAAGAAATTAAGGCTCAAGGGGTTAACATCTGTCAGGATTGTTTCTTTTGTGAAACAAATAAACCTCACCCACCTTCAAAATTTGTCTGGAAGCCTTCTCACAACAACATTTTAATAAATAATGCTTTCTAACTGTTTTGGTATTTAGGTGGTGGCCAAAGTCTAGCAATAAAAAGAAAATAGTTAGCTGGATGTACTTTCCCCTTCACTGAAAACACTGAGTTCGGATTCATTACCTGGAGGGTCATAGCGCAAAAAGTTTGAAGCTAGGCATGGCAAGTGACTGTTCCTGTGCTTCCGCTCTTCTGATGTGAGGAGCTGCTCAGCAATGAGTCTGGTGAAAATTGCATCATCCAATARAGCAGGGCTCACATTATATTGACTCCTGATTGCCACCATAACACCTGTGGGCATCAGCAGGTGGTGAAAGATGGAGCAAGTCCAAAACAAAAGAGGGTCTTGATGTGTTCAACTTGTGGATTACTTGGTGGGGTGCAGCTCTTGCCTCTCCCTGTTTAATGCACATCTGTGAGGCTTGGCTTCAGCATTTTTCTCTAAAGCACTCTGCAGATGCAAATTGCCACACTGGTGAAACAGTACTGATTTCCTCAATTATCATTATTATTAGGAGCCCCAAAGAAACTACACAAAGGTAAAATAGAACATCAGTTTCCAACTTTGTTCTGCTATAAACTGAAGCCATGATTTTTTCCCTCAATACTAACATTTCTATACAGATTTCTTTCTAATATTTAAAATGTCCTTAGAGTCATTTTCTCATTTTATTTGGTGCAAGATATAGATGAATCATTTTATTGCATGATTAATTGCTGTTTCTTTGAATATTATCATGTGCTTCCCATTAGACAGATTTCTAATATGCACAGTAGCTTTATCTAATGCAGGGGCTTAGGACTGACAGTAGCTGGGTTCCTGCCATCATGACCCTTTCTAAATCAACAGTATGTATCAGCTAGAAACAGAGAAAATTAGCAAGCTCAGATTTGCATCTTCTGTGAATAACATCTGCCTTATTATAGGGAACACAACCTCACTCTGCTTGTCCTGACATGCTGTGTTCCTTTGTTTCTCCAGTTCATTTCATGGTGGATTGAATCAGTGCCATTCTCTGGATTGTATTATGATATTTATCAGTAAGGAAGCAAATTATTTGGGTTCAACCACTTCAGCGGGTTACTTCTCAACTTAAACTATGCTCATTTATGACAACTAGAATTCAAATAAAACAATAATGTTCTTCCACCCTGAAGCGTTTACTCCTTAATCTAAATAATACATTGAAATGCAGATTCCATTTCAGAGTTGCTACCATCAGTCTTTTATACCTTTTAAATGACAAATGGTATTTTTGAGAAATGGTTTTCTTTGAAAAGTCACTACCATTCTTCTTCATACAAGCAGTATGCATTATATAAGAATAAATGGAGAGTGAATACCTTTTAGAAACAGCCAGGACTTTCCCCAGTAGCACTCCTCCTAAACAGAAGAGGACCACCTCAGTCTACATAATGAACTTTTACAACCTGTGTTTTCTAGGATATAATTTGTAACTGATTAGCAATCCAGTACAGTCCAGCCTTGGCAGCTGCAGGGCTGGATCTGGTGATAATGCTGCTCTTCCATGGCCTACCTCCACATACCTGTCTTACACCTTAAACTCCTCCAAAAGAGGCCACCATCTCTCTCTTGGCAGCAGGAATCTACTCCTATGCCCACACAAACAGCTTCTTTAATCTCTCCTCCCTATCTGCACCCTTGAGGGATCAAACCTGGTGGCCCCGTGCAGATGCCTTCTCTCCAGGCAGCAGCAGCAGCAGCCAGACTTGCAATATCACTGAGGAAGCCAAGGCAGCTGCTGCTGTTGATCGGACAAAAGTAGGGGGTGATGGTGGGGAAGAAGCGATCTTGATAGCAGCAGCTATCTGTGTAGGGGCGCAGGAGGCCAGAGGATTGACATGGCTGGTATGGGCTGTCCCGYGGGCTGGATCCAACCTGCCAGACTCCCTTTGGACCATGCTTCCCTAATCTATCCTGCGTGTACCTCGTAGTCTCCAACTGGAGATTATATGTTTTACATTGTGCCCTAGCTTGTTTCACAATCTTGATGTATTGAACGGTAACATGTCCCTTGTGTCTGATGGTTATAAGGGGAAAGTYTATCAAAGGTCCTAAGTCATTTCCATACTGAATGGGATTGATCCCCACTTAAAAGCTTTGGAAAAAATTATGGGCGCTCAGCCTACTAACAACCAGAGCCAGCACAGCTGCTCTGCAGAGCGCAGGGCGGGTGGCACTGCCAGGCAGGCTCCAGAGTGATACCCAGGAGACATCCACACTGTCCATATGCCAAGCTCGCCCGTGCTTTTGCTCAGAGTTAGCTTGCACAAAGGCAGTCTAAGACTTTCTATTGTTAGCCTGCAAACCAAACCTGGTTAAAAATAAATAAATAAATAAAATCCAGCAAGGAGAAAGAGGGTGGTACATGAAGAAAATAGCCCAGTTGATGTTACCTGCAAGGACATCTTAGACCGTCCTTTCAAATTTAGCACTTACTTCATTGCAGGGTTTGCTGTTTGTATTAAAGCCTTTACTGATAAAGGTAATGGAGGTATACAAACAAAAAAATGAGACCTCTGAGAGGCCCTGCTAACAGTTTTGTGGGTTCCTGTGTAGCAGAAATGCACATGTAAGAGAAGGCATAAGATTTGTTAATGATGTAATGAGACTAATTAACCTTGTAGCACATTAATATGTCATTTGAAATGTTTGCAGACTAGGTAACAAGCATGTTTTGGCATTGAGTGTCCTTGAAGTCAGATCATGTTTTTTTAAGATACTTAGAAAATTGTTGTTTGACAACTCTGTGATAGATGATACTGTAACAGTGGAGTGATGTAAACGCAGTGCTAACAAGCATTCAAAATTTTGAAAGAGATCTAACTTGCAATTATTGCTTACAGGAGCACATGTACATTGGATAAGTTAAGGACAGCCATATGCTTTGAGATATAATCACAAGAGCTGCCTCTACAGGATAAGATTGCTGCTCTCTATCAAGGTCTTTATTCTGGACAAGCCAGTGAGACTGCATGTATGATAATAATGTTTAGTTTTATTTTGTTAAAGAGCTTGCTTGATTCTAGTAATACAAAGTTTTAATTATGCATCAGATATTGTTTCTATTGTGAAAACATAAAGTATTGCCTTTCATAATTTTCATGTGGTTGTTTTGTAGGATGAGAACTTTTTATCTGGACTGTCGTTAACTAATAGTCACGGACAGTTAATACTTAGGGTGCCTGGTAGGGCAGAATTTCTGGAATATGCTGAGTCATTAAGTATCTCAGGTTTGATTGAGGTATCTCAACCAAAACTGTCCAAATCACCAGCTCCTCATCACTAGAAAGTCCTTTCCCTGCACACACATGTAGATGTATATTGTGTATATCTGCATAAACTGAAGCTGGTAAGGCAATTTCCATGAAAGCAAACAAGCAGTTACTTTGTGTCATGCTGAAAGAAGTCTGCATTTCATCTTGATGAATTATGTGCCAAAAAGGCCAGCTTCTACAAAATAGTTACAGTACACATGAAAACCACAGTTAATCAGAAACAGCAGTAAATTAATAAAAATAAACCTTATGTAAATAAATTGGGATGGGYTTGACTGTATCTGCTCTTTTTTCCTGAAGTTATAATACTAAAATATTGAATTTCTAGTTTCCATAGCAATGTGTTTATGGTGCTCATTGAAAGCAAAAAGACCATCGTTTTCTCTCAGTAAAACAAATTCCCAAGGAAACAAGAACAGATGGAGGAAAACAGAAACATCTTGAAACTACTCTCGTTACTTAGGGATGGGTGAACTTCAGAAGTGTTAGGGGCTTGGTTTGAATAAGCACCTAAACATCTGAAGTCTCATTGGTGTCTTATTCAAATCTTCGCAGTTCTCAGATGGTAGTGTCAACCCAGGTTTCCATCTGGGTTTCCATCACTTCTTTTCAACAGTATCCTCACAAGTGTGAGTTCACTTCCCAGCTCAGACTGCCTCCCTGCTGCAGGTCAAGGGAAATGATTATTCCCCTCCACTCAGAGCTTGGGAAGCCACTTTTGAAATACATTTGGGGCCTCTCGTACAAGGGAGAGATTGACCAAGTGGAGCAGGTTCAACATAGTGTTGCTGAGGGGTTTTGGGAGCTGGAGCACGAGGTGTGAGGAGAGACAATGATTCTGGGTTTGTCCATCCCGSAGAAGGGAAGTCTGAGGTGTGTGGTGGGGGGAAGGTAATTGCTGCCTGCAGCTACCTAATGGGGGCTATATGGAGAAGGAGCCTAGACTCTTCTCACAGGTGGACAGTGAATATAAGCTGCAACAGGGAAATGCCAGTGGATATATGGAAAAAAAAATTACAGTGAGAGTGGCTGAACCCTGGAATATGTGCCCAAAGAGTCTGTGCAGTTTTCATCCTTGGAGACTTTCAAAACTCAAGGGGCCAAGGCCCTGGGCAGCCTGATCCAACTTKGAAGTGAGCCCTGCTCTGAGCAGGAGGTTGGACCGGATGAACTATCCAGGTCCTTTCCAACCTAAACTGTCCTGTAACTCCATGATTTTATTCCTGACGCTCACAGATGCACTTCAACAGATGCCTCCCCCTTTTTCAGTTTCCTGCCACAAGCCATAGTGGAAAARACTAGCAACGGGAAAGCTGACTGAAGGCAACCCTCAATGCCAAGTGTGCCAGTGCCTTGCTCAGAAGAGTTATATGGCATATTCTTCTTCCCACTTGGCTCCATCACAGATAAAGAGCCCTTGCAATGGGCAAATTCTCCAGATTCTTTTTCATCTCCTGCAGAAAACAGACTGACCCAGCCAGATGACTTATATGCAGGTGATAATGTATCCGATGCTATTATTTGGCTGTGATACTGACCCACCAATGACCTCCAGCTCATGTTAGTTAGCTCTGAAGATCTCATTGCAGAGTCCAGGATGACTGCTAGCCCTCAACCACTCTTTGAATCATGACTCAAATGAGACTTATCTCCCCATGGAGAGGCTTTTTTGTTGTATTGCCAGTGCCTGGGTACAAGGTTAGGCTGTGCAAATGAATAGCATTAATAAGGAGGAGTGAATGCATTACTGAACTGAAATGATTAATCTCACTGCAGGTGTTGGATCATCGGGCTGTTATAGACATCATGGCACTGAGTATAATGCGCACATACACACGACTTTTGCCTACAGGTGGAAAAGAAGTCATTTTGCATTTCAAAGTGCAGGAAGCAGAGTGCCTGCTGTATTCTGAGCACAGCTGAAAGACGCTCGTCTTACAGAAGGTAGGAGAAAAAAGAAAACAGAGGACTTACTTAAGATGCATGTTTTGAGTTAATAGTGTATTTACAGCATAGCCATCTTAGTTGGGAGGCACTGTAAAGACCATAATCTTTTTTTTTTCTCTGCACTGCTAAAGAGTTCCTTATTCAAGACTTGGAATCTGCTGAATATTTCAGTTCTATTATACATCACTGGCTTAAATAAAAGGGAGGATGAAAATCAAAGGAAAATCCGTGTAATATCCATATTGTCCCAAGCTGAAATTATGCATTATTCATGGAAAACTGCAGGTTTAATATAACTGGAGATTTATTCTTATTAAAGTGTTGTATTATTACAGTAAAGTATTCTTATTAAAGTATATTCTAGTTTGGGAAGGGTGCTGGAGTGACTGAGGGCCTTTCTTTCTTCACAGGATAGTGGGACCAGGCCTTGCTTAAGCTGGGCACAAGGTTATCAGTTAACATTGTGCTGTGGTTTGGAATAAAGGGTGTTGAGTGATTCTGCATTGAGAGACCAGGAGAGTTAGTTCTGGAGGTACCTGGGAGAGGTACCAGAGCCTGGGTTGAATATAAACAAATTAAACCACTGCAGCTACAATAACCCTCTGTTACAATATGTGAGATACTAAAAATTTGCCTTTTGAAACAGAATCTAGAGAGCACGTAGAAAAAAAAAGCAGACTAAGCCGAGGGATTTACTTCCTAAGCATATACAAAAACTGCTAACATCCTCACAGATCTGATCTTTCTAACTCTCTGACTCTTCTTCAGAAGTGTAAGTTTGCTGCAGAATTATGCAGGTGACCTGAAGAAGTGCCTCTGTAAATTTTTGTCCATATTTTCCAGCATTGCTTGTTGCTCCAGAAAGAGGTTCCACCTCTGCCTGCCTGGCTTATGAACAAATAAATATCCTGGATCAGGGAATCCAGGTGTCATTGTAATATAAATACTAGCAAATTATACTTTTGCATGAGAATCATGAAGCTCTGGCTTTTGAGTGTGGAATAAGGTAAAAMTCAACAGTGGTCTGGGTTTGCTTTTCAGTTTGGAATTTCTTCATACCTGTAAGTGAAAGAGAAACTGTGCACAGTCTGGTATAAACTTCAGAAAATGTTTGCACTTGAGACTTGTTTCACTCTTGGGAAGAGAAACTGGCCCATGAGGCTCAAAAGCAAGGAAGATAACAGATAAAGAGGAGCTTTGCAAAGTGAGAGCCAGTTGTTTTCCTGAAGGAAGTTGAACCAGTCATATGCATTTTGTGTTGAATTTCAGCCCTTTGGTAGGGACAGGGTGCCTGCAGAATRTTAATAATGAACTAAATGTGGGAAACAAACGAGCTGGTCAGCACAAACTTACTAAATCTAAACAAACCAAAGCATGACGGCCAGATTAAAACTCAAGTGAAGAAGAACCATTAGAGCTGCTTGGATAAGATGAACTTTCTGAAAATGGGTACTCTTTTACTTCTTAAGTGGTCCCATTGGTTTCAGCAGGACAGCTCTTGAAGTGAGTGCCACCATAAAACTGTCGGAGTCTGGCCCTTTTGAAGAGAAATTTGGGAACTGTTCAAACTGATGGAGAAAAAAATTAGTGTTTACAAGTCACTGAAAATAGGTGAGAGGTGTGCAGGATCGCCCCTTAAAGAATTACATCAGCAATTCTGTGCATAAATATCACAATCTTAATGTGAATAACAACAGATACTGGTAAATATCTGAGAGTTAATGCCAATATCTCAGATTAAGTGCATGATTATAAGAGGACTCACTGTTGCTTCTCAAGAATAGAAAATGATATATGGAGCTAAAAGGAAACATCCTCATTACTGATGGCCAAGACAAAAGCTCCAGGACATTCCCACTGTGTTGAGATGAATCCCTCTTGAGAAGACAAGGAAACTGCAAGGGATGATCAATAAACCACCTCTCTAAACCCATCTGAGGATAAGGACACTGCTCGCACACGTGATTTCCAGCACCAGCAGGTACCAAAATAACTCGGCTGTTGTAAGCCTCCCGTTGAGCTCTGCAGGCTCGTCCGGTATCTAAGGAGGGGAGGAGAAGGGCAGGTACTAAGAAAGGTATAACGAGAAGAGATGCACGGGGTGGCTGCAGCTGCATCCCCGCTGTGTGCGGTGCAGCAAGCAGCGTGTCCCAGTTCCAGCCCTTCGCCCGCTTCCTATAAGACCGTGGCAGGGATGGTCACTCCGAGGTGAAGGTGCTGGCCTGGAGAAAATGCTGTGCAGGCTGGATTTAATCTGACTTTAGCACACCATGCCCATTTGGGGAATAAGACGCATGTTGCTCATGCACTACACTATTACAACTATAATATCTTGGTTTGCTGTCATGGAATACAGCATTCTGAATACAAATTAGGTTTTGTCTAAATCCATTTCTATTTACTTTCTGCTCTTCAGATTTCTTTTTCCTTTAAGATGTCCCATGCCTTCTGAGTTCTTTCTGAAGTCTTAAACTACATAGGTGCCTTCCAAAGTAATATGCAAGTGGGAAGTGCACTGAAATAAAAATGCCTTTTTAAAAAAAAAAAAAGTAGCAATATTGGAGTGTTGGCAATAATAACATTGCAATCCAGACAATACTTATATTTTGTCTAATTTATAATGGCATTTTAGCTGCTGACAGTAATCATTAGGAAAAAATGTCCATGTGCAGTTGAATACCAAATGAAAATTTAGTTACTAATCTCTGCACCTGTGTCTCAGATCTTACGAGCATTAAGTTGAAAACATTCAGTTCAGTTATTACGATGTTTATACAAGGATGAAATGTTCTTGAACAGTTTCTCTAATGTATTACCTAAAAAAGGGCTTTATTCTATGTCAACATAAACTACACACTGCTTGAACCATGGAAAATTCCATTCATCCTGACTGCAATCACTGAAGCATACACTTAACTTTAAACTTGAGACCTGGTAACATCATAATATATTTGTTCTGTAAAGTGGTACTTTTCTGAATTTGGGCATGATTCAGGGTATTTCTCAGGCCCTCCACATTCAGTGAATTGTAACATTTTTACTTCTAACACTGTCCATCTTGGAAGACTAATGCTAAAAAGTAATATTGAAAGATTATGTGTAAGAAACATGGCCTCTAGAGGACTGTCTGGACCTTGTGAGGGTTGGTCTGGCTTACCACGGCTCATCGGGGTCTGGGACAGTGGGCCGCAGCGTGTGTGCACGCAGGGAGCAGAGACCAAGGGACCAGCTCCACATGACGAATGTAAGTCACCTGGCTGGGACACTGACGCTTACTAGATAAATAATAAGCCCGAATGTCATGCCAGTTGTCATCCACTCATGACAAACGGAAACACCTATGGCAAACTGAATCGAGCCCTGCCCTTTACTCTTCTAGCATTTAGGTAGAAGTGTTTTTTTCCAACAAACTTACTAATGTGTAAGTGTATGTGCAATGTGTGACCAACTTGCCACGTGTAAAAAGGAGGAACTTTTATTTCTTTCTGGGAAAACAGTGTAAAAAACTTACAGTATCTTTCTAAGGAGAAGTTAAAATCTTGTATTTACAAAATATTTTTTCAGTTTTAAAACATGTATTTAATGTCTTTTCCAAAGTCTGTTAAAGTAACTGAAGCTTCTGTTATGTTCCAGCTCACATAACTACTTAATACTAAAGGACAACAATTTTCTAATGACATTATTTATAATTTCTAGATATTATTTATAATTTCTGCACTGCCTGCATGCCTACATTGAATATATAAATGTAAAATGGTACCTATGAGACATTAGCATAGGAAGAGGCTATTGCCGCTTGCCATAGTTGAAATGACTTTGCTTTTCTTAGCTCTTTAGTCATTCATTATTTTGAACACTCAGTTGATCAAGTGATTGTGCAGAGAAGAAAGCGTGAAGGTTTCCTGTAGCTGGGGAAAGGGAAAGAGGGCAGACCTGTGCTTTTGCCTGCCTAATGGGCATAAAACAGTTCAATTCTGAATTCTAATACAGACCAAAGTACAGTACACAACCCCCCTTCTGAATAACTGGATATAATCAGCTTTTTCTTATCTCTTTCACAGCTATGCTTTTCCTTCTATTTTTATTGCAGTTGATCAGGCTGGGTGTAAAGAAAAGTGTCTGGTGATGCGTAATCTACATTTAAGCACTGGCGAGACCCATACCCAATGCCTTCTCCTGCTGGGGCTTCCAAACACGTCTGTGCCAGCCTGCTCCTCTCCTCTCCTCCCACCACTACCTGACATACTCCTGAAGACCCGTGCAATGATGAGAGGTTTTGTTCGCGAGGAGGAGCCTAGAAGAAGAGGCACAACACTCATTTCCTAAAGTGGAAGAAGAGGCTGGTTGCTGCATGGAGCAGGGTCGGTTGTTTTAACATAAGTTTTTGCACAGGATTCTGGGCTGAAACCCAGAAAGGTGACTTTGAAGTCTCATTTCATTTTAAGAAGTGCAGATGGACACAATTTTACCTTTAAGAAAAGAACTCTCTGCATTTTCAAATGAAGTTTCTCAGTTTGAAAAACAGTCCCCCATCCTCCTTCGCTGCCCTACACTATGAGCCTTGACGGAGTGAAATACAAATTGGCTGCTGCAAATCAGAGCTGCGCTAGTCAGAGTCCTCTAGCGTAAACGACTTTTCTTGTTTGTATTTTCCCTTGAATGCATGGAGGACATGGGCATACTATTTAGAAAGGTCTTTGTTGTAGTTTGGCTGGTTCTGTCCTTAGGATCTTTCTAATTTATTTGTTTGTTTATTTTAGGAGGTTGTGCTTCTCGAACATGAGTTGTGGAAACACTTTTCCTATTTATTAGCCTTGTCTAACCATTTTGAAAACTGCTCTGTTCATTTCATCCATTGCAGTGAACTACTTTCCTCAATTATTAATTTCTGCCATCAATCATACTTTATCTGTTCTGCAGCTGAAGAAATATCTTGTCACTTCTTGCATGGCATAGTGCACCAATTAAATTTGATTTATAGTGTTGTATATCACATTCAGTTAAATTTAATACAGAGGGTATAATTTTTACTCCTTCAAGCCTTAGGAATAAAGCCAGATACATTTTCATCGGTAAATGATAGGCTAAGCAGAAGCTCTAAAATGTTAGGCATAAAGAGAGCAAACTCCATGTTTCTTCTCGTTGGCTTACGATAGCCCAGATACTGAAGGTCAGAGATAGTTTTGGTAATTCTGATGATAATTTAAGATTACTACACATTATACTTTTACAATGTAATGCATTTATAATTCCTCACAAGGACTGTGCTGGAATAAAGTAAAACTTTATTTTGACTGGCAAACACAATTTTTTTTTTTAGGATTTGACTTAGTTTTTGCTGCATTCCTTTATTCCTTTCTCTCCTCCTCCCCTCCTAAAATGGAATCTCCATGTTTATATTTTTATGTTACCTTCTTCCTGAGATTTTCTACTGAGGGAACACTTAGCCTTTGTTAAATCTATGACTGGACACAAAGAGGAATTGCCACTAATATCAGTCTCATGCAGTCAATTGTTGTGAATTCTTTCAGCTTCTCAGGCTCCTCAGCTCTTGGATGTGAGATTGGAAAACAAAATATGAATATAAAAAGAAAAGCAAGAGAATAGCTCAATGGTATATGCTGCTGGGTGATACTATAGGAAAAGTTTGTGAAAACAAATGGCTAAAATAGAATATTCGAGGGAACRAGGAAAGTGCGGCAAGAACTGTACAGCTGAGATGAGGATCGTGGCAAAGCTAAAGTTCTTTTTTGTCAGTATATTGTTGACTGATGTAAAAGAAAAGCAGAATATGAGCAATATCATTCTCACCAACTTTCGTGCACACTGACCAGTGTCTAAAAGCATTTTTGCTTTGAGACAGGGATGTAGCGGATGATTCTGGCCCTAGGCAAATTTCTTGAGGTTTGCTCCTTTTGACTAGACTACTTTCTCCAAAGYAAGAAACTGGAGTTTGATATCCTCCTCAGTTACTACACCGGGATATTAAAGAGGAAACACCATTTCTTGTGGCTGTATAATAACAGGAAGTGATGAACTCTGGGAAGAGTTTCATCCTGTTGGTGCACCTTAGACATGGGGTACCCATGAGGTGGTTTCCTGAGAGACCTCAGGAGAAAGCCTTGAGGCTGGACGGCCCAGGGGTAAGCACATACAGCAGACAGGAACTGAAGTGATCAAAACAGTTAAAACTGGGGACGTGAATAACCATGGCTGTGCTGGCACCTTGAATCTGAAAGGGAGGCATATGTTGAGCGTGGGTTTTGCAAGCATTGGGTGATCTAGGTCACAGCCTGCTTGTGGGCAGTCACTTATGCAGAAACCACCTGCTGGTGCCTCAGTCCTCCGGCGGGTCGGCCCACCACTTTGAATCGGGGTAGGTCCGTGGAGGGATGCACCAGGGGCTCCTGGAGAGGTACATTCATAACTAAAAGCAGCCCTTTGCTGCTCACGCAGCCCTTTGGGACACGGCTCACAGGCCCTGGGGCATAGGTCCTGCTGGATCTTCTCGGAAGAGCTAAGCCACAACACCACCACAGTATCTAGACATGCATCCTCATGTGTAAAGCAATTTAAGATTTAGTATTTATTCCTTGGAATAAATGTGTTATTCAAAGGTGTCTATTAATTACTGTAGTTTAGGGTTTTGTTTTTTGTGTCATTATAGTATTTACATATGATTAGGAAAGTCTCTGCATAATGATGCCTAAAGATGAATTATTTGTAAAGTAGGAAGATTAAATGGCAAACAATCAATCTATTAAAGTCAAATGAAGGAAACTTACAGGAGGTAATGGAATTAAAGAATGGGAAAAAGAAACATTTTTACATGGCAAAATGGGTTGCAGAATAATGCCTCCTCTCTGAACCCTCCCCTCTCCCCCTTCCAAAAAAAAACCTGAACAGAGAAGAATGTCTAAGGCTATAAACCAGCTGGTAGAAAATTCAGTTTGTTAAGATGCTACTAGAGGAGTAAAGAAAACAGCATTATTACATGAGCACTTGCTGATACCTTTTGTAGGGGTTTGCAAACAGTAATCATGCTGCTCAGGATAAAGACACGGAGGTAAAGCGGAATGGTGTGTGGGGTGGACTGAAGAAGCTATCACATGGTTAAATGCTACTGTGAAAAGTAGATAACACCATGACCTATTTAAAACCAAATCCCCTAATAAAAAGAGGTGATAAAAATGAGTAAACAAAAAGCAAGAGAGGATTTAAAACAAAATAGTACCATGTCTAGGTTAAACAACATATGGTGTGTTTCAGGCAGCTGCTTATTGAAGCAGAGGTAAAATAGGGTGATTGATCATATAGATATGAAAAGAATTGCATCAGTGGAAAACTACAAATAAAATTAAATCGTGCAGTGAGAGGTTTAAATGTTCCTATTATAAACTAATTATCTCAAAACACATTTTAAACTGAGTTAATATTTTTGTTACTTTTATCTAACAGATGGTATGGGATAAAAATAATGTAGTCACCTCACTAACACACAATCCAGTCAGATGCGATTGGCAATATCTACATTTTAAAACTGTAGTCTTTCAAAAGAGAAATGTCAGCTTTTATAGAGGTTCTCATAAGCATTAGTAACCACTAGGGAAAGCCAAAGTAGGGTTCTGTACTCACAGCAAGCCTGAAAAAACAGTAGTATCATGCTTCCATGGTATAGGAAAGCAACGACTCAGGAAGTCTGTGGGACAGGGGACTTTGTGCCTGAAGTGCACATCAAGAGGAACACCTGGGAGCAGCTATGAGTGCTTGGAGGAACATCAAAATTCACTGTGTAAGTGGTTAATGCACAGCTGAACCCACAAGCAGACTTAAACAGTACGTGTTACTGAGCATTCAGCTCTTGGAAATTCAAATTGGTGAGGGACAACAGTATATCCTATTGATTCCCATCCTAGGCTTTGAATTAATTAGAAGTATTACATGGCATTTTAAAATTCAAGATGCAACTCAATTACTTATTACCACAGCACTGGATATCATCTGTCAACAGATTTTGGTAACTAGGAATGAACCTGTCATTCATAGTTGTTTGGCAACAGCTTAATTCAAATTTTTTTTGCTTACAGAATTTCATAAGCTGTTTCTATAGTCTTTCATTCTTTGTATACTGGTGCTTCAGCTCATTGGTTAACTCAAACTTCTTGAAAAACAGATAGTTCATTCTGGTCTTCAGAGCACGCAGCTATATTAGAGGGAGAAATGTCCTTAGCCTTATGTGGAGCAAGATTATGTGTGTGGAACCAGTCTCTTGAAACAAATAAACCCTCACACATTTGAGTTTCCAACTTTTACTAAACTGCAATCATTTTTCAAGAGGCTGGAAAACTTTTCCTTATTACTACTGTGTGTGCTACTGTTTACAGTCTGTATTTATAGCAATACATGTTTTGTAGCTCTCTCTACTTCAACAAGTTTGTTAAAATTTTCAGCTTCTTGTCCCAAGTACAATATTTAGACAACTCTTGATGGTCAGCATCATTTTCAATTTGCAGATATAACTGACTGTAGAACAATAACCTGTATATTCTTTTTCTTCCCCCACACCTAGATATAGTTGTTAATTTCCAGTATAGTGAATATAAATGCATTCATGGAAGCTATGATTATCCAGACAGGAGAAAAATTCCAGTCCAAAAAGTCCTCAATAGGCTAGAGTGAACCTCAAAAGATGTTAGTCTGATGAGGTTTTATTACAGTGCAACTCCAATGACTTTACATTTATGGTCTAAATTGTGGCCATGAAGGCAAGTTGAAACAGAAGTATCTTGAGTATGCAAATATATCCACTTGGGCTTCTTTAAAATCTTCACCCCATGAGTGACAGGCATCTTCATATTTCCTGAACAGCAGAATCACAGCAAGAATGACTGTCTGAATTTCTGGTCTCCTGTACCTTTGTGATATCAGCCATCTCCAGAGAGCAAACACAGTCCTGTTAAACTGAATTAAATATAACTAATTCATTAAATTTAATTAGTTTAGATTGCAAAATAATCATTTAATTGATTAGGTGACATTTAAGGGAGAGATAACTGTGACTACACAAAAGAAATTGTAAAGAGATACTAAAAAGTTTGGAGCAGAATCAAGAAATAAGGTGTGGATTAAGTCACAGCTATAAGGCAGTTATATGCAGGATGCACATGGACACTGTTAATTTTCAGTAAGGGAAGAGGCTTTTTGTAGAAGACAGCGAACAGCACTGAAGGACATTTTGAAAACATCAGCATCAGAAGATAGAGCCTGATAACTCCTCATCTAGTACCCACCACAGCAGTATCCAACCTACTCAGCCGTTGTGGGTTAAAAACCCAGGACACGGATATTGTTTGCTGATAGGAATTGCCTTAAGTGTAGTACTTAAAAACACCTACTGAGACTGATAGATTATCTTCAAGCTTGTTACTTAAATGGGCTTCATTCATCATGAAAGAATATTGGACAATTATCTTTTTTAATCCTTGAAACAATCAGGTTTTTTTCCCCCTGTTTTGCTGCCTAAATTTAAGAAATGAGATTTTCAAGGATGTTAAATCCTGGATCCCAGTTGCAGGTCTAAAAACACTTCAAACTAATTGCAAATTTCCCTGACAAATTAAACTCATCTATTCGTTTTGAACAGTTAAGTGTAATTTCTGGTCAATTCATAATTTATATATATTTTTTAAAATGTGTCATTTTGATTGAAAGATATTTCAGAATCATGGACTCGGGGTAGTCTCATTTGTAAGGATCAAGAAAAAGCATTTGACACCTGTAAATATTACTACTTCTAGGAGGTAGTTAGCTGAGCAACATCAAACTGTGGCTAAAATCATCTGTAAGCAGAACTAGAGTAATGTTGTTCATCATGGAGAAATACTTATAGAGAAAATATACAAAATTTAAAAGAGAACAATATTTGATGATAAAAATACATATGTTTGATAGAACTCTTTCCTGGGATATATGTTATGGAGTCATTCCAAAACTCCAGTTCTCACAAATAATCACTATTGATGCAAGCTATAGAACTTAGTAATTAAGATTTTGTAGCACTGAGCACCATGCTTTCTGCAAGTATGGTATTTTTACCATTCATCTATTCTATTATAAAAATTAAAGATCACCTGGACTCTAATACTTTAAGTTCTTTTGAATAAGTTCTGTTTTATAAAATTATCAAGAAAATGTTCATAACTTAGCAAAATACTTCTCTTGTTTTTCTTAAATTCCTTTTCTGTCCTAAGGCAGCAGCTTGTGGGAGCATAGATTAGTGTCAAATTAACTGTTTTGGCTGTTTCCTAGGCTGTAGTTCTTCAGAGCTTTTGTTCCCTAAATAGTCTTGCATTTTCATGCAAGTTTTCCATTACTCATTGATCAGTCAAATGTTAGAATTCTTCATGAGAAAATATTCCTCTTTTCAATTGTATTCCTGTTTTTTTCCAGGTATTTGAATGAGTGGATTGATTTCCCTGCTGTGCTGCTCCCCAAAAATCACTGAGGTGTGTAGTGTCAGTAGCATGTGTGAAGTCCTGGGATCTCCTTCACGCACCTACCCAGTATAAGGAGTTTTATGCCAACTTTCAGGGGTCAATTTTTTTTATTATGACCTCAGTTTTCATTGTCTATATGGAACATTAAAAATTAAGGTATGTATTCTTGTTAGCAAAGCTGCAAACAGCAATGGAGCTGAACTGCATTCCAGGAAAAGGTAACCTGAGGATGCAAAACTGTCCTAGGAAAGTGTTTTTGTTTTCCAGTGTTAGAAAGATCCCTTGACATCTCCTGATGTTTTTTAACATCTGAGGGGATTCAGAGGGAGAAATACCAGCTGTCACCTCCAAAGGGATTTGTTTGAGCAGACTTTGGAGGCACACCAAGGTAGAGTTTGTGTGTACCATTCACTGCTTCGATATCCCAAAGCTTTCAGCATTATTTCCAGTGGTGGCAATGAAGTACTGTCAATTAAATGAGCCCTCGACTGAAAAGTTGTCATAACCCTTTGTTCTGTAGGGGTGCTGGAGACATGCTGAGGTGACTAGCTCTAGAAGATGCCTCCTGGGATTATATGTTTTTTTTTAATGGAAATGCCTCACAGTCATTTCCATTTTATAATCAAATGGAGGCAACACTTTGTTTATTCTCCTTCTTTTTGAATCTTTGTACTGGCTTTTGTAAAATTCTTTGAGAAAATATAGTAAAGCATAATTGAGCCAGTCTTTTTCAAGGTAGGCTTGTGTTTCTATTTCCTTATTGGACAAACAAGGAAATTTCTCTCTCCACTACATATTCATATGTAGCTTTTTTAAAGCTCAGGAGGGGAAGCACACATGCATGAAAGGAAACGCACAAGCATGAACAAATCAGAAACATTCAGATTTGAGCCTTCTACAATTTAAATAATCCTTATTCAGATGGTGGAATTTTTGTTCCCTTAACCATAACTCTGACAGTTATAACCTCTAGCAAAGTCTTTCGAGAACTGTATTTACTACTTTCTGAACCCTGTGGGTTTTAGAGACTATGACATCTATTATTATTACAATATATAACCAATTATTAATATCATTTTTCTGTGGTAAAGGGAAGAAAGAGCTTGTCCGGGCTTTGAATTGCTGGATTAAGAATTTATAACAGCAAAATCTCACAAATCAGCAGGAAGACAAGGTCTCTGACATACTTTCCAAGCACCTCACAGAGCTTTGCCATCAAGCTGGAGGTGTGAACAGTGGTGAAGAATTTCTACTGCAGTAGCTGCTTTGCCTGTAAAGGGTAGAAGGTGTCTGCTGCAAAGTCATTACAGCAGGAAGAAGAGCATTTCCATCCTTTGCTTGACACAGGATGAAAGAAGTGTGTCTACCTCCTCGTTCACCAGACGAGTTGCAAGGCAAAAAGTTTTTGCTAGAATCATTCTTGATTTCTTCACACTCCTCTTTTCTCCTCTTCTTAATCTTTTGTTGTTCATAAATTTCTGCTTTTCTCTCTCTCTCACTGCCTGCCACACTTCAGCTAGTCTGCCAGTTGGAAAGAAAAAATATTGACATGCTTCTGCCCTACAGTAATTCACCTAGAGCCATCTAGGAAAGAAATTAACTCAGACTGTGTTATCTTGGCCAGTTTCTCTCACAGCAGGTGCCACCATTAAATGCTTCAGTGCAGAACCTTCCTGATCCTTTTCTTTAGCTCCTGGCCACACTTGCTTGGAAAGGAGTCACAGAAACATGTGGTGGGATAAGTAGTGGGGCTTTTGGGAGTGTTCCCTCTGTGTCACTATCTGCAAGGCTGACAGGGATCAGGCTACCACCTCCCAATAGCCCTTGTTTGGTCAAAGAGAGGTCGCTTACAGTTTTACATTCTGTCATCTTTGATCAGCTCTAAACTGACGTCCAGTTTAAAGATGGGGCTAAAAGAAAAACCTAAGTAGAAACGCACAGAAATAAAATGCTCAGATACTTCAGTGTTTGCAAGACAAGACCATAGTCTCCACTGATAACCCAGCCAAGTCCTCTTTTCTGTATCGTCTCATTATAGCATATCTGTCCTTAGAATAGCTGTCATCGGTTCACAGAGATTTTTTTCCCCCCCTTTTTCAGCTACAGGGATACAAACTGGTAAATTGGACCCCATGCTGATGTAACATGATTCTTTTTTTAATTGTTGTGGTGGTGTATGATGACCTGTTATATAGAATGTATTTACAAGGACTGTGGAGCAAACCAAAGTTGTTCTGAAGCCTTGTCTTCCAGTGTTTTGGAGGTGTTAGTAAGCTTACTTTGACACAGAGATGCCTGTTCTGTTTGTTGTTAATATAACTACTGACACAGAGGAATTCTGGAAAAAACTGATGTGGAAACATCTACAAAGGTTTGAAAGAAGACCCATTAAAAACATCAGCTGAGAGAGTTCCATCAGTGATTTTTCTGCTAATCCAGTCCCTGCACCTCAGAATCATACTGGTCTTAACAGCGAAAAGGAGAGAAAATTGAGGAATGACAATATTGTTATGCAAAATAAATTGTTCTTATGCTTTAAATCCCAAAGATGCAAACATTAAAGCCAGAGGAAACTGGCTTAGAAAACTTAGTAATTGAATAAAAAGAAGCCTTGCCAAAAGTTTCTCACAAGGAGAAAAATATGGTTTAGGAGCTTTGTGGGAAAAACATGGGGAAGGTGCAGCAGCAGGACCAAGAACATAGGATATTGTCCTGCCTTTACTCTCTGCTCTTTTAAGAGCCCAAGGCTGTGTCTGGAACTGAGCAAATTCTTCCACTGTCAAATACTGCTTTTGAAGACTTTTTTTTGCTTTGGGAGAGAGAATGTGTTTTTCAGGGAAAGTTATTTTTGAACAAGGAATACTTCCTTCACACTCCACAGATGTGAAATTCAAGCGTGGCATTTTCTTTGCTAAGCTTTCCATAAATGAAGTTTCTGAAGTCACACCAAACTAAAAATATTTCTTTTACATCAATACAAACCACCATTGACTTGTTTACAGCCTGAATGACATGGCCTGGACCCACATTTGATGAAGAATTTGAGTAGGAGTAGGATTTGAGTGGGATTAAGCTCCTACTAATTGCCCATTGATTTTAGTGGTATCTGAAATACTGTGATGATTCAAGTCTGGGTGTGGATAAGGTTGCAGTCTAGTTCCAGTATTTGCTTCTTACAGTGAAAAAAAAAAAAAAAAAGCTGCCCAAGTACTATCCTTTATGGAGGAAGAATAAAAGAAGTTTTCTGTTGCAAAGCCCGTTTGAAATTGCCAGGAATCTTTCAGTTGGCTTCAACAATCTTTCAATTGATGCCTGAGCAGGCATTAAAACTCACCGGTGCTTTCCCATTCAGCGAGCTCATTCATGCAGTTCAGTTGTGAGGAGAATTGGTAGGGCAGGATGAGGAAGTTTGCAGTCATTCTGCTCTGGCCTACAAATAGAGACCAAACAAGAAAATACGTTCTGTTGGAAATGGACTGTCAATTCCACGAATATCAACGTGGAGCCTTTCCTATTCATGGCAAATAAAAATTGGTGAAGAAGAAAATAAATTTAAAAAATTATAAAACTCATTTTCATCATTAAAAGATTTATCTAAGGATGACCATTACATGTCATTGAGAAAATGCCTCTTCTCCAGATTATTTTGAGTTTGTTTTGTTTAGAATGCTTTTTTAAAAGAATGTTTATGACTGTAGAAAAACAGAAAACATTATATTGCTCACACCAAGTCAAAAGCTTTTCAAGCAGAGATGTCCATAAGATCTAGTATGGCTATGTGTGATTAGTTCATTGGAGGTCATCAGTAATATCTAAAATATGACATTTTTCAGGGAAAGATTTCCTTATAAGTAGTATAATTCTAAGTATATGTCACTGTCAAATTGCTCAGTAATGTTCTGAACGCATCCTCTATTCTTCAATTATCAGATGTAGCCAATGTAATCCTACACACATCTCTTCAATTATTTAATAACTAATAGAAGATATAAATTCCTTAGAGTGGTGTCAGCTCTGTAATGAGGCTCAGAGACCACAAAGGTTAGTTTTATGATTGCATAAAATATTCTCAGAACTTTTTGAATTTCAAAGTGACAATTAATTCCAAAAACATGATAGATATCCAACCTTTGACAAATTAGCCCAGGAATTGCTAGCCAATAATTTCAATAGATTCATAGTTTTCAAGGCCAGAAAGGACCACTTTGACTGTGTAGCCTGGTCTACATAACATAGGCCATAAACCTTCACATGGTAACTTCTGCATCACATACAAAGGTTTTGCAGGATCTTTTTGTTCTTTATAAAAATATCTAATTCTTTTGATTCTTCAATTCTTGAAACACATGTGAAGTTTGAGTGGAAGAGCAGAGGGAAGGGATGTGCTGGAGCTTCTGCATGTGTGTGTGTGTGTGCATGTGTAAGTGTGTGTGTATATATATATGCATATACCCACAGAAATATATATATATGTATGTACACACACATATGTATATTCATATCAACTGTGAAGGGAAACCTCACCATGATCCAGGGATACAACAGCACTTTGTGAGAGCCATGGAATATTGTTTGTATCAGTCCAAGGTACAAACCACCCTCCTCTTCCACAGCCCACTGTTTTTCCCCTCCAAATTTCTACTATTTTTCTAAAGTTCCTCTGCTTTTTTCGCTGTATCTTGCTATTTACAGAAGTACCTTATTACAGCTGGTTTGAAAGAAAAAAAATAACCAAGATAAAGCATTCTTTTATTGGAATTTGCTCATTTACCCAAGCTGGCATGTTTGATGTAGATGACTTCATTTTGGCAAAGTTCAAGATGCAAGAGGTGACACCTCAAGATGGAGGTGATGTTTCTGCCTGCTTATCCTCCTGGCACCATTGCAGCCACCTTCCTGGCTTGCAGAGGAYGCTAGAAGTCCTGTCTGTGACCCAAGGCAGACGCCATGACTCCCATGATCTTTTGTAGGAGAAAAGTCACCACGATCACTTTAGAGCTGGGACTTCACCTCTTTTCATGGGAAAAAAAAAAATTAAAATCAAACTTAAGTTTTTCAGTTATGAACTGGAACATAACTAACACCTGAAAAATTAGAAATCCATGCTGAATGATACCTGTCTCCATGCAGTTCTGCTCCTTGTGCAATACCTCTGGTAGGTGAGTTGGCATATCTGAATACAATCAAGATCCCCATAAAAATTCTCTAGCACATTTCTCCTAATGTGCAAATGAATAATTTGGCTGTAGCATTTTTTCTGACACTTGTATTCTCTCTTTTTTAGTTGGTGTCATTAAGATTTCTTCAGTGATATTTACTTTCACTTAATTACAATTTATGTTTAGAAAAACAAAGAAAGAGACCATCAAAACCCGGACAAAACAAGGGATGCTTTAAACAAACACTTGTCAGAACAAAGAAAAGCCCCATAAAAATGTTGGAAGCCAACAGAAAATTGATTTCAAGTGCACAAATCCATAGTAGTTTGTCACAAATTTATATTCATCTGATAAAAATAATGTATCTTCAGAAGTACTGCCGGCTATATCTGAATGAGACTGCTTCAGCTGAAGTACTGTGCAAAGTGTTTGATATCTATTAAAAAAAGAAACTTTAAGTAAAAATAAATAAGCATTACAATATGCTATAGGAAATATTGTTCTTTCAAAGCTACTAAAAAGAATAATTTCCATTTCTCAGACTCAGTGGAAATATCACACTTTTCATCTAAGAGGAAAGAACAGATATCTTTGAAGAATAAAATAAACATTACTAAATGAAAGCTTTCAACAGTAAAATCCCTTGTGTTCCAGTAAACTAGAATGTGAGTTTCATAACTTGCTTCAAAACAATCTGTTCAGAAATTACTAAAAATATTTCCTGTTTTTTAGACCAACAAGTTCTCCCTGACATAAAATGTAAAGCAGCAATGACAGTTTCTTATTTAACAAAAGGAAAAATGGTGAAAACTGAAGGCACTGAAGACTGAAGATAAGCTGACAAGATCCCACCATATCACTTGTAGCACTGAATCCAATCCACTTGGAAGATCTGTTAACATTGTAGGTGAAACTTTTGATGGATCTGATCTGTTTTCCTTAACTTCAACAAAAGTTAGGTAGGAAAGAGCAACATTAACTAACTTAAAAAGATTAGAATCAAGAAGTTTCTGCATTCCTGAATACAGAAAGATTTCTGATTACAACTGTCATATTGGTTTTAACTTTGAAAGCAGTTCCTTTTGGTTGAAAATTCATTTCTGGAGTAAGTCTTTTCATGCTTGTCAGAGTTTTATTTCTTCAGAAGAAAAATCAACGTATTTTCCTCTTGCTGCTTATAATAAGACAGCCTTCGATGACTGGAGATTTGAGAAAATCTTTAATGATTGCAAACATCTAATAACCAGACAGAAGTTACATTCCTGTAATAACCCAACCTTCTTTGCAAATGACATCTTGTTTTAATGAAGTAGCAACCAACTGTTCAGTCCCTTTACTTTTTAAAGAATAAAATGCTTCCCCAGGATTTTATGTTAATGTAAAATGGGCAGTACTCTCTCCTCTACTTTGTATTTAGATATTCAAGTATGTGGTTGCTTAAAAAATGTAGGTTTAATTAGAAGAGAGGCTAACTCTTGACCATGGGCAAGCTAACTTTGTGAAAAACAGTTTGGTTTTAAATGGATGGACAGATATGCCTCTGTCCTGTTATGGAAGAGCAAAGCAAGCAACAGAAATCATGCTCTTCCATACATGATACATATTTTTGAAATTTCATTACAAGTCCTAGCTGGAAAAGAAAGACCAAGATGCAGAAATGAAGAGAAATGTGGCAAAGGTGTGATCACCTTTGCAAAGGTCTATCTTTGTTTAATTCATAGAGATGTATTTTACCTAAATCTTATTGCCGTCCACATCCCCTGTATAGAATTTGTACTCCATCCTCAAAAATTAGCTTGAGTGGTAATCTGTGCTCTTCCTTCCCTTTGTTATATGCTGCAGCTAGGACGCTGAGCCATTTGAGTGCTGTTGGGAGACATCCACACTAATTTTTCAGACTTATGAAATACTTTTTTGTTCATTTGTTCCTAACCCTGGTGACGAAATGGTCTCCATATCCTGTGAAAGCTGAAATTGCTGCTAGCAGGGGGCCAGAGAAATTTAATGACAGTTGGAGCAGGTTTAAAGGCACTAAAAATCCAGTCATCTGTCCTTTGTTGCTCTTCATTTCTGCAGTAGAGAATTCCTGGTGCTGCCATTTTACAAGCCAGAGCTGGAGACCAGAGGAGAGCTCAGTCTGTTTACAGCCACAGTTTTTCCAACAAATATTTGGAGCCATTTGGTAGCAGTCCAGTAGAATTTCAAGCTGTTGCTGTAGCAGGTCTGATGACCAGAATGTAAATGCTTGTCTTCATAGTGGTAAATTTAACTGTGGAAGTCCTGTAAAAGCTTAACAGGAGTCTAGAAACTACATCTTTGCACTGAATACACATCTGAGAATTTGCAGAAGGCAAAGCTTACAGGTTGCAGCAAAAGGATTTTATGTGAAATAAATAGCTGCAGGCCAATTCACAGATAATAGCAAAGAAAGAAATAAAAGCTAGATGATACTGAAAGAGAGAGAATATTAATGAGGACTGAATCTCATAAGGTTCACCTTCAGGTTCAGAGATCATTTCTTGTTCTCGGCAGCTCACAGAAAATCAGATGCTTCTGTAGAGCTTAAAGTATTTAACTTGCTGGATTTTTACAATTAGTCTCAGAAACAACTGGCTGTCTTTTGAACTTCTACTCCTTCCTCCCTTTAGTCAGAATGAAATGCCACTGGAAAAGCTTCTCTTATGTTACTTCATTTCCAATCCAGCTGTCCTGCAGAAAGACTAAGATGTAACAGGTTTAACTTAGTTCAAAATTTCAGGGTGTGACTTTAAATTTAAAAAAACTTTAGATCTGAAAGATCACCTACAATTGTCTGGGCCTGGTTTTGTTCCCATTTTAGGTTTTTTTCCTGGAAAAAAATTTCACAAACTTCCAATGAATCACTCTTATTCTGTGTGAGAGAATTTGAGACTTTCCTTCCCTTCTTTACTTCAACTTTTTCTTGGAAAAGTTTGTGACGTGAATGTGTTGCGTGTGTGTGAGTGTGCGTCTGCACATATTTTTGTGTGTGTGTCTGTCTGTGTTTGTGTGTGTATGGATACACACCAAAGTACAATTAACAAATATCACCAGATTTTTTAAGTCCTATTCATGATTTGGGGAACTCGGAAGCCAGCTGGCCAATGTGTGTGTCCACATGACAGATTTTAATCAAAACACAATCGTTCCAAGAACTTTCCTGTTATTTTAGGGTGTCAGAGCTGGAAAATGTCAGTCTACAGCATTGTTCTTAGCTGTGACATATTGCAGTGTTTGAATATTCACCCTGCTTCACTAAGGGCAGAACTCCACTGACAAATGAACACTGAGAGCAACACAGGGGCAGCTACTGAAATACTTGTATATCTTCTGACCCAGAGATACCCTTGTATTTAGAAGGTTGGCAGCTAGTGACTCTCTTTTGTAAATCAGAATCCTGCTGATTCCTTGGAATTGAACTCACTTATTTCCACTCAGAAATGTACATGGTGGCTGGAAAGGTGACAAGTCACTGTTATATTTCTGTTATAAGTCAAGGATAACAACACTAATAACTGGCTGACAAGAGGATCTCCCACATAAATAAGGGTAATAAAATCAGCAGTGCTGTCAATCTTTTTCATAGTTTCCTGCATGGATATTTCAGAGCCTAGCTGGACACAAATAAAATAAAAAGCAATCATGTTTACTGCCATGTTCTGCATTAAACACCTGCCATACAATGGCATCCTCTGCCTGCTATGGGTTTTACATGATCGTATAGCAATTACTTGGCCATTACTTCTCTGAGGAATTGCTACCCAGCATCTTTGAGGCCAAAAGCATAATTAGGATTTAGAAAAAGGATGAGAAGTTTATACAAGTAGTAAGATGCTGTCAAGTCATATATGTAAGCTATACATATAAGAAATATTTACCTTCATCTTTTCAGGCATAAATGAGATGAGAGCAGCCAGAAAATTACTTGTAGGTTTGTATATTGGCAGTTTGTATATTGGCAGTTTGGAAGTACTTCTCTGAATTTGACGCTGACCTGTGTCAGAGATAGATAACATAGCTGAACTACCTGTGTCTCAATGGGGCAACTTGTGTGCTATCATTATCTTTCTTATATCACCAGAAACATGAGAATTACCATTGGTGTCTCAGTGCTGGATCTGCAACATGTCAAAAGAAGAGAGCATTGAAACATGGTATGGGTTGAAAATGAGCATTCTCCTTGGGATAGACAGAAAACCTGGTATTTTCCAGCATTCAGGGACTTTGGAAGTCAGTTTTTGAATATATATGCATATATATTCCTTTTTACCAATGCCATATGAAATAGACAAATTAGAAGGGATTTCTGGAGCAGTAAGTTACACAGCCTGCATTGGGAAGTACCTGTTAGTGAAAGAGAACACTACTTTTTCATAACCGGCAAAGAGCTCTTTGGTTCTTCATTCCAGATATTTGAATCATTCACATTTCCTGTCCTAAGTAGAGGCAAAGTGAAATGAGTATTTGTGAGCTCCAGTGAAATTTAGCACTATATGTAGCCTTACATATAAGCGAAAACTAAACTCAATAGGGATCCAAGCAGCTATTTATTATAAGGATCTTTGCATAACGCCATTAAAGCTGATGAAAAGACTCCAAATGATTTTGCAGGGATTTAAAACTAGACACTAGAGATGGGACAGAATGAAGGTCCTCAAGCCTTGCTAATACAGTGACCAAGGATGACCAGAAGTAAACGTGCTGGGACTGAACTACTTCAGTGCTTCCTGACATTGTATGAGGCGGTACTTCAAAGACACAAAATTATCGTATTGTACTTCTCTCCTAGGATACCCAAACTTCATTAAAATGTTCTATGTGAATTACAAGTATCACCTCTTACTATATCTGTTTTTTCTGCATTCTAACCGAGTCTGTTCGGGGAGTGCATATTTGGGCCGATTGTGTATTCTTCCAGTTTATGCTACTGGGACTCAAAGTCAATTCATAAGTAACAGAAAGGAGTGAATCTGTTCATATATCAATGGATGGAAGCAATTATTATTATTGTACCAGTTGCTACCCCACATCTAATTTTGTTCCATGGCTTGCTACAGAATTAATTTTGCATACCACTCTGGTATTGCCAAGCCTCAGGAGGCAGAGTTCTTTTGGAGCATAACTGCAATTATGCCAATGAGGTTCTGAAGCTATACGTATCACTAGAATATAGTGAAAAATTATTTCTTCTTTAGCATAAAGAAGAAATGCTTTCATTAAAAAAAAAAAAACCTACCCCCCAAAAACAGTATAGTGTTTGGTAGCAGTGATATCATTCTTCATTGATCTCTATTGAGTGGTTAAAAAAGTAACATATCACAGGTCTTTTCCAGAAGAGCCTTTATTGGATTGACTGCAGAATAGCTCTCTATTTTGAGTTCATATATGCAGCTCCCAGCAACATTACACCATTTACTCTTGGGAAGAAGATAAGATGATAACAGGAGAAAAAAAGAAGATGTGTCAGACAATGACAGGCAAGAGCAAATGCCTGCTTCCAGGTCCTTAAAGGAACTTGTTTGCATGAAAGCTATCTCCTCTATTAACATATCAAGCTTTCAGAAGTGAAGAGACACTGGGGAAATGATGTGAGAGCTTGGTGTCAAATTCTGTAGACTGTAAAACTTTTTTTTTTTTTGCTAGAGTTGGAGCTGGCAAGAAATCAAAAGCTGAGGTTAAGCTTGGTGGAGATTTGTGAGGAGTTAAAATCCTAACAACGTGGGAGATATTTTCTTTACATTTTCCATCTGAATTGCATTTGCAAGATATAGGCAGATGCTTACAGATGAATGAATGTATAAAATAAGTACCTTCAGATTTTAAATTATCTATCTACAGATAGAACCCATTTTAACTTTGCATAAGCAAACATTTACCTCTCTTACATGCACATGCARATTTGGGGCAGAAGAAAGCCATGCTTAGGCAACTGCGTTTGAACTCACCAATAGCTCTTTTGCAACAAATCAAAATGCAGAAGCAATGAGCAAGATAAGCATGAGAAAAATCTGCAGCAACTGCTGGTTTTATCCCTTTTTCAGCTGGGTGAAATTTGGATTGCTGGATCGGGCTGGCAGTGTGTTATTAATTTTTTCCCTAAACAGCAGCTGATCAAAAAAATTACTACGCTTATGGAAATGTGAGAAAAATAAAATTGTTGGTGTTTTTAGATTTGTCAAACTTAGGACATTGTTAAAAAGTGTTCGCAACAATAAACAGCTTGGCTCTAAACAGAAAACTCTCCTACTTCATTAGATTGCATGAATAAGTGGATAACTGGTAACATCACTGTCCATTTGTTCTTTTCACTCACATAGCCATGAATCACAATGATCATATTTACAGAAGTGTTACATCTTGTACTTCAAACTTAATATAATCTTCAAGTAAAGATTCTTTTCACTACTCAGTTTTATTGCAGAATATTCTCTTATTTCAGCTCTGGTCTTCAGACACTGACAGTTTTGTACTAGAAGAGGTAAACTAATCATTATTTGGTTTTCTTTCAGTAAATGTTTCAGTATTTTGTTTTAAGCACTTCTACTAACCTGCATTATTGTTTGTCCATAAAGACTGTTAGTGAGTTAGTACTGACTTTTTTCTAAATCCTGTACCTAAAACTTGATCTCTGTTATTTTTGAATTTCTTGGTTACATTTAAGTTGGAAAAATGTGCTGTGTCTCTCAGTGTCATTTATCACAGCAGATTCATAACTACCTATTTACTACCCAAACTCTTCTTTATATTTTGTGCATCCTCTCCGGGACTGAAGTCTTGGCTCACTAGAAACACAAGGATTTTTATCCTTGATGTTGATGCGTTCAAAATTTAGCTCTAGTTTTTGGATTCTCTTTGAATTTTTTTTGTAGTTCCACCCATATCCACAATAACCTGGAGTAACAGGGATCTATATGTCAGGTATGTCTGACTGAGTGAATGGCACACTTCTGAGACAAAGAAACTCAAACAGTGAATTTATTTTAAAATCTTAATCTCTCTTCCCCCCCCCCCCGATCAGTTTTTCTTTTATGCAGCCTGCCTCACTAATCTCAACTGCTGAAGTAGATTCATTAGTCCTACTACTTGTTACTAGCATTCATTTTATTTATGGAATAGAATGTTATTATTCATTACGCATGGATGTGTATATTTGTTACAACTAGTAACTTTATCAAAAAAATTATAAGCAGACTGAAAACCAAAGAAATAGCTCATAAAGTTTTTGTCCCTTAGATGATGTTTGAATTCGAATCATTGATGGCTGGACCGCTATACTGTCTTAGATATTCATGTGGATGTTTTTCTTAACAGTCAGAGTCTGCTAGTGCAAAAGGATAGGATGAAAATTTAATGGGATGCATTTTATATTGGTGCTCTGATACTCCCTATTTAAGGTCCCAGTAGAAAACCCGCAAAAACCCGACTCTCAGTACCGCAAAACTTTGGACCTTTTTTTTCCCGCCAGCACAATAAAAACTCAGAGATACAATAATGAGGGAAGGAATAGGAGTTAGCTGAACGCTTCAAATCCTACAAARTATTTGGCTCAAAAAGATCTCTGGCCACCTGAGAACAGTCTATTTACTTTTATTTTCCTCTCTCAACTGGATTATTCTTCTTCAAGTGGCATCCTGGAATGCTGCTTATAAAGCAACCAGCAGAGCTTTTTTGATGCAAGTGCTGGCAGCAGAAAAATAAGCTTTCTGTTTTCTCTGCTGGGTTTCTAAAGGAGAACAATACTAGTGATACAAGGATGGTTTACATTTAAATATTTTCTATTATACAGTAGTACTGGCATCTAGACTTTGGGGGTGGAAAGGATGAAGAGGGAGATATCCAAAATGAAGACAGGTGAAGATATCTTTGTGGTGGTGATAATAAATACATTATTAGAGGCAAAAGAGCTGCAGCTAGAAAAAAAACAGTACTGATGTTAGAGGAAAGATTAGTTATGTTGGGAAAAGACTGTTCATAAGTTGTACATCCTTACAAAAATGTTATACTGGTTCTGTTGAGTCCCCTACATTTTGAAAATGGAGATACAACATGATCAATAGATGTATGACTTTTTTTAAAGAGTCTTTAAAACTTTGGGTCAAATAAGGTTCAAACCGACCTTAGCGTAGCAGAAGAGGTAGCACACTAAACCATGCTGCTCTTCGTTAGGAGTCTCTTTAAAGATTCCAGTTAATTCCTCCACCTTTCCCCCCCCCCCCCAGGGGTGGGAACTTGCAGGGACTCCAATGAAGATATTTAGCTTGAGGGAGTGCAAAACTAGTACAAGTGAAAAGAGGACATGCCCAAAGAAGAGCATTCAGAAAAGATGATCAGGTTGGACTGCGAAACATATAGTTACAAGTGCAGTAAAAAAGTAAGTTCTAAACACTGAAAAAAATCACAGATCTGTCGTTGCTGTTATGGTGTTATGGTTTGCTCTCAAGGGATTTATTGGTGATACACCACTTATATCAATGTTGGTAGGTTGGTTTCCTGGTTACCAGTCTTGAAAAGCTATTGCTGGGATAGATTCTAAATAACTTAGTTTTTTCTGGCAAAGCAAAACTTATTCTCATTCTCTGAATCATAGTTAAAGTTTCATCTTAACTGTAGATCTTCAAAGTTTTAGAAGTGTTTGCTATACCCATATTTTGTTACAGACCAGAAAGAAATGCCATATGATCAAGAAATATCCAGTTTCAGTAAGAGAAGAGAAATAGCTACCATGTATCCTGAAATACTGAAAGTGCAGGCAATACTATGAATGAAGTTATTCTCCAAAAGTACTATCATATCTTTAGCTTGAGATTTAAAGACATTTCAAAGACACATCCAAGATTTTCAGTGTGATCTGCATCTCTTTATAGTTCCATACACAAGAATCTGTGAATAAGCAGTGGAAGAAATTATATCAGAAATACAAAGAAAAGAAGAAAGTACAAGTTGAGTTGCTGATTGACTTACTCTTTTCATTGCAGTGGAACATAGTACAGGATGTTTCCCAAAAACACAGAACAGGTTGCTACCCAGAAGAACATAGTTTAAGAAATTTCCCAATGTTAATTTTCAAGCCTGTCTTGCACAACAATTACCTTGAGATGAATAGAGTAATGAGAATAAAAGAAAGAACTAGGTGACCAGAAAACCCTGAGGGGTTCTCTGTCCTGTCAAATTTCTACTCATGATATAGGTGCCACTATCTAGTAAAAAGCATCTTTAATAAAACCTGGAAGACACCACACTGCCACATTCCCAAGCTATCTCAAAGTCATCATTGACTCACCAGCAGAGACCAAAGCCAAACCACCTTCAACGCAGGTGCCACCACACTGCAGTGACCAGCACAGACCACAGCGATTCTCTCTGTCAGAATCTCCTTTCTCATCTCAGAGACTGGCTTCAGATCATGCTAGGGCCTCCGCCTCCGCCACAGCCACATCAAAGCATGGAAGAGAAATGACCTTGTCCAAGAACTCAGGAACAGCTCTAGGTTCAACACAGCACAGCTGAAGACACTATGCACCTGCAGAATAGCTGCTGTTTTTTATCTTACTCTATCAAGAAGATTGCCAGCATCTGTTCTCCTGGAAGGTTTAACATGCTCAGCTATAAGCAAGGTGGAAAAGTGGCTATTCCCTACTAGAGTTTAAAACCTTTCCAGGCTCTATATTATTACAATATTCCAACTTCAACATGGTATGGATTATCAATATACTATGATAGCTGTCAAACAAATAACACTAGGAAATAATCCTATTCTATCCCTAGGAAAGCTTTTCTCTGTTTTGTGCAGCTTCTCACAAGCATTGACTAATTACAACTTTGATGTGTGCTGGCCTGTGTCCAAATAATTGAAATCCCACACGACCAGCATACTGTCATTTTTAAAAGCTTCATTTAGGGAAGCAAAAATGTCTGTATCTTCTTCTTCAAACTCCAAAATCTAAAGCATGAAGGAAACCAAATGATCAGGCTTTCTTTCAGTGTCCAATTGTCTAGCACACACACAACACTACGTAGAAAACATTTAACATATGTGATAATTGTGATTAACATTAGAATTTTAGTAAAGAACTTATAGTCCCTTGTTAAGTTCCCTTCACCAACTATTTTGTTTGAACACAGAAAGGATGAAATTATAGCCTCATAAAAATGTGCAGTTGATTTAATTGCTTGTTTGGCAAAGAAAGAGCCCTACCTAACACTTTTCATTATAACTTTTCTAAAAACGATAATAAGAAACACGTGCTTTAGTCAACTAAGCTATCATGTTTTAAAAAATCTTCAGATGTCTAGAAGAGGCATTTAATTTAAGTTTGTTAAGAAACTGATTGCCTGACATTCAAAATAAAACAATTTCTGGGGATATAACCAGGGTAAGAGAAGGTGCATTTATGTCAAATAGATTTTGAACATGTATGCCTGATTTGTTCTGCGTATTTAGTTTTATGCTGGTGGCTTTGGAGACTCAGCACAATAGCTTTTTCTTTGCATTAGTATATATTCAGTTACTATTAAAAAAAAGTTTTCCACTACATGTCTTCCATGTCCCCTTTCAAAAGGGCACAATTGGTTCCTGATTCACACTTTCACCTTGCCTAAGTTCCCCATCCCAATAGTTAGAGATTAACTGAATCTCTGCTGTACTGGACAAGGGAAGATCCAATGTGAGGGATGGCAGGGCAGAGCTGGGGTTGGGACCAGGGATGTACAAGTACAGAAGCAGTCTGGGTTAGGGGGGACTGGGGAATAACGATGAATGGAAACCTGAGAAATGAACCCAAGAGRTCTGCGTTTCAGTGTTCATCTGCTGGCAAATGAAGCGGGGGATTGAGATGCTGACARTACCTACTGTGGTGGTGAGTTACTGCAATACCTGCAGTGCTTGGCTCCTGACCTTCAACTCTGTTGTCAGGCTCCTTTCCTCACTTTGCTTGGATGTGAGTGAAGGAGCACAGGCTAGGGACCTCCCGCCCTGTTCATACACCTGACACCACAAGAGCAGCCAGGACTGACTCCTGCATTTGTAAAGCATGTCTGAAACTTCCTCCCTGCTGGGCAATCATGTGGTGCTATGGGCTGTCCCATCAACAAGTGCAAATAAAAACCAAAAACCTCCCATCTTAAAAAACCTTAGGGAGTTGCACCCCAAGAAATGTCTCCCCAGAACCTGCCTGCAGACAAAGTGCTGTGAAGGTTTCATCAGCTAGCTCTCAAAAGTGAGGCACTGCCAACATCAAGAGTATATCTATATTTGGCTGTCCCTTCTTCAAGGCACAAATGGACTGTGCATTAGGGCTAAATCAGCACTGTGTAGGAAGGGAGGCTCTTGTCTGGCTGTCCTGATTTGCCCCACTTTGAAATTGCATGATCTACTTGCTGCAAGAACTTGGAAAGAGATTAATGACTGAAGGAGGGGGTGAGGCATGGGAAGGACAGTCTTACATAGGAATGATTTAATTCCTGAGAAAATTAAAATCTCTGCTCCACAGTTGTCCTTGCTTTACCTGGGAATTCAAACTCTGCCAGTGAGCTTTTGAGATCATGGTGGTACAAGAGATTGTAATATCGCTAGGGTGGTTTAACTTAAATTTGGCCCAGTACTCACCAATAATAAGAATCATCATGAAGGTAGGTAACCTTCAAAGTATTCCCTTAAGGACAAGGGCCCAAAGAAGTAAAAACGTCCCTGCTTTTGCAGAAGGAGGTATACAGGCTTTGGTGTCAGAAAAGTGTCTGACATCTGTCAACCCTAATAACAATTTTGTATTTATTTCAGGGACATTTTGTGCCAAAGGTTGTTTACAGAAAAAAAGCTTGGTACCAAACTGTAATGCTATTTGCTGGTAATACTGTGCAGGAAAAGAGAACTAGCAAAACAAAACAAAAAGCTGCGCTGCTCTTCAAGCATAGAAGCAGATATTTGATTACTTCAGACATATTAAAGCTGGAATACGTCCTTGCAATATCATCTCCATAGGAACAGAAACAACAATAGAAAAATGAGAAAAAAATGGACACACAATCAGTTAAGAATATAGAAGGCAAAAATGAGATGCTAGGTGTCATGGATAATGGAATACAGTGTCCCTATCTGAAAACTTTGTATTCTGGGATTGAAAAGATTTTTTCTTAAGTGGCAAAAAAAAMCCCAACCCAAACCTAATATTTTTCATCTTGTATAGTTCATCACAAAATGGCATTTTTAGGTCATCCAATAGAGCTGGTAAAAAGTAAATGAGTAAGCAGTTTGAGGAGAATTAAAGAATATGTTGAAAGGCAAATCCTTCCAAGAATATTCAGCAGTAATATTGCTTATTGCTTTGCGGTAAATCTAAATGCTGCTACTCAGCTGTTCTCCCCAGCACACTACTGCACTAAAGTAATTACATCACTAAATGAGCATTTGAATCAAAAGTGAAAGGTTTAACTGTAGACAACAACAGAGAAAGTAGGAAACTTCACTGGTGATTTCTGCATCCTATTCTAATTCACTTGTATCAAATCCTGGTTTCTTTTTTATTTAAATGTTCACTACAAATGTCCTGTGGCAGTGTTATGAGCCACCCATCTGGATTCTGTTTTGTGGGTTTTCTCAGGATTCTCTGCTTCTCATTTAACTCTCTGCCACAGTAATACTGTGTATATGCCTTGCTGAAAGAAATATTGCCATTAACATATTTAGAGAATTGTCCAAAATGACTCTAAATTCTGTGTGGTAATACTGTGCCTGTATGTCCATCATTAGGCTCAGAGAGCTAGATTAGGTCTCTGTTCCCTCATGTGGATTGTTTTCCATTTATCAGCCCTGAATATCATCTGATAGTCTATCACCCAGTCATTGAGTATTGTGAATTTCCTGCGTCTCTGGACAGTTAGCTTTAGACTTGGCTATCCTGAATAATTTCCTATCATCTGCAAAATTTGTTGCCTCAATATTAACCTCTTTACCTTTATGATTTATGAATATACTGAGCATGATGAGTCCTACCATATGCCATTAGAAAGTCTACAGGTAATCTCACTAAATTGCTCAAATGTGTTGTTATTGATACACATGGTTATGATGGGATAGAGACAAAAATTCTTTTGGTTAAAAGAGGGAAAAGAAAGCCTCTTTAGCACCTCTTTGGTGAAAGGCATTGTCAAAATTTTTTGAAAGTACAGGTATGTTGTATTGACTGGTTTACCTTGACTGGTTCACCTTTGATACCTTCAAAGAACACTAATAGTTTTACAAGGCATGCCTGTGACTCGTTTCAAATCTATCACATTAATCCATATTTATTAATTCCATTCTTATAGTTTTCTACCAATTTGGCTGGTACTGAAGTTGAGACTTACTGGTTTGTCATTTCCAAGATCACCTGAGTTGCCCTTTTGAGATACTTGTACTGCATTAATCACTTTCTGTTTCCCTGATTCTGAGGCTGAATCAAGCAGAAGGTTATTTGGTTAGTAGTTTGAAAAGTTTATATTTAGAATTTCTTTTAAAAAATAGCACCTCCCAGGGGTTTGTGAAGGTTAGTCTAATTGATTTCTGAAATTGCTGCTGTTGACACTTCAAATTGACACAATTCCACACCATCCTCTTCTGTACTTTTCTCTGGTTGGGTTAACTTCTCCATCTTCCTTTCTAATGAGCAAGGATCAAAGTTTTCCTCCTATACCTTTGTTTTCCTTGAGTGTTTCTTTCTATGCCTTCTGTTCTATACCTTCATTTTCTATTCATCCTTCTGACTCTCTGGCAAGCTTTCTCTTTCTGATATGTTTGAAGAAGTTTTGATTATGTCTTTACCAAGTTGCTCCTCATATATTTTTTTTTGCCTGCCCTATTGTACATTGATATTCAATTCATTATTTGCTTCTCAAGTAGATACAGCTTCCACTTTTAAGGGTGTAGGCTTTTTCAGTTCTAATACCCTCCTTTCCTCTTCCGTTCAGCCCTGCTAGCTTTAGAGTGTAGGAATGGTTCTCTTAAAACCCAAGTTTCTAGTATGACATCTTTTAACATCATTTTACCCTGTTATCTGCCCTTTTAAAAATGTCTCTTGAACAAGCTTCCTTATTTTAGGGTAGCTTTTCTTCTTTAATATTACATTCTACTCTGAGTTTTCTACTTCTAGTTTTCCCTTTCAGCATAGCTGTTAAATTTGAATACCTTATGATCACTGTCACTGAGTGGCTCTTCTCCATGTATATCCTGAGCCTCAAGGTCTAGGACCCACTCAGAGCTAATACAGAGTTTCTTGTCCTCTTGTGGCTTTCTGACTATTTTTCCAAGAAACATCCATTAACGGTGTCATTGCATTTTGAAATTACAGTATGAAGTATCTGATGTCTCCCAGCGCTGTCTTCTATTTTCTGCCTTGATTTGCCTCCTTCCAAAATGATTTTCAGTGCCACAGACAAGCCTGCGGGAAGATAACTAACTGTGCTTAGAAATGTTCATCTTGTAGAGTTCTCTACAAATCATCTCCACAAAGGGAGATAAGCTTGAAAGGTTGCAGAGTGGAAGGCAGATGACACCAGTATGAAGATCCTTTATCTCTTTCCTGCCACCACCGGAAAATATCTTCTTTCTCCGCCCATGCTGCCAGTGCACATCATCTCTGCTGCAGTTACTTGATGCCCAAGAACAGCCCCAAAATCTCTCACAGGCAAAAACTACTCAGTTCACATAGTTTAAACCAAATCAGGATCAAAGAACTTTATTAATTTATTAAGGACACATAATTAACTGTCAATCAACAGACTTATATTCAGGATCAATATTAATAATATAACAGATAAACCACAATGCTACACACTCACAAAATTCAATAAACACCTACAAATTTCTATAACTAATCCCAAGAAGTCCTAATCACACATGCATGCTCACACACACACAGTTACATGCACACCTTCCCCAAGGATGCATGGGTCATAAGCACACACTCCTCTTCTGGCAGTGTAGGTTCTGCTACCTGCACATCCCTCCTGTTGGAGAACCACAGAATCACAATATCGCAGCTGAGGTTGGAAGGGACCTCTGGAAATCATCTAGTCCAACCCCCCTGCTCAAGCAGGGTCACCTAGAGCAGGCTGCACAGGACCCTGTCCAGACGGCTTTTGAATATCTCCAGAGAAGGAGACTCCACAACCTCTCTGSRCAACCTGTTCCAGTGCTCTGTCACCCTCACAGTCAAGAAGTTTTTCCTCATGTTCAGATGGAATTTCCTGTGTTTCAGTCGGTACCCGTTGCCTCGTGTCCTGTTCCTGGGCACCACTGAAAAGAGTCTGGCTCCATCCTCTTGACACCTTCCCTTCAGATACTTATACACATTGATAAGATCCCCCCTCAGCCTTCTCTTCTCCAGGCTGAACAGGCCCAGCTCTCTCAGCCTTTCCTCATAGGAGAGATGCTCCAGTCCCCTAATCATCTTTACAGCCCTTCGCTGGACTCGTTCCAGTAGCTCCATGTCTCTCTTGTATTGGGGAGCCCAGAATTGGACACAGTACTCCAGATGCGGCCTCACCAGGGCTGAGTAGAGGGGGAGAATCACCTCCCTCCACCTGCTGGCAACACTCTTCCTAATGCAGCCCAGGATACCATTGGCCTTCTTGGCCACAAGGGCACATTGCTGCCTCATGCTTAACTTGGTGTCCACCAGCACTCCCAGGTCCTTCTCCACAGAGCTGCTTTCCAGCAGGTCGACCCCCAACCTGTACTGCTGCATGGGGTTATTCCTCCCCAGGTGCAGGACCCTGCACTTGCCTTTGTTGAACTTCATGAGGTTCCTCTCCACCCACCTCTCCAGCCTGTCCAGGTCTCTCTGAATGGCAGCACAGCCCTCTGGTGTGTCAGCCACTCCTCCCAGTTTGGTATCATCAGCAAACTTGCTGAGGGTGCACTCTGTCCCTTCATCCAGGTCATTGAKGAAGAAGTTGAACAAGACTGGACCAAGTGCTGACCCCTGGGGGACACCGCTAGCTACAGGCCTCCAACTAGACTCTGTGCCACTGATCACAACTCTCTAAGCTCTGCCATTCAGCCAGTTCTCAATCCACCTCACTGTCCACTCATCTAACCCACACTTCCTGAGCTTGCCTATGAGGATGTTATGGGAGACAGTGTCAAAAGCCTTGCTGAAGTCAAGGTGGACAGCATCCACTGCTCTCCCCTCATCTACCCAGCCAGTCATTCCATCTTAGAAGGCTATCAGATTGGTTAAGTACGATTTCCCCTTGGTGAAGCCACGCTGGCTACTCCTGATCACCTTCTTGTCCTCCACATGCTTGGAGATGGCCTCCAGGATGAGCTGCTCCATCACTTTTCCAGGGATGGAGGTGAGGCTGACTGGCCTGTAGTTCCCTGGGTCCTCCTTCTCGCCCTTTTTGAAGACTGGGGTGACACTGGCTTTCTTCCAGTCTTCAGGCACCTCTTCTGTTCTCCATGACCTTTCAAGATGATGGAGAGTGGCCTAGYAATGACGTCCGCCAGCTCCCTCAGCACTCATTGGTGCATCCCATCAGGACCCATGGACTTGTGGATGTCAAGTTCGCTTAAATGATCTCTAACCCAATCCTCCTCGACCATGGGAAAGTCTTCCATTCTCCAGACTTTCTGCCTGGTCTCTAGGGTCTGGGWTTCTTGAGGGCTGCTCTTAGCAGTAAAGACTGAAGCAAAGAAGGCATTCAGTATCTCTGCCTGCTCTGTATCATTTGTCACCAGGACCTCTGCCCCATTCAGCAATGGGCCCACATTMTCCCTAGTCTTCCTTTTGCTCCTGATGTATTTAAAGAAGACCTTCTTGTTGTCCTTGACATTCCTTGCCAGATTCAACTCCAAATGGGCCTTGGCCTTCCTCATCACATCCCTGCATACTCTGACAGTGTTCCTATAATGGTCCCAAGTGGCCTGTCCCTGCTTCCATCTTCTGTGCACTTCCTTCTTCTGGCCGAGTTTTGCCAGGACCTCCTTGCTCATCCATGCAGGTCTCCTGCCCCCTTTGCTTGACTTCCTGCTCATTGGGATGCACTGCTCTTGAGCTTGGAGGAAGCGATCCTTGAATATTAACCAGCTCTCTTGGACCCCCCTTCCTTCTAGGGCCCTAACCCATGGGATTCCTCCAAGTAAGTTCCTGAAGAGGCCAAAGTTTGCTCTCCTGAACTCCACGGTTGTGATCATACTTTTGCCCTGCTTCCTCCTCCCAGGATCCTGAACTCCACCATCTCATGGACACTGCAGCCAAGGCTGCCCCCAACCTTCACATCTCCAACCAGCCCTTCCTTGTTTGTTAGTACAAGGTCCAGCAGTGCACCTCTCCTCATTGGCTCCTCCATCAGCTGTGTCAGTGCTCTCCAGGAATCTCCTGGATTGCTTGTGCCTTGCTGTATTGTTTCTCCAGCAGATATCAGGGTGGTTAAGTTCCCCATGAGAACCAGGACCTGCGATCATGAGGCTACTTCTAGCTGTCTGTAGAAGGCCTCATCARCTTCCTCTTCCTGATCAGATGGCTTGTAGCAAACATCCACAACAGTGTCACCCCTGTTTAATCCTTACCCATAAGCTCTCAACCTGCTCATCATCCACCCCTAGGCAGAGCTCCAATATTACAGTTGCTTTCTCACATAAAGGGCAACTCCCCCACCTTGTGTTCCTGGCCTGTCCTTCCTAAAGTTCATGTAGCCATCCATGACAGCATTCCAGTCAGCTGAGCTATCCCACCATGTCTCTGTAATTACAATGAGATGGTAGTCCTGCAACTGCACACAGATCTCTAATTCTTCCTGTTTATTCCCCATGCTGTGTGCATTTGTGTACAGGCACTTCAGAGAGGTATTCAAGCATGCTGATTTCCCAGAGAGAACTGCTGCTCCACCTTTATGTCTATTTACACTGCTCCCGATAACCCGCTGCTTCCCATGCCAGTAAGAAAGTCCCACATGAGGTTACATACGCACATCTGAGGTGTGGGTCCCTACTTGCTGCGCCCCATAATTCACTRGCCAGTTGAAAGCTACTCACAGCATCCAACAGGGAGGCTGCTCCATCTGGCTGAGGCAGAAGTCGAGATGATTCAAAGCAACTTCTGGCAGTGTCAAACCAGGTTTTGATTACTGTTGTTTCCACTCCAAGCTATCTCCTCCAGTTATAAATTTTCATGCTTCTTTTACACTTCTTTTTAGACTTACTCCTTTGTTTCCTAAGTTCCTTTGAAATTCCTAAGTTACCATTTGATCTGGTTGGTAGACACTTTCCTCCTTTATGCGATCACTTTTGAAAGTGATCCAGAAAGTTCTATGTTTTTGATACACTCACACACTTTGTGGACACTTGTATTCTTACCTTAAAAGCTGTGGTTATCCAGGCAAGAGTGGCCATGCAGGCACCCCGCAAAAGCAAGTCCCAAACTTCTTCAGGGATCTCTGGTTTTCAGTCCTGCCCTCTGTAAAGGACAAACAGATGGAGAGCTATTATTTCCCTTATATTCTTGAGGGTAGAGATGAATCAGTCTAGATGAGCACAAGAAAGGTGCCTGCTTCCTGATGCATTTCTCTAGACTATCCCGAGAGTTGTCTCCAACAGTAAAGTTTCCTCCTTTGAAGCCCTATGTGAAGACAATGTTATTCCCCTGATCCCGAGTCAGAATCTCCTGCAGATGAATTGCATTGGTGCATGGAAGAGATGAGTCCTTTAACCAGCTTTAAGCTAACCTGTGGTGACCTTATGGCTTTTCTAATATACACCATTTGACTAGTAGGGAGTGGTTAACAGAGAATGGTTACACAGATGAACTGCCCTCTTGTAGCTGTTCCCAGTGGGCTCTCTCCCTCCCACACTAAAGAAGGTGCCATGAAGGGAACTCATGCATGGCCTGACTTTACTAACTTAATGTCACTGGGGATTTTTTCACCTGTGTGAGTGGAGATTTTGTAAGCAATTTATCATGTGAATTCAGACTCCTTTCCTCACCTGGATCAGGCAAAGACCTCTCATCTTTCATTTTCATGGCTAGTTGAGCTTTATATATTCTCAAAGTTCATGTGTGTCAAAAAGCTGGGTTTTTTTCTTTTATCAGATAGTAGTATTCGTAAAAGTCTATGTATCTATATGAAAAAAAATAAAAAGATTGTTTAGATTCTTTTTTACTCATTTGATCCAGAAAGCAGAGATTCAAAAAGACAGTGGCTGCAAAAGCAATAAGGATTTTGTTGACATGAAAACAATTGGGTCAGTTATTACAGCAAATCTTGTAGTTGCCCACTAAGGAAAGTAAGAGATTACCTGCACGAAATGGTTAGTAGGCTGAGAATGAATTTACAGAATATTAGCTGCTCCACACTAACCTTTGTGCAGTGTAGCTTACTCCAAAGCTGTCTCACATTTCTGTATGAACTGAAACAGAGAAGACCCTCTGAAATTTAGCTTAGAGAGTAACAACTTTCTGAAGAGACCACTTTCTTGAAAAGAAATGGCTGCAGAAGGAAGAAGGCATCAGCAGTTAACACTGAAAGGAAAAGAAGTTTTTAAACTAGCAAAAACAAGGCACACAAGTGTCTGAGCTTATAAAACTAATTGTCTTAGCAAATAAGATACATTGTGGAAACAGGARATAAACATATGTTTTGTAATCAAGTTTTCTCTCCAATAAAATAAGAAGCTTGATGAAATGCAAGTGGGACATTTCTTCTTTCTTTACAAGGTGTCGTGAACTTCTTTCTCCGCCAATTAGTATTGATCTTATTCAGTTTATGTTACCCTTCTGACAATGAAGTAATAGTGTCTGACACATAATTTGCTGAAATAATTTTTTCATTAGACTGTGCCAGACCTGTGAATACCTTAAGATGGTAGGCAGTTTATTGTTTGCAATGATATCTAATAGCTTTGCCACATGACTATAATTCTTCACTTAGTATCTTTATAAAAATAAACCAGTCTGCAAAATAAATATGCTTTTGAGAAGGTTTTGGAGTTCAAATTGCTAGCAAAGTAAAATAGCATATGCCTAGAGGTAAACACTAGATGACAAATTGTATTTATACTAGTGTTATATTTGGTCTGGTTTTGAACTGTTGTTTTTAAGACAGATGCAAAATCTATCAACTTTCAGAGACAAGCTAAGCCCCATTTATATTAAGCCAATCAAGAAAAATAGTCAAGCTAGCATAACAACATTCTTTTTTCTGCCCTCTGCTTCCTCAGAAAATTATTTCCTTTTAGCTGTCTCACAAGGGTTGTAATTCCATCGTTTTCTTATAAAATGATCTCATCAAATCATTGGCTTGATCCATCCAAGCTAAAGATCAATGATCTGTCTGTGCAGAGGTGCACATTCCCTGTCCATTACACAGTGCATCATTTCTTCCCTTCTGTTATAAGAGATTTCGTTTATAGTTTGTCCTCCCTTGCATACTTATCTGCTTTACTTCTGTTTTTTGTTTTATAGTCAGCTTGTAAGCACCTTAAGGATGGAAATCATCCTTTGTTCGGAGACTGGACAGTGTCCAGCTCAAAGGGCATGGGGTCTAGGACTGGAAACACTAGTTACTACAGCAATACAAAGAGTGGAAAATAATATTCTTCATATGAAAGCTGGTTTTGGAGAACAGGTATGAGGGTCAACCTCCAAGACAGACCTTGCTTGGTGAGACTGGTCTATGCATTCGCAGTAAGCAGTACCACACACCCCAAGTTAGAAAGCTGCTTGGACCTGTCTGAGCTCTGAGTTAAAGAAAGTTAGAGTAATCCAAGGATATCTCTAAATTATTCAGGCATGATGGTATCTTGCTGTGCCTGAGCAGACTGAGAACTGATGAACCACAAAACAGCCACAGCTGAGTTATGTTCTCTCTGCCTCTATATGATATACAGAAATTCTCTTCTGCAAATGGGATCTGCACATCATCATTGCCTCTCAGCTGTGCAGCAAAAGCCAAAGGATATCATCCTTGAAATCCAAGAAATGCACCCATCATTGGTCAAGAAGAAGAAAGTATCARTTATGGGGATTCTCTTTCTAGAGACCACAGAGTTTGCATGGTGCAGAGCCACCAGACCTTGAGGTACTCTTATCTATTTCCTCAAACACCTCAGGGGCAAGGGGGACAAACTTGGCTGGAGTAACTCAGGTAGGATCGGTCCTGCTTAGCTCTATACACTGACAATGGAGGTGTCTACATCTGAGGTAGATGATTAAGCTTACATCACAGTCAATTAGTGCATTCAGTTAATAGAGTTAGGGTGTGATTCATCTGCCCAAATGTTGGTATCTGTTTTTGGATGATGTGAATTGCTTTCTGTCTCCTATTGGCCTTGTTAACTAGATCTGCAGTGACTACAAAGGAAGTCTAAACAGGCTTATATGCAGACATAGATCTCTGCAGACACCTGCGAGTGTAGATCCTCACGCTCAGTTAGGTAAATATCACTCTTTATGTCTCTGTTAGTAACTGCCACAAATGCAGGCAGTTCACTTTCTCTAATTCTGAACCTGCTAGACCAATATGAGTTCAGTTATTCTGCCTAACTTCCCTGAATTAATGAAGCAAGACTAAAACCATGATATACTTGGTCTGACCAAATCTCAGTGGAATGATGGAAAGAAAGGTCAGCTGCATTTTTGGCAGCAATGTAGTAAAGAAGGTTCTCTGAACACACAGGTAAGCATAGAAAGGTACAGCAGATGTGATGGAAGTAAAACGGTATTTTTTAGAGCTTGACCCAGGGACTCACTGATCTCAACTGAGACCATTTCCATTGACTTCAGTGGGTGTTAGATCAGGGCCTTTCACATGGTGCATCACAAGTTCCTAACCCTGCAGCTGTTCATGACAAAGGAAAAAACACAAAAAATAAACAAATAAAAGTAACTGATCATACAAATTTACAATATTCTGAGATTAAATAACAGCAGTAACAATTCTGCAATACCATGATTTCTTTGGCAGGAAACCGAGACACACATCAAATTGTGCCACACAAAACTGTGCAAAAGAAGTTAGACCTTTATTTCTTAAGTCATTAGCTGTTCTGGACATGATAGAGGGTTTTTATAAAGTAAGTGATTTTATAAAGTAAGTTAACACAAATGCAGAAAAAACAGATCAGCAGCCAGGCAGTCCTGAACACAAATCTGAATATAGTTATAGTTATGAAGTGTGCTGGCAAAGATTTCCCCAAAAGATCAAAAATGACATAAAAACAGCCTCAGTAATTATTTTGGCTAATATGTTGAGATACAAATGGATATCTAGAAGTTTCTAAACAAAATGCAGAAGCCCATTATTCATTCTAAATGTAAGCAAAGGACAGTTACAGACCACATTGAGACATTAAAAACCTCAACCTCACAAAAGCAGAAGAAAATTTGAAAACAGAAAATCATTATGTGATCTTCTGAGTAGGTAACACTAGGTGTACAGAAAAAAACTCAAAACATACTATTCCACAGGAATCGGTTCATATTAAGAAATAAATCTAGCTCTAGAGGAGGGTTAGTAATGGAAATGTTAGGGTTTTCCACTTTATTCTGTATTTCCATCTCAGTATGCCCTCTTCCTCCAACACAGGCATACCTCGAAGATATCACAGGTTCAGTTCCAGACCACCGCCATAAAGTGAATATCGCAATAAAGCTAGTCACACAAAATTTTTGGTTTCCCAGTGCATATAAAAGTTATATTTACACTATACTGTAGTCTATTAAGTTTGCAATAGCATTATGTCTAAAAAAGCAAAGTAMAAAATGTGACACAGAGACATGAAGTGAGCACATGCTGTTGGAAAAATGGCACTGCATTGATGCAGGTTTGCCACAAAATTTCAGTTTGTAAAAAAAGCAATATCTGTGAAGTGCAATAAAGCGAAGCACAATAAAACGAAGTATGCCTGTACTATCTACTTCACTAAGGTATTTCTATGATCTAGGTAGACTTTCTAATCACTTCTACCCAGAGTTGTTGTTTGCCCTCTGAAGTCAAACTGCTACTTAAAAAGTCGGTGCAAATAAAGAAGTTAAGTAAAGTAAGGTGCTGTTAGGTGTATCCAAGCAGCATGATGCTCAAGAACAGCCTTCTGGATCACTTATTTCCTCTTTGGGGTATTCAGCTGATTTGCATCATTGTAGCACCAATATCTGCAGCACAGCCAAAAGTCACAAAGTTTATCTTTAATTCATTATAACTATAGTACTTTCCTTTGGTTCCTGAAATTGTTTATTGAAAGGTTTCAACAGATGACCACACAACCCCAGCAGCCCTAAATGGCCATAGTCTTATGTGGTCTTAAGAATTGAAGAGGAAAAAAGCAGACGAGCAAAATATCTAAGGTTATGAGAAAAATAACCTGTACTGGAAAAGTATCCAAAAAGTTTCTCTGGATGCAACTTCTAGAAATAGTGCCTGAGAGAGGAAGAAGAGAGAACAACCAGATAGGAGAAGCTGCAAGCAAGTAAGCTAACCCTACTGCAGGGTTTGCTAAAAATAAAATTGCTTATTCAAACTGTGAAATCTAAAATTCATGACTGTATGGTTTACTGTTAGTTTAAGTCTATTAACAAGATTTAAAAATCTTTAATGCATTAGGTAATCTTATGTAGTCTATACATTGCATGATGTTTTGTAATTATGTGTTTTTGTTGAACTTCTTGGTCTAAAGAAACAGTTACAACAAACAAAGTAAAACAAAATGTTGCTGTTGGACCTTTGCACACCTTGCACTATATGGCAAACTTATGGGCAAGAGGCATCGGCAGTCTGAGAAACTTCTCATTGACAGCAGAGTGGTCATTCTGAAGACAAAAAGGTGAGAAGACAGCTCACTCAGGAAACAAAGGAAGACATGAGTTAATTAAACAAATGTTAAATTAATACACAAAAATCAGTGGAGAGTAATTTCATATAGTCATGGGTCCCAAGAAAAGAAACTTGAAAATAGTCAATCAGTTAAAAGGGTAAGCAGAAATGTTACAATATGAATAAGAGAGAGATCAAAGACCTGTTGTTGCGTAAGGACATCTGCATCTTTGATCATAAATTAAGAAATTCTTGCTGTCAAAAAAATGGGATTTGAGTAATAAATCCTGTGATTGACTGTTAATCTCATTTTCCCATGTGTGGAAAAAAAATGTGTTATTGCAATAGGACACATCCAGGAAGAGAATGTTCCAGTTAAAAATGGAGCTGGCTTTTCTTTTCTTTTCTTTTTCTTTTTTTCTTTTTCTTGGTGGGTCCTATTTTATTTTTGCAAAACATATTGAAAGATGCCTGTTGTGTCTCAGTATAAATTAGAAAAAATTTTTAAAACCGTAATTTCTTTTGCAAAATAGAATTCCTTTTTTTTAACTAGTCTTAATCTCTTGCTCACACACAAGATTTTTTTTTAAATGTTCACTTTATCTTTAGTTTGACAAACAAAAATTGGACTGAATGATAAATTGAATGATACTTAATGATACCGAATGATACTTAAAGCCTGTATTTTCATTTATGGATTATACGACTGTAGGTTTCTGGATGGGGCACAAAATGAAATGTTTTGCCATTAAAAATGATGAGCAGCATTGCCTTAATCTTCTAACTCTGACAATTTTAAGCTCTGAAGTCATTCCTCACCTGGTTAGCCAGTAACCTGGGTAAGATTCAGCTCCATATTTAGACTCTAGTTAGTCTATCTAGATTAATTTAGACTAAATTGAGATGTCAGGTGTCAGCTTCATCTGTGAGCAGGTTCCCACCCCTATTGACCACCAACCCTCTTAACCAAGATGCTTTAAAAACTAAAAAGTATACAAAGCATCCTCTCTCCTTTACCTCATCAGATCCTTAAGGCTCCTCCTGTTTTCTGCACTCAGTTTGCAGTTCCCTACTACATTGCCTCCACATAGCTTCAGTCTGACTGTGACATGGAAACAAGGTCACTGCTGTGCTCTCAAGATCAAGGTGTTTAAGTTTCCACAAGGACACTAACCAGAGCAGTTTGCTATAACTTCTAAATTACCTCTTTTTTCCCTCTTGAGCATGTCTTGCTGGATTAAAATTTGCAAACTAATGCAATAGCCTCCCAAAACGTTTTGATAAAGCAGCTGTTCTTTTTTGGCTTTCTAGGTGTCTTTGCAATGGGACATTCCATTTGGCACTTTTCAACTTCCTCTTTTATAAAGGAAAATATGTTTGTGACTCCTTAACTGTGTTTGCCCATTTTTTTCACAGAATAGTATATCTGTTTGGCATTGATCAGTTCCTCCACCTATCTTTGTAGACAAAAAGTTCACAAGTCATTCAGGAGCCCATTCCTTCACATTAAGCACCTTTCCTTTCCAAATGAAGTATCACCAGTGGCCAGATTAATGTCACATTTAAATATATTTTTGTCATTGAAGTCCAATAGTTTTATTCTCTGGTGAGAGACAGTGTTTCAAGACAGTCTGATGTATGAACAAACAGCTACCTACAAGGTGGTGCCCGAACTGAGATGTGCAGACATTCACAGAGCTTCCTGACTCAGTGGAAGGTAGGATTAAAAAGTAGCTTCTGTAGCTACTGTTAGCCACTATTTCCTGGTCTCAAGCATAAAGCTACAAGCACTAGGTTTGATGCTGACACTGACTACCTTCTCAAGGGTTTCAGCAGCTTTCTGTGTCTCAGCAGGGAAACTGGGCTTGTAAGTTTTCACGTAGCTTCTGCTTGCAGTTTTAAGAGTGGCAGCAACCCTGAGTCATCATCTGGTGATGCTTTTGAGCCAGCATAGGGATCAGATTTTGCAATAAATTCAGAATTAACCCCCAATTAGTCACACAGCTCCTGGTATTTGGAAGGTTACTGCTTTTCTAGCCCTACTGCTGATTCCCAGTCACTAGCCAAAAAGAGTGTTCTGTTCAGCTATGGAGAATCTATTTCTCAAGTGGTGTGACTGATGTTTGCTAGACCAGTCTTTTTCCATAAACTGTGCAAGTACATTATTAAAATAAGTGATTCACCATGTCAATCATGTTGCATTTTGTTACTAGGGCAGCATACTATGAAGGCAATTGTAGAATCAGTTTTGACAAAGGGGAGCAAGAATCTTTAGGCTCAGAAACCTCTAAAATGATAGCACTTCCCAAACACATTTGGTAAGACAGCTTTTCGCTTATACTCCAAATCTAAAAGAAAAATATGGGTGTTTCATGAAACAAAACTCACAGTTAATGTCATTTGAGTCACGTGAGATATTACATTCATGAACTCTGGATTAGCAGAATGTGAAGTTTATAGTCTTTAAATTCATGCTTTTGCCAGAATCCAGGCCCTTCTCTTCCTCTCAGATACCTGCAATAGACAGAACATATTAAATAAAAGACACCATGACAAATCATCTGGGTAGGAAACAGGTATAAGTTCTGCACCTGTCTGCAACTATCATACACATTTCTGTAATTTACCTAATATTTGCATATTTACCAGTTTCACCCAACCCTGCTGGCACTGCAAATTGTGGTGACTTACAGGATCTGAAAAAAAAAATTTCTAGAGCAAAACAACTACTAACACTCACAAAGAGGATGTCATAGGCTTTTTTTTTTTTTTTACCATTATTCCATTTTTTAAACACAGATCTTGCAAAGGACACTGTGTAATACAGAATTAATTCATTCACTTAAAATGCCTGAGATCTGCCAAACTATGAATTAATAATGATAGCTAGTCTTTTATGTCAAATCAATCTCACCACTTTCCCTCCTCCAGGAAAGTTCAAGACATTTTGTTATCTATTCCAAGTGAATTCACTGGACTTCAAGCATGCAAGTTCAAGCAGGGGGCTTTTTTGAATCTTGTATTGCTGTTCTCAGGCAAGCTAGAGTGAGGTCCATGTCATTCAGTTTGTGCCTGGGTATGGGGCTCTCTGGGTTGTTACTGTGTCCCTAGTGGGAACATTTCCAATGGCTTCAATGAATGCAGGATCAAGTGATTAAGACCGTAAGTAATAAGACTGAAAAGAAGCGCGTGACCTTGTGCAAAAGGGAAATAAGCTGCATGTTGTTAAAGGCTGTAAAAAGGAGCAAGGAGGCAATCAAAGAAGAATCAGAACTTTCTAGCATCCAGGGATGAATTTGAAAGACCAATCTAGCTGAAGGGAGAGAAAAAGAGGAATTGTTATGATTCTGTTCTTAGCACAAACACAGGCTGCTCCGAAGATTCCTCTCCCTCCTTCACAAATGCCTGCTCAGATGCCACATAGCCCTGCAGGACACCTTGTTTTTTAACTTGGAATGACACTGATGTTTCTATTTCTGCTTCAGCGCAAGCCCTGGTCTGACCAGCTTGGTACAATCTTCCCCGCAAGCACCAGTGCTGACAATTGCACAGATGGTGGCTAGAGTAGCCCTACCCTGACACTGTTTAAAGAAGGCACTAGTGGTCAGAGTCCTCACTTTTTCTTCTTTTTTTATTTTTTCTTTAGTGTCCACTTAATGTGAAGTATGAGCACAGTCCTAGGAACAGAGCCTCCAAGGGTCCAAGAGTCTTGCTCATTCCTGGATTCTCTTTCTGCCCCAAAGAATGTGTGTTTCAGACAGAGAGGTGGAGGCTGTTGCTACCCAAACTGCCTACAGACTTCTTCGTTAACACGTTGTCTAGCGGTGAGACTTGTCGTTTGAATCCTGAGATAGCAGAGGGTGTTGAATCCTGATCATCACTCTCTAGATGAACGCCACTGATAATTGTTGCATTCGCATACCCTATAAAAGCTGGAGTGAGAGGGTAGCACGGCAAAAACAATCCTTCCTCAGTTCTTTGAGATAGTCTGACATCTGGAGACTGGTCCCAGCCATTGGAGACAGGACCCAAGCAGGTAGGGGAACTTCACCAAGGAACAGAATTTAGGACATTTCCCTGTCTTCAGCAAGTGACACACAGGTTAGCATATCACCTCTCCTAAGCAAAATATATTTTCCAGACATTTTCTGTTCTCACTTTAAAGGCCTCCCTCCTTCCCTCTAATGCATACACAATGTGGGGCTCAAAACCTCCCAGCTGCTGTTGGTACTAACCTGCTGCAGCCTTGGACCACCACTTCCACTCTCTCCTGGAGAGAGTGAGCTGGGTGAGCCCAACCACATGTCCCAACCTCCTTCACTGACATAACACAGCACTTGCTGCTAACCCCTCATACCCAAATTTCCTTTACTACTGTCCTAGAAATGACCTTAGTCTTTCCCACTGCATTGTATCCCAGTGACTGACCTGAGGTTTCCCCCTTCTCCCTTCATATATATTCCTCACACCTGCTTCCTTAAGTGACCTGGAATTTCTCCCTTCAAAATACCCTGTCTTTGCTCCTGATATGCAAGCAATCATCTCATGATCTCAACAGAGCTGCCATCAAGTGCCTTAGAAAAAAGGAGAAGCTGCCTTAAAACACAGCACTGCAACCAAGCAAAACAATTCAGGCATGTTTATAGCATATTGTAAAAGAACTGGAAGGACATGCTCTCTGCTTATCGGCTTTCCAAATACCTATTGCCTGTTCCTCATTAGTGCACATTAACACAAGCTGGGGAGACAACCTGACATTACAAAGGACACTGAGGGATTATGAGCTTGCTATGATTTGTAAAATGTAAATTTACTTTTAAGTGCAGGCAGGGGACATCAGATAAATTCATTCCCCCTGCAGGGTTTTTTTTGGAAATTACACAATATCAGATCATGCAGTGGAACATGTTTTCAGGCCTGGAGCATGAGGTAAGGAGTCAACTGAGCAACAAGAACACAAATGAAATACAGCTCTGAATGGCTGGATGGCTCTTGYCTCACTAATAGAGGGATATTTTTTAAATCATACTGGGTGTTTTATTGATGGGACTTTCATATTCACGTATGTGAAATGAATGACCTGGTAAGCATTTGATTTATTGTGAGTTTCACCAGTGAAAGATGAGTTATTTGCTGCTCAGCCCTGGTAGATTTAGCTTAGGTTTCTGCAAGGAGTGACCACAATGTACCTTCATGTACCTGAAAAAGCCCAGATGGATTCAGAAAAAACAGAGCTCACATTTTTACTTCCAATGTTGCATTTTAAGTGGGTTTGCAAAAATGCTCTAGGAGACTCATCCATGAGTCTCCTCACGACTCACCCAGAACCCTGGAGTTCTGCCGGGTACCCCTCGGCACTGGGCAGTCTGTGGCAGGGCTGGACAAGTGAAATCTCGGATTAGTTGTGAAAAGCTTTCTCCACTGCTGCAATTAGAGTGTTGCAAGAGGTCATGCCTTAACTTCTTGCGTATATATACATATATATATAKATAGATAGATGAAGGATAAGTCTACCCAGCAAAACAAAGGCATGATGCTAGCACATTCAGTCTAGCTTTATTCTCAGTGCTCAGATAGATAACAATAACATGACATGGGCCTTAATATTCACTATTACACAACTATTTCACAGTGACCTAAGCTAATATGTTTTCCTTTGCATTTGACAGTGACTAAGGATGTACAAGTACCCAGTTGTTGCAGCTGAGTCATGGAAACTGTGTGAGAGCCCTAAGCAGCTCTGGTAATGAAACCTGTGGAGAGGGGATGACCAGGGATGTCTGAAGGCTGGCACGCAGAGTACAGACATCCCCAGTGCCAGAGGGTTTGCTCCTTGATGTTCAGCCCTTAATGAGGCCCATCATGTCTCTGTTGCTTGCAGCTCTGGTGAGGGACACCGGCTGTGCTGCGGAATACACCTCCATTTTGTTGCACGCCGGGTTAACAATAGAGCCTCTCCCACCAGCGTGGTAAGTAAGCAACACCTCGGGATTTGACTGGACTGGCACTCTGCACCGCTTGCCACTTCATGCCTACTTGTCAGTATGTCCAGTGCCCATGTGTTCTTTTTTATGCCTCTTTTTAATCCAGCAAGAGGAAAAGCAATATGATTTAGCTGTTTGTCTGAGCTCAGGTAGCATAAATCATCGGCTGATGCACATAATGACAACTGAGCATATTCCCCTGTCGGGGGAACATCGGTCAGGAATGACAGAACTGAGCCTGTTTCATATTAAGAAGCCTCTGAAAGTCCCTTTCTTTCTGCTTTCCTATGAGTCTGCAGTGCTTTGAGGAAATATTGCTAAGGAATTGTATGAATGGTGACAAAGTACACGTTGCTTTAAAATGCTGAATAATTCACACACCAATATATGGACAGAAAGCTCCAAATTACGTCACAAATTATGTCACATTTAAATGAAAGGTGAAGAATTTTATTATCAGAAAGTAGCTAGTGCGAGGTCCACTCATATGGTGGGCTCTATGTAAGAACCTAGCCTGACCAGATGGATAGATCGTTTCAGTCTCAAGCAATAATGTTACTACCGGTTTCAAAGCATTTCAAGACATGACATCCTTGTAATTGGAGTACATAATATAAGCTATAGTTATAGATCTATATTATATTGCTTTGGTGTGCAGAAGGTCAGATTTACAGAACAGCATTTATAAATATCAGCTCTTGGCATTAGCTTTGGAAGAATTTCAAGTCTTCATTTAATTTTACAGTTGCTAGGATGCACAGAAGCAATGTGGAGTCACTGCTTTCATGCTGGAATTCATCTTATCACCCTGAGGTAAAACAAATGTCACAGGTAGGCCAGGTCCTCCTGCTCTAAAATACAACCACTGTCCATTCAGTGTCAGGAAACAGCACTGACTGCACTTAGGCATTTTGACTGTTGTTTGATGTTGCGATGATATTTCCAACACCCCAGTTTAAATGCATAGGTTCAGCTTCATTCCTGAGCCGTTCCAAGCTGGATAACGCATCTTTCCTTCACCAGAACCTGCTGCGGCCTCTGTTGTCATTTACTAACTTTAGTTATCTGATTCTAGGCTCTTCGCTCCCTTAGAAATTTTAGCGCTTCAAGTGGAAAACATTCAGAAAACTGACGCTACGCAGATATATCAAGGAGTAAATCTTCTAGATCCAGACTGAAGGATTAACCTGAAACCATCCACATCCTAAAGTGCTTGTTATGAGTCCCTCTCCATGTTGTTCTGTTAAGCAGATCTATACAGGACCAAAGGGAAACTATGGCCTGTTAAAGAGATAAGAAAATATCAAGGCAGAAAGTAGATCTACTCTCTGTTATTAAGGCAGTAAAATTTGTCCAGAGCCCCACAAAGACTTGCAAAACTGCATAGCCACATGAGATAATCCTTTACATGAATGCCTTCTGCTGCTGGTTTCTCCTCCTCCTCGCTCCCCAGCTACCTAGTCCAACTTTGCCTGTGTTTCTCCTACAACTATCTTCCTCTTACTTATCACACAGAGGGGATTCACAGAATGGAAGGGTGCTTGGAAAGAGATAATGGAACTTCTGCTTGTGCTATTTTTTTGGTTCTTTCCCTGTAAGTAGATGTAGATTCCAAACTCAATAAGGAATATTGCTGCACGGTCCATAGACAATGATGCCACTGTGGCTGACGCATCCATCTTCCACATGGTTAGAAATTCAAATGGAGAATAATTGCTGTATGTGAGTCTATGGATACCATCCACCCTTATGCAACATAATACATCCTAAGCATTGCTGGTATCAACAGTGGCAATGTCTTGCTGGTAATATCACCAGTTCTCAGTCTGCAAAACAAGGTGTCTGCAAATTACCCTTGATTTGTTTGCATTATTTGCAACAAACATTTTCCCAAAAAACAAGTGAAAATGCCCTTCTTATGACTACAGCTTATTTTTAATTCAGTATTTTGGAAGCACTAGATTTGCTTTTTTTGCTGTTCTAGCAGAGTAGTGTCTCACTGTCACACTATTTATTTGGAAAAGAAATCAGGAAAAAAGGCTAAATTTGAAAAATCAAAGTCAGGTAGCTATACACTTTGACTAACAACCATAAAAAGTTGATCATAAGTTATAATGGTCTGGAACCAGTTTCACGTTTCCTGCTATCACAAATGCCCTATTACAATGCCTCTGTCAGGAGACACGCCAACAGCAATGCAAGTACCAGGTTTACAAACTTGCTCCTCAGTTAATAGCTAGTCTGACCAGCATGTGGATGCCAAAATCAGATGTGGAGTCCCATGATTAGTTCAACCAACAAAATGCAATTATTTGTAAGAGGTAGGAATATGTTGGATACAAACCAACACTTCTGCACTAGCCAGACATGAATAGCTTTTCTCAGTACATCAGATGCTTTAGCATTAAAGAAAGGCAACAAAGAGCTATAGCTCAGCCCTCACAATGGAGAGGGCTAAACTACTCTTGTCTAAGAGACAAGAGACTAAACTAGTCTCTTGTCCAGCTGTGAAGTTCAATAATGGGAAGATCTTAGGGTGGGGGGACAGAGAAACCCTGGGAAGGACTTCTGCAGATGTTGTAGACACTGGAGAGGTACTTAGCCCAGGAAGAATGATAGAAATTTTCTTTCAGATTTCTATCTCTAAATTAGCAATTTCAGTGAATTGCAGATCAGGAATGACTCAGTCCTGTCTGATAATCACTGATACACACTGGAGTCTGGACCTCAGGAGTGAGGTATTATTGACTCTACTGAAATTTAAATTTGATCATCTTTGGCACTATTTGCTAGGGGGCAAAGTGGAATATAAACCTCTACTTCTTATTTGCACTTATACTTGCCATGACATTTTGCTCATTACTGGTTGACTGTAGGCTAAACATCTCTGCAGTAACTCCTTTAAATATCTGCTTTGCTTATATCTACTACCATTTTGGTAGAGCTCCCCTGTTTCCCTGTGTGCTCAACTGCTATGTGTTTCATTAACCAAGGGTAGGGATTACTCCAGAGATGAGATACTCTGCAGTATTTACATGAAACAGCATGCAGTAGGATGAGGTTTAAGTTCTACCAGACAAACAATATTAAAGGAAAGTCACTCTGTGGTTGCAAATTGTTCCAGCAGGATAATACTAGAGAAAACACTACTGAAGTAACAACTCCATACACATATCTCCATCTCTGTGTTGGTGAGGTTTAAGAATCACTGTCATTTTGCCCAGTGTTCTTGTTTGCATTGTGTTCCACTGCCTTGGGTTGAAGTAGCTTCTGGGTACAGTACCATCTCCAGAGGGTAGGACTGTTTTGCTCCAAGTGAAGATTCACTAGCATAAAAACTTTGCCTGCCTATTGCCCGTGCTATAGCTTGCCTGTAAGCAAAGAAAGAACTCAGATTTCCAGTCTAGTCAATCGAGTCTTGCCATAAGCAATACATTCACTTCAACATTTTTTTTAAGTGGAAGATTAAAATAAACACATGAGACTGATCCCCTCCCAGCTCTTCATTTAACTCCTCTAATGGTTTCAGAAGTTGCATTCCTTCCTCCTCTCTCTGCCTCCTCCCCCCCAAATCCAATCTTGCTGCTAGAGATTGATTTTCTTCTGTTATTTTCTAATGCTCTGGATAGTCAAAACGAAAGTACTATTTCTATCTGGCTTGATTCTCTTCTTGAATTAATGAAGTTTTTTCAAGAGGTAAATAGCATGACTATTTAATAAAAAATACGTCTAAACTGAAGGATAAAAACAGGAAGTATGACAACAAACCTTCTGATACCATAGGACCCAATACATCAATTGCAATTATTTAATCAAAAGAATGTGTTGTGGGATCTTGCGGAGAATGTGGATACAGAATCTTGAAGATAATTTCACTCGTTCCCCACAGGGAGACAGATCTCAGCTTAATAAGATTGCTCCTAACAGAAAGAGAATAAAAAACACACTGTTTTTACTAACAGATTGAGCAAATACAGATTTGCTTGCAAGTTATTCTTGACACAGATACAAAAATAATAGACAAAAGAACATGGCCTTTGCTTATGAATCCAAGCCTCACTTCGCTGAGATCTTGGCAGTTTTTAATAGACACCCAAGGTCAAAATGAGTTTAAATGATTCCTTGTGGCTTCAGAATGTATTATTTTGCATTTGAAGTTGGGCAGCAAAAGCTTCCCCAAAAGAATGTCAAGACACGTAGTTTGCCTCCCACCTGAGGAGAATTTTGAGGTCCAGATTTGTTCTGACAGCAGCATGCATATCATCTGGACGAGGCGGGGAAGCTCAACTGACAATATCCCCAGGGGCTGCTGCTTTCAACCACTCACATGTGGCTGAATAAGACTTCAAGGATGCATCAGTGTCCTGTTGGATTATGGTAGTGAATCTGTTAGAATCAGTTAGGGTCAGCTGAGTAATCTTTTTGTCTTAAAAAATCCTATGTCTTCACCTTCCCAAAGGATCTGAAGAGTGGGGAGGAGTACAACTGGTATGTGTCTGTCCCACACTTGCTACATCACAAAGACACATCCCCTGCCAGCTCCCCCTGCTCCCTCTGCAAATGAAGAGGCTCTTCATCACCTCCATGGCCTGGGGAAGGGACACATCCACACAAAGTGCTTTGCCAGCACTGAACTGTCAAGGATAGACCGGGACGGGGGGAGCAGTATCATTTTCAAAGGATGAGGAAGGAGTATAGGCTGTAGCTCTCTTGCACTGTTGAACAGGGTTGAGCATCACGCTCTGTTCCTCTTGTGATCCTTCTGCTACCCCAAAACTTCTGTCCATTCCTGAGATCTCTGTCATGTCCTGCCACCATGGGGCCCCCAGGGACAAGAATGAGGGAGGAACATACAGAAAGCAGAAGAAAGTTTTCTTCTTGATGTGTCTGCAAAATACAGTCACTCTATAAATATAATGACTATATACAATATAGTCACTCTATCACTACAGTATAAGCCAAATTCTGTTTTCTACAGCTAAATTATGAAAATTGTCCATATATCTGTATCAAAATGAATATGCACACAAAAAGACGCCCCTTAAATTTCCATGGTAACCATATTTGTGGAATCTACTATCCTGCTTTTGCATTAGGAAGATTTTGCCACTCCTTTTCCTTTTCTTTTCTTTTTTTTTTTTTTTTGAGTGGACTTATACTGACACAGAGTCCAACCATTCCCTACACAGCCTGTGGAAGCTGAATTTGCATATGAAATTCATGTAATGCATTTGTCATTATGAGTGGGACTGTGTTTGCAATGCTGCATATTCATTTCTCACACATACATCCCCACACTGTATATTATATTTACAGGTTCTATCTGCCTGTAGAAAGATCAGACATGGAACAGTGCAGCTGACAAACCCAAATGCTGTTGCACTCTGAGGTAATCTTTAGTATAGTATTCATTTCTTTAAACAAAAAAATTGTAAAATGAATTGGTCTGTAAAAGATTTTCTTAAATTGGTCTAGAAGCATTTGAAAAGGTCATAATTTTATTAAAATCACTATCTTTACACTTTTACTTTAAATCACTAGTAATAATAATAATGGGCAATTTGATAAACCAGTGGTTTTTTTTCTAAAGAACACACTCAGATATTCTAATTAAGTAGTTTTCCTTTCATACTTTTTTATCTTCTAGACAACTGTAGTTCTCCTTGAAATTCTTCTGAAATTCAACATGTTACCACAGGAATCATATTTTATGAACTCTAATTCCTAAAAATGAGCATTCAGTGCTGTAAAGAGCTGATCTCACCAGAGAGACTGCAATTACATCTGTCAGAAAGCAATTACATCTGTCAGAAAACAAACAAAATTCTTGTCCCATGAGAATTTCTGACATTTTGACATTCATTTTAATTCCATAAAATGTCAGTTTTGAAATATTCAGTTTATTGTGATAATCCTGAAACAATTCCTTTCACTAATACTGAAATAGTTAAAAATATTATAAATACATTAAAAAATAGTATTTACATTAATATCATATGAAACCGAGAAGCAGAACTCTTGAATGAAATTTTATCAATATCAGTATTTGACATTGAAATATTTAGATTTCAATGAAATAATTGCATTTTCTGAAAGGAAATTTGTCCATCAACAATGACAAAAAGACCATCCCTTGTTAACCATGAAAGGGTTAGGCAGTTAGGCTAGAGCTGGAGACTGTTTTACATACTTACTCCCAAAATCTGAGTCCTCAAAACCCTGATTCAGTTGCTGCCTAACCTTAGAAGCATCTAGGTCAATTAAGACCTACGTTTCCTACATCAAAGTTTCTCATGCACCTAAAACATGCCCTGTGCACCTGCCCAGCATGCCTCAGCATTGACAGTAGCTGTGACTTACGTTTTACTTGATCCCTCCTGGGATACACCAGCCAGGTACACCTCCACATATATTGTTCGAGAAACCTGCTCCGTTAGATGTCCTTAGCAGTTACTGGTTTGGATATTGGCTTTATGTGTCACTAATTGCTGATCTCATCCAACAGTTTAGTGTCTATAGCATTTTTCTACAGTAAGAGACTATAGTCTTATAGTCTCTTCTGCCTGAAGGGAATCAAATCTATACTTTCTATGTGAGACCCCTAATCATGAAGCTATAAATTGTTTTAGGAAAGGGACAGATAATTTCACTCTTCCTGTTGAAGAATAAGGAGAGGTTGAGGCAACTGGGTTTGCTTAGCCTGAGAAACAGAAAGCTAAGGGTGGGATCTAATTTCAGTCTTCCACTACTTACCAGGGATTTACAGAGAATATGTTTCTCAGAGGTGCACAGGGGAAAGACAAGAGGCAATGATTACAAGTTGCAGCAAGGGAAATTCCAAATAGAAATATATTTAAAAAAACATCTTGAGAGTGAGTAAGCACTGGACAGGTTGCCCAGAGAGGCTGTGAAATCTCTCTCCTTGGAGATATTCAAAACTTGACTGAACAGGCTCTGAGTAATCAGATCTAATTTTGAAGTTAGCCCTATCTGAGCCAGAGGTTGGCCTAGATGACCTCTGGAGGTTCCTTCCTCATTCAGTCCTTGAAGCTATGATTCGGTAAGTTGTCCTACTTTACACAGGCAAAGCAAAGATTCATTGGGCCAGAGGGAGAACCCAAACCCTATTTACCTCCTCTGCACATTGGTAAAACCAATAATCTGACTCCTTCCAGAACTTTAAAGTCCACTTGACGTGCTGTATAGACAGATGTGCAGTCCTAGTTCCAGGAACAAAGGTGAGCTGGGAAAGACTGGTACTGCTGATCTGCTGACACCACAGTCTGCTTCCTAGGGGACAATCCCAGATATTCCCCAGTTCCTTTCCATTTCTGGGAGGAAAGGCCCTACTATTTGCTGGGTGAGAGTAGCTAACAGTACTGTGTCTAAGCCGGAGTCTGCTTCACACAGATGAAGGAGAATGTTTGAGGTCTACTGCCTCCCAGGTGAGACCCATATTTGATTTAGACACCACAGTAGTGGTTTAGTAGGTTTACTGGGCCAAATTCATCTTGAGTCTGGCTTAGCTTACCATGTAAGTAGAGCCTATGATTCTCCTGAGGGAAGGCTGCGGCACTCTCTAGGAACAAGATGATCTGCATTCCAGTCCTGGCTCTGATGGCTATTCTATTTTACATCAAATTTACTTTAAAAAAATCATCATTGTGCAGGAAGTTGGGGCAGAGAATTTGCTATGACAATCATGCTGTTGTGTCACCCTTGTGCTTACCTCCTCTCTCTGGCCAAATGAATATTTGATTAGCTGATATAAAGTTGAAGAGTTTCAGACAGAGATGAGAGTATAGCAAAAAACAGACTGGGTTTATAATTTAGTGATTATTTCTCCTCAACTGAAAGAAAATAACTGGCTGTGAGCACTCCTATTCTTTTGCAATATGAAGACTAAAAGCAAAAGCCTGAACCACTTTTATCTGCGCTTTAGCAGGAAGTATTGCCCTTTGGAAGAGTCAGTATATTTGCTGTGTTTGGAAGAACAAAGAGTCAGGGACAGCAGGGAGAGAACAGTGTTACCTGATACACGGATGAGGCACTCAGAGGAATGTTTGTAAAGCCTAGAGGAGACTGTGAAGAGCGTGTTGTGTTAGGAATTTAAAGCTAACACAGTATGATGTCTTTCAAAATCAAGTTATTTTCTTGAGGCATATATCTTTTTATAACCTCAAGAAAATGAAAGATAAAGGTTGTCAAATACTTCACTACCACAGAGTATCTTAGACATTAAATGCTTTCTGGCCATGTTTGAAAGTTTCATTCCAATTTATCAGAGTTAATTAGCTTGATGGCCACCGTATTAAAATATTTAAGTGCTCTGAACTAGACAGAAAAGAAAAAAGTCTGAGGAACTGGAAAAGGAAAGAGTAGTTCTAGGCTCCTGGTCCATTATTTAAGCAGAGTAACTCACAGCAATAGCATAGGACACCTTTCTTCTAGGAGGTGGGGGCTTCCATTTCACCTGCTTATAATGATGGAGGTTTAAAAACTTGTAGAATTAACTTTCAAACAGTACTACTAAAAGCTGAGAATGAGAGTAAGGGGGCCCAAATATAAAAAGGTACATTGGGTATAATTTGAGTCATCTCCTGGAAGGAAAGAAAAATACTGGTTTCATCAAAGACTGGATAAATATTCTGGGTCCAAAGGTAGGTGATAGCCTGTGGTTAGCTGCCAGGTTGCAGAGATTGGCTTTGATTTTAGTGGCTTATTAGTATGACTTTTTTTTAATACACCATCAGAAAAACATGATTGCACAGATAGACCATCCTCTTTGTTCTATCTCCCCAGAGAAACATATGGAGTAAGTGCATACTTTCCCTAGATGACCTACTCAATGCAACCTGGGAAGTAGAACTGGAAACAAGACACACTTTGAACAGGCTAATGCATTATTCCTTTTAGGGATGATCTCATCACCTAGCTGAAAAGAAATTTAGCCTCAATGTTTCTGGAAATTGAAGCTGTCTGTGGAGGATGGTAGTTTGCTATGGGGATTTAAAAATGGCTTTCCTGAGGAATGTTTAAAGAATAAAATACTAGCAGGACTCTATACATGAGCAGGACCAACAGGCATTGAAAATGCAAGGGAAGGCCAGGAGTTATGTTTGTTGGCCAAGGTCAGATTCAGACACAGAAGTGGAAAATGGCTGTTATGTAATAACCCTGTAGCATGCTAGAAATGGCACTGCAGCACCCAGGAAAGCTGGCAGGACAGAAGAGCTCTTTATTTAACTCAGCATCTGGGACTATAACCTAAAGCTTACATCATTCTYGAGCAGGTGAGATATGAGAGTTTCATTATATCAGGCAGAAGGGGGAAGTGAATCTAGTCCTCTAGACTTTTGATGTTCAAATCTAAGAAAAGGTGAGGGAGTGGTAGAGTCTCAACTTTCATCTGTTTTGGGTTTTTTTTGAAAGACAAGACTTATCATTTGTTTTGTCCATGCTTTTAAAGAAACAAAAGCAGTGCTGTACTCCAGAAAATGGTTCAGAGTGGTAAGTCCCAAATGGCAGAATATTCTTCCTACAATTTGATGTTAGATGGCTAAGGCCCAGAAAAGAGCAGGATTTTAGACTGAACTCATATGCTTAGCATAGATGTGTGGTGGGTTGACTGTTGTTAATTTTGGTAACAACCCCAAAGAAGCCTAGGAATCCAATGGAGGAGTGATGGATTCTACTTCCATGTCAAGTTCAGCAATTCAAGACACAGAACTGACGACACTTTTGTCTTTGTGAGAATTTAATCACTCTGTTCTCATTGACTCCCTGGAATGGCACCACATATGGCCTATGTCATGTTTAATATCCTACGATTAAGTGACTCCTAGAAAAATAAAAAGGTCTCTTAAATGAAGAAGGGGTGAAGGATCATTCTTCTTCTAACAGAATGAGTATCCTCATATCCCTTGACTTTTCTCATGGCAGGAGTTGCTTTCTGAGTAAAATGAGAAATAGCAGTTGTCCCAAAAAAGTGTACAGATATTGAAAGATGGAGCTTCTAAACTGAATAACAACACTGAAACAYAGTTTCTGCATTCTCTTTGTGTTTACCAGCAGCGCTCTGATCTTCACATGTATGCAGATCAAAGGCATACAGAGTTTAAATCAAAGGCCTCTAAGTAAAGGGAAAGGAAACTGTTGAGAACTGTTCTCCCACAGAGCTGTTACTTAAGTTCACTCCACCAAACCAAGAATTAGGAGGGAACATCAGGGTTATTCTGCAGTCAGCATCTGTGTATTTGTGTGTGTGTGTGTGTGTGTGTGTGCGTGTGTGTATACTATAGCAATGGCTGAGGACGTTCTTCACATAAAGAGAATTGCTCTTAGGAACAGCTGCTTAACCTCTCTTCGGGAAGGTTAGCTGGCATATTATCTCCAGCCATTACACAGCGTAATCTCTGACATAATCGCTCTCTCCGCTATGGCCAGCCACCGCTCTTTCTGTGGTATACAGCTAGCAATGCTCATATGCCTGAGCTCAGACAGATTTCTGCTCTGTGCTGTCATTATTCATGCATACCAAACAGAATATTCTGGTCCCAACTAAGTCATTTTCTACTAAATTTAAGCAAACTTTTCCCAGCCAAGACAACAAAACTGCTTGTCTGAATATCAGACTATCATCTGGAGCAAAGACAACTCACCTCTACTTTGACCTGCCTAGCAAAGAACTAAATTGTAATGGGGAGCACAGAAATGGCACATTCCCAAGTACAGATGTATAAAATAAGTGTATTATGTCTTCACTCCTTCTGTGTTAACCTGGTAGAGTAACTCAACCGTGACACTACAGAAAAGCCTCCACTAATTCTAGGGTGACCAGCTGGATGTTTTATGAACAAAATAATAGTCCAGTAGGTCTACAGGCTATAAAGTAGCATCTTTGGTTTGGACATTTCACATTCAGCTTCTGTCAGCATTTTAAATTTCCTTATTTGGGGTTTTTATTTTGTTTTTGTTTTGTTTTCTTTTTTTTTTTTTTTTTTAATAAGCATAGGCTTCCTCACTCAACTTTTATAGCTTCATTCATGGAATGTGGGATGTACAAATGTTAAAAAGAAAACACTGGTAGGTAATTCCTTCAGCATTTTTACAGAGTTTTTTCTCTTCCAACTCTAGGAATTTTGGACAAAAAAACTAGAGAGGAAATAAAGTCTCATGATGTCGTCTAGGAGCAGTTTCTTTTCTGGAAGAGAAAGGTGTTTAATGAAGTTTGAATTGAAGAGAAACAGTGCTGGTTTCCAAGGAAACTTAACATGCCTCCCTAAAAACATCAATGAATCCCCTTTGGGTTGTTTTTCTCCCTGTGGTTGTTAAGGGTCTTTTTTTTTTTTTTTTTCCTTATTGGATTAATCCAAAGCAGGAATTCAAAACCATTTCATTCTTTTAAAATAGCATATGCATTGACACAAATATGTACTGGAAAACATTAGGTCTGTGTAAAGTGTATATATCCTAAGACATATATTTGGCTTGATTTTGTACAGAGAATGCCCAGTCATCAGAACAGAGTGGGTACCACAGGCAAACATGAACATGACAAGCATAGAGCAGGTTGTGTTTATACTGGGAAGCAGCCCCTGCCCAGCAGGGAGGGTGCCCTTCCTGTCTGCATGCTCTGGGTTCCTCCCAGATCAAACCAGGGAACCCTGTAGGATGGAGTCCACTCGACCTTATTGTGATATGCGGTCAGGAAGCAGCTCCAATGTGTATCCAGGAATAAGGATCATGTAGAGCATAGCAAAGTATGCCTGCTCCTTAGGGTAGATTAAGCCACAGGGTATACCTACCAGGATCTGGAAGGAATCTGAAAGTACAGACAACTGTATGAATGAATTATTTCTCCACCTCTTTCTGTCATCTGAAGATCCAGGTGCAGTGATTTGTGTGACCTACTATGTAAGTATTTGTGTGAATGGGCTATGAAAAAACACTTGTAAATGGAGTAGATAGGGTGTTTGGGCAGGCATAGCTGTCAGTGCTTAGAAGAGACAATTTCTAAGTGGTGCTTTTTGGCCCCTCTTATATTTTCTGTGTGTTGCCTATGTGGGTTGTGAAATGGTGCAGTGAGCCCTCACTCAGTAAGCAGAAGGAGCCCACTGAGGCATGTCAATATTGTCAGAATGTAACCTTCAATTCTTCAGTCAACTCTGTGCTGAAGTTTTGCTTCCAAAAGAAAGGGAAGGGAGAAAAGAGCGTGGAACTGAGCAATTCACAAAAGAACTTGAAAAACAGTGTGAGTTATCTTCTTTCCAGGCATTATTTTACTTTCCATAAGCTATAGCCAGAGATGGATCAATCGTTGCAAACGGACAGATCATGTTTTGTTTCTTTCTTGATGTCAGAAGGGACTTCCAGCATATGAAAACTGGGGGGAAAAAAAGCAGTGTGGAGTTTGGCTTGGGGTATGGAGGCAGTGTGCTCATGTTACTACTGCGGTCCATTGGGCTGATATGAGTTACTTCTTGGCRCAGTTGGGCTGCACTAACACAGATGTATGCAGCACTTTGTGTGTGAGTGGGTGTGGGAGGTGGGAAGACAGTGCTTCCACGGAGTTTCAACTCCTAGCTCCTCCTTCCAGCTAGATGCCACCAAGTCACGATATTTTGCTATCACAGAGTTCAGAGCTCAGGGAAGCTGGGAACTGCTGCCTTTCACTGAGGTTGTATGTTGCTGATCAGCAGGCTGGGGGTATCTTTTGTTTGCTGAAGCAGGATCTTCAGACTCTTGAGTTTCTCAGGTGGGAAAGTGTGGGAGCAAACYAGATTCTTTCTGCACTGAGGAAGACAGTCTCAGCTTCTGTAGGCACAGAGGAGCAGGCTGCCTTCTGCTCCAGAAAGAAGTTAACGAGCTCTTACCTTAGTTTGTGAGCAACAAAGCATATAGGCTACTGAACCATGCAAAACAAGAGAATAGAAACAAAGGGAGAACACTGAGGTGAGACTGTGGAGTTCATACTCGTTAGCAGCAACTAACGAGTTAGTAGTTCTGCTTTATCAAAGAGGGAAAATCATAAAACATTCAGAAAAAAAGGTACTTACATGACAAGTTATGAAAATGCTAATAGGAGAAGAAAACCCCAAGAGAGGAGGGAGATGGCAATTCAGCGAGATGAAGGATCATCCTCTTCCAAAGAGCAATGGGTTGACTACCAATTTGCCAGCAGAGACTCATTAGGTGACTTCCCAGTGGTGCGGCAGTAAGCATGTTAATGCTAGTTCCAGCCCATTACAAATAAGATGATGTTTACGTACTCACAAGCTGTGTGCATGGTCCTGCTCTCAAGCCTCCACATATGGTAAAAGATGCCAAAATAAATGTGATTTGAGTGTAACACCCTCACTCTCCAGTTTGTTAACACRCATCAGTATTTGCTTCTTTGCAAAGCAACTGCACCTAAACCAGTTTGTTTTGCACCTTGCCAGAATATTCGGCATCAACTCCTGAAGAAGTCTTGCAAATGTTTTTGTTCATAACATAGCTGTTGCCTAAAAAAAGATAACATTTAATATTAAGATGTGAAAATAGGGGATAGTGTTGCAAACCGCCACACTGTCAGTCTTACATTACTAGCTTGTTTAGAGTAAGCTCAGATAACTTTTTGTGGTGCTGCATTGCTCTGTGTGTATACAACTTCAAGTGATCATGACTTGATCGTGTGTGTTCTGTATCTGTGAGCTCTGTGCTTTATGAGAGCAGTTTCACAGAGCTGAGAACAGCTTTGACTATATCACCTGGGAGGAAAAATACATACAGAAAAGCAAGAATAAAAATGATGGCTATTGTTCGCAAAATTTCTACAAGGTGTTCAAAAAATCAGAACCATGCAGCTGAAAATGAAAATCACCCCAGCTGAAAAGTCAGACAGACTTAGGAGGTTAAATGAGATAATGGTAATAACAACAATATTAATTAATGTATCACATGCATTACATGTATCATAGAGAAAAGAAAGGAGAAATGGATGTTGAAGAACATACATTAGGACATAAAACTGCAGGAACTGGCAAAGAACCTACAGAAAACTACAGAGTCACCAAAGTTAAGGATACAAAGGAGATTTTGAAAGTGAATTTTAAACAAAAGAATATGTAGAGACCTGGGTTATTTTTAGAAAATTTTAGAAGATGATGTCTGTGGAATTGTCTACAATATGGCACAAAAGGCAGAAGCTTCTCTAAATGTTTTTCTTTCAGGCTTTGAAGAATAGTCAATATACTGTAATGGCAAGGTATCTTCCAGTGATGATGATGACAATGATAGCATATTTTCTATTGCAACAGTAACTCAAAGAAATGTTAAAAAGCAGCTATTAAGTTAGGTATTTTAAAATGAGTAGATCTGGACAGCTTGCATCAGAGAGTTTTAAAATGCTGTTTGAGTAGCTCTCTGGATCCTTAACACTGATTTTCAATAAAACTTGGAACAGTAGGCTAGTTTCAGAAAATTGAAAGGAAGCTGATGCTGTGACAAAATGTGAAAAAGGTAGAGTGGGCAACCTGGTAGGCCTGCTGGACCTCCCAGTTCAAAGAATGGCCAAAGCAAAGGTGAGTGATATGATTATTTCTTATAGCCAAGGATTCATTAACAATAAGTTGTGCCAGTTAACTTGGTATATTTTCTTGACGAAGCCACAAATATGATTGAAAAAGTAATAGTGCTGATGCAAGTACTGAGCCTTCTACATTTCACACATTTTCATTAAAAATGAACATATTACAAAATAAACATAGTACACGTTAATTGGGTGGGTTTCAAACCTGAATTKAAAATTTAATGCATGGGTCTCTAAATACAAGGACTTATCAGCAAATGAGTATGACACTATTTGGTATTTTTATTAACAACTTACTAAAAGGATTGAGAGATGATACGAAAGTGGGAGAGCCATAAAGATGACATGCCCCAGAGCAAGTCTGGCACAAACTCTCTAGGAGGTGGAACAGTGGCCGTTGCAATCTGTGCAAAGTGCTAAGCAGTTCTGTTGGAAGGGGCAATCCATCCTACCCAAAATAGGGGCTACTTTCTTCCCTTGAGCATGCAGAGAATCAAGGTGAACTGGGAGGTGAACTGGGAGGTATTAGGTACTGGGGAGTCTCTATTGTCATCTTTTGCAAAGATGGGCAGGCAGTGATTATGCTTTCTGGGTTTCATGTATTGTTGTGGCAGTTGCCAATAAAATGGAAGAGCAGTTGTCAATAAAATGGAAGAGCAGGGCTGTAGGGCTGAGCCCACTTTGAGCACACATACCTGGAGAGCTCTAACCATCACTCCTCCTGGAGCAGAGCCATTATGCAGCAAGCATATACGGTCAGATGGTGAACAGGCAAGAAGTAATCTGATGGAGGTAGAGAGAGCTACTGTTCTGGTCTTTGGTCCTAAGTCCTTTCTTGCCCAGGAGGAAATCCATCAAGGAAGAATCAATCTTCTTTTTTTTCTTTCTTTCTTTTCCACTGCTCCACAGGGAAAAATTACAGAAAACAATTTTTAAGAAAAAAAAAACATTCTCAGTCAGTGCTAAGTCATCCACACAGGCAGAATCCTTCCAAACTCTTCCTGGAGAGTGAAAGCAAATTGAAAGTTAAAAACATGAAAACATGTTGTTTCCGTGATGCATGAATAATTCCCATTGATGTTAATGGAAATTACCCACATGCCTCACACACTGAACACGCTCAATATTTAAATCAACTCTGTGGGAGCTCCTAGGTACCAAGAGATGCACAGGAAGCTCCTGGAATATGCAATGCCCTAGGCTAGTAAGAGCTTACTTTATTTTCTTAGGATTCCCATGAAGCTGAGTATGTACCCATGAAGATGAATCTAGGTAGTATTGTCTAGAACAGAAAAGAAGCTATTATGTCCCTTTCTTTTAAGGACAGAGACCTTAAGTAAAATCTACTGAAAATGGAAAATAGAAGATAAAGGAAAAAGAGGTATTTAGTCTGTGAGATAACTTTTTCAGCTATGTCTGTTACTGTGCCAAAAGCAAACTGATTTTTTTGTCTTCTATTTTTTTGCGTGTGTGTGTGTGTGTTTTAAATAGTTAGAATATAATGGAAATCTATCCAAAAGCAAGACAGCCTTTACAAGGAGATTCTCATGTTACTCTAGAGGAATGATCTCATGCAACAGATTTCTGGATTGGTAAAACCCACTTGAATGTTTCTGTCTTAAAAACTTGTCCTTCTTCAAACTCTTGCTGAAACCCCCGTATTCTGCTTGTAGAATGAAATCAGTTTCTTCCCTATAAACTCTGGTCATTTCACCTTCCTTTGGGACAGCTGTATGAAAAAAATATACATAAACTGAAATGACATATTTTAATTCTAACCAATAAATATGGTTATCTAACCAATAAATATGCCATTCTTGATTACTGCTAAAGAAATAAATTTTAATTATAATTCACCCAAAATATTAATATTGCTAATGTGCAAAATGAACTTTATACAGAACTGCCAGTTGTGTGCTAAGTACAGTCAAAAATGCATTTTAGTTAAATTTTTAAGTATTAATGATGCAAATGTAAAGCATATCAGTGCACAAACATTATATTTATATGTTGATACATATAAATATTGCATAATATATGTAATAGTTATATTTATTAAAATACATATGTTTTTAATGTATAGAATGAATGCATTAAGCTGATTTAAAACTTGCTTTAATTATTTCTCTTGATGAACAGTAGCCCATAGAAGCATTTTCACTGACTCCAAAGGAAATTATATGGGTAATTTCTGAATAAAGGATGCACAGCATGCTTAAAGTTAAAACGTCACTCTCATTATTTCTATTATTACAACTGAATAGTTGGGTCAAAATTCTGCTGCCTTTGTTCACATAAATGTAGGAAGTTCAGGCTACAAGCTACTGTAAATACAAAACACTGGTGATCTATACCTTTTGATTCTCTTTGTTGAAATGCTAATGGTCTATTATAGCTGTCCTCATCTTTAATTTTTCTTTTGTGAGTGTGAAATGCAACCTCATTATTGACAAATGGCACCAAAAGGCAAAGGTGTTTAATACTTTTTTGCATCAGTGTTCATTAAAAAGGTCAAATTCAGGTAGATGTTTAGAATATTTAATATCACTATGAGAGAAATAAAACATTAGCTTAGAACAAGGAAAGGACAAGTAAGACTGCTCTTAGACAAGTTGAAAGTTTTCTTAACTGCTGGCCCTATGGATTTCATTCAAGTTATTTAAAGAAATGACTGAAGCAATCTCAAAGCCATTTCAGATCAACTCTGAGAACCTTTTGCAAGGAGAGTGTAAAATACTGTAAGACATATAATTCAAGTTGTTCAAAAAATTCTGGAACAAAAATCAAATTATTTGCAGGAAGCCATAGGTTAACAAGTAGATGGGCAAATCATGTCAAGCAGCTATAATTCTCCTCTGTAACAGCATGACTGGCTCAATGAGACAGAAGGAGTAGTGCCAAATCACATTAGTCTTGACTAACTTCTGACACTATCTCACATGATAATCTCACATGTAAGGTAGGAAGACATGGGCTACATTAATTACCCTGTTCTAGGGTGGATATAACACTAGTTACATACATTTTAGGAATAATTATCAATGATTCATTCTCAGAACTAAAGGACATACTGAGTGGAGTTTTTTACTGGCTTGTTTTTGGTCTAGGATAGGCTTTATGTTTAGGAATAATCAACTGTGGAAACACAGGATGGCATATACTTGCTGAAAAGGCAGTTCTTCAGGACAGGATGGAAAGTTATATTGAATCACAAGCTGAGCATAATAAGAGGTTGTGAAAAAGCTGAACATTAAGCAGGGGCATTTAATTTGGAGACGCAGCCTGCAATTTTAAGACAGTAGCCCTTCTTCTTTGATAAGGAACAGAGCATGCATTTTTAGGCTCTGCACTACAAGACATATATTGGAAAGAGTTAACAGGAGAGCAACAGGAATGACTGGAGTCCTAGAAAATCCAGCCTATGAGGAGAGTTCGAAGGGTTGTATAACCTGGAGAAGACTGAGGTGAGACAAGGTAATAATTTTCAGATTTGCAAAAAGCCGCTGCCAAGAATACTGGAAGAACTTATTTTTCAAGTCCATGATGAACAGAACAAGAGGGAGCAGACTGAAATTTTGGCAAGAAAAGTTCAGATTAAACATCAGGAAAAAGTGCCCAGTAGCAGAGTTAGTAAAATGCTGGGATAGATTGCTTAGCTATACTACTATACAAAATATTGTATATGCCAAGGTATATGTAGGACTGGTATCGGTACAGGGTATATTATATCTTTTGACAAGGGATAGACTAGGTGATCTCTGAAGTTTCATATTTCAGCTTTATTTTCTACAATTTCTATACCCACCTGAATTTGTTAATGAAAAACAGAATTCAATAATTTAAGAACAGTTAGGCTGCTGATGTATGGAAACCATTACTCAGCACAGTGAGTAAATTTTTTCTATTATTTTTTCCTATCTGTCTATATCCATTTGCAATCTGCTGATTTACCCAAAACTTATAAACTGTCTGGGGCAAGATCTGTCCTTTTGTTCTGTGACTGCACAGTGTCTAGAGCAGTGGATTACACTACATTAATTACAGTTATAATAACATATATAACTATTATACCAGTCGTCATCATCATCATTACAGCTATGGAGCATACTCCAAGTCACTTTTTGGTGCTGGGACAAAGCATATATAGGGAAAAGAATAATCCAATAACCACTGCCCTCCCTTGAGATCTGCGTGGCCAACAAACTTCCATTGCAGTCAGAGGCAGTCATCAGAGAACACAGAGCTGAACTGTAAGAGAAACCAATTTATCAAGGATTCCTTGAGAAACCACTTCTCAACTAATAAACTTCCAGAAAAGTACACAGTATGCTGATTCATAATTGTTGCCACAGGTATTGCTTGCCCCTGGGATTGATATTAGATAGCGAAGGTAGGTGAAAACATCTTCAAATATCAAGCCACAAGAGTGGAATTGAAAAGAGGATAGAGAGGAAACACTGAAGCAGTGCTCATTGTCACAAGTGCCATAAGGACCTTGCCTCAAACCAGACAGCATCATTTAAATGGATTAAAAATTTCTACCTCCATACAGAGTCTGAAAAAAGTTAGTATTTGGAAGACATCTTCTGTTTTGCAATAATATCTTGGCCTAAATAGATCTGTCCAATTTTAACATCAGCATGAAAGAATGTCAATTCTCAGTCTTTGAGGYTGGGTTATGAATAAATAATAACAATAATAGATATAAGAAATTCAAACTGGAGCTAGCTGGGAAAAATACATTGTTTTAACAGAAATGTTCAGGTTTTCAAACTTTCTCATTGTTTTCAGAGGAAGAAATATGAGATATTTTATAACTTCTCCTGATCAAATGAGAGAGGTTTGCCACAGAATAACCAGAGCCTGGGGATTAGGGGACTCGTTTGGAAGTTCCAGATAAATCTCTCTATTCTGATTCAGATACCTTTTGAGGAATTTGATTTTTCTGACAGAGAACAGTGTTAGTGAACATTTTTAGCATTGATAGCTTGAATACAAAATTATTAAATGTGGAACAAATAAGCTATTCTGTTCAATTTTCACCAGAGAAGCATTGCCTCATACATTGGACCAGCATCACAGTAACTCATATTGTCTACCTGTAAAATGGTCAAAAAATACATTTTTAAAGATATGTATCAGAATTTCTTTTTTCATTTGCAGACAGCAGCTTTAACCTTGTATTATATTAGAAAGTAGGTTCTTCTTTTGTTCATGTTTTCTTAAGTATCTTAGTCCAGACTGGACACTATCAGCCTGAGCTTGATCTTAAACTGTTGTATATTGGGACAATATCACTGACTTCAGTAGAGATATAGACTGTTTAATCATGACCCCAATAATATACCATTTGCAATAATATTTGTATAACAACATAAGTACTTAGAGGGGATTCATTTATCTTAACTTTAGACATACATGACATAGACATCTGTATCCAAGTCACCCTAAAGTCCCTTTTTAGCCAATGGAGGGAAATTTATCTGACCAAATGTAGGTGTCTATTTTAGGATGAGATGGATCATACTCTAAGACTGATTGTTTCTGCCCATGGACTGAAAAAAGAGCCAAGGATTGCTTGAATGTCCATGGACATCTACACTTAATCAGGTAAATCCAAACTTTAAAGGCAATAGCTGAGACTGAACCCTTATCTAGAAATAGGGAAACACATAATGAAAGCAAGCCCTAAAGAGTTTACAGCTTGAGGCCCTGAGCCAGTTATTTTCTCCATGTGGCAGAAGCCCTGACCTGCTGCATAATCTTAACAAAGTCAGTTCCTGTACTCAGGCAATCTGATAGATGAATCAAAAAGTTCAAACAAAGGATAGGAGAAAGACTGTGTTATTATCACGCCTACATCCCAAAAGATGTTAAACGTGATGTGCCTGTTAGCACAGGATCTCAATTAAAACTCACTCTGCAGTCTTTGATAGTTGGTGCATTACAAACCATTCATTCTATTGCAGAGGAACCGAACTCTTTAGCCAGAATGAGTCTGCCTTGTCAGTCTGACKCCCCAACCAAATGATTTTGTCAGCATTCACGTTATATTAAGGAATATCTTTTAATTTTTTCATACTTGATTAAACTGCCTTGGACATATTAATATGTACTTTGAAGTAGGTTTAATTTTGAATGATTCCAAATCCCTCTTCTGTAAACCAACAACTTCCTTTTTCATAAAATTGAACACCAGGTTTAGAAATCACAGCATTTGATAGGTATAATTACAGCTTAGCATTTTAGCACTCCCAGTGAGAAATTTAGTAAGTTAGGCTGACAGTAGCCATTATATTGGAGTTCAGAAAGTCTGCTCACTCCCTGCAGGACTCTGCATTACCTAGTACAGTCTAAATTCTGCAGTTTCTTAGAAACAGCCCTTATCTAGGCCTTATTATAGTACCCTACTTATGCTGCAGTAATGCTGTATTAAAATGGTAAGATCCAAGAATAACCACTTGAAGGCTWATGGTTAAGGCCTTTCAGAGTGTTGCAGTCAATGTACATTCTGTTTATACATGCACAGGGAGCACATATGCAATAGACTGTTATTTAGTTTTATAAAGAGGTTCCCTTTGGACTACAACTCTCCATGGGATGGCAACTAAGAGGACAGTCTTCACTGACCGTCGACTTACTGTCCTTGGAGGGAAACACCTGTTGAACAAGAGATAGCAGTCCCTCAGCAGTGAAAATCTAGTCCTCTGTTTCATGCAGCTATTGAAAACACTGGTCTCTGAAGCCTTCCATGACTTTTCTTTTAGTGGCATGCCAAGCTCCTTGAGGTCTGAGCATGATGCTCAGCATTGTTTCCTGCAGCACCTTGCTTTGATCCTTGAAATATTGATTTTAATTTCAAGGCAAGAGTCAGCTTTAATGTTGATGCTATTGCTAATGATGGCTTTGATGTCATTGTCAGTGCTGGATCTACTCTAAATGCCAATTTATCTACATAGTTCTGAAGAGGTTTATGTGTTTGAAGGTTTTTCTGTTTATTCTAGCTATACCTGTTGGTCCAATGAAAGATATTATTTCTCTCTAAAACCTTGCATTCTTTGTATCCATAGACCTTCATAGCCACAGAAATACTGCTATTACAGTTTGTCCAGAGATGTGTTGGTGTTATCTGTCTGCTTTATGAATACTGGATGGTGCAGACCTTGAGCATGCCACTTCTAGGTCCAACGCCTCCATCATATGCTGTTCTGGAAGATGTCAAAACATCTTTATAATCAAAAGTAAATTAAACATATTGCAAACATTCTCTTGAAATATCTGCTTCTACACATGCTCTGCCTGTGCTCCAGAGGGATCTGTCCATCATAATGTAGCAACAAGGCAAATTCCAATTGGATATAAGGAAAAAAATTCACAATGAGAGTGTTAAACATTGGAATGGGTTGCTCAGAGAGGTTGTGGAATCTCCATCCTTGGAGATTTTTATCACTTAGCTGGACAAGGTCCAGAGCAAGCTGATCCGACTTTGAAGTTAGCCTTGCTTTGAGCAGGGGTTTGAACTTCATGATGTCCAGAAGTTCCTTCTAACCTATATCAAGCTTTGATTTTATAAGGCTTAAAACAGGCAGGTATCAAATCTGCCATTTTGAGGTCTTATAATGAGACATCCGATCAAATATTTTAATTCTGGTAGTAGCTTAATCAATGTGAAAAGGCAGATTCTCAGAAAGTTACAAGGAAATAGTCAGAAAAATGAGTTCAGGTGTAATGGATCAGATAACACCGGSTTCCATTTCACTGCCATGGGCTTCACAGGTAACAACTGGGGATGGTTTTCTGCAGCTCTGCACTTTCTTTCTGCCCTCAATGAAAAGACTGAATCCGTACAATAAAGAAAAGCAGGGTAGTGCAAAGTACAGTTAGTGAAAAGAATAGGTATGAAATGCATGCGTGTATACAGTAGGATATGCAGCAACAAGCCTTGAAAAGAAATCTCTGTCATATGTCAAATGCCTCTCCCTCACACAAGAAACAGATTTTTATACGGAAGGAAGTGCTTTATTTTGTCATGGACGTGCATGTGTGTTTGGAAGGCGGCTGGAAGGAGAGAAAGAAATTACAAGAGAATTGGAATGTGACTTTATTTTTATAGAGGAGCACATACACTATCTGCAACTGAAACACCTATTTGAATTTCCACTACAGAAAAAAAATCATTTTTTACATTTGAAGGAAATTTATAATCAATTTCAAGTAATAGTTTTCTAAGCTGATAATACAACATCTGTTATATCATCAGACTTGAAAGGGAGCTTTCATCTTCTGCAAGTACTTTAGAGTGTATTACTGTGCATTTATAATATCCATATCATATTTAGCATTCACTTTAACGGTTCAAATATTTCCTTAATTGAAAAACAGCTCCAGTGCAGCAAGGGTAGTTGAGATTTTTACTTTAAATAATATTTTAATTCATCTAAAATTAATGATGACTAGTGAGGGCTTATTTATATAGCAGGGTATAATTAAAAATGATGCAGTGATTTGGGTTATTCTCTATGGTCCTGATCCTGCAAATACACATGGGACTAACTTTATGCAGATCACTTTTTACGCCACATTGCACAGAAATATTCAAGCATATACAAATGCTCAGATGAAGAAGCCTTTTTAAAATGAAGATATATGCTGTCATGTTCTAGTGCTCATAATGTTACTGTAGCATTCATATTTTTCTTGTTGTGCACCTTCACCTGCTCAGCATCAATAAGAGCTGGTATTCTTAGTTCACAGAAAGAAACCAATCTTTATGTCTCAAACGAGGATAGGACACGAGATGGGGGAATTGATGGACATATTTTTGTTAACCAAGACAAACTGGTACCTGTGGCTTTGATTTAAACGAAATGAACAGCCTGTCTTCCTGGCATAAAATCCAAGTACTGCTTCAGTGTCGCCAAGCCGATCCAGAACCTTGTGAAGCCAAAAAGTTTTCAGTCAGCTCAAACTCCAAATGTCTCATGTGAAAAAACATATAGTAAAAAATCCAACATTAGACGTTTACAGATCTTGTGTCACATTTTCGTGTAGTGCAAATCAAATTCGTGCAAATCAGAATTTACTGGATAAAATGTGCCTCCTGACACCCTGTGCATGTGATGGAAGCTACAAAAACATTTACATCAAACAATACAAGCTGCCAAAGAGAATCAGTCTCAAATTTTTTTCATAAACTGCAGCAGGAATTACTTGGGGGTGCCATCTGGTGTGAGCATTAGCAATTGTTAGAATGTTAGTAATGACCTTTTTGCTGAGGTGCCTCTAGCAGTCTGTATCACATACAGAACCACACGTTGAATCCTGTGAGGAGCTGGCATAGAAGCTGTGTTTACACTCTGAGCTAGCAGGTATGAACCAGCCCCAGTCTACTGAGACTTACTAGTTGGGCATGGTCAAATAGAAGTTTATCTAAATGGCTTTGAACAGGAGATTGCCCCTGTCTCACACTCAAGAGACCAAGCAGAATTAGTATGTGATTTTCTGCATCAGACCATACCATATTGATGTGACTCATTTCCCCATCAGCTGCCTAGACCTACTGGGCCATGTTGGAAGTTTGGGGTTTTGCATTCTCTCTCCCTGGCCTTTCTGTACAAACAGGATCGTGAGAGTGATCTGTTTTAGACAGTAGGCTTGTATTACAGGACATCAAAAAATTTCTTCTGATTATAATGTCTAAAATTATAAACTCATAGCTTAAACATCAAACATGGCCAATTCCTCTCTTAAATGACTTAAGGAAAGAAAAAGACCTGCCCAACATATTATTTTGCATTCACATCACACTTAATAATGCCTGAGCAAATATGTTTCCACAGGCCTCACTCTGGACCACTAAGCATGAGTAAGCTCCATAGTGCTTTTGCTAAATGACCAGATTAACACAATATCAGTATGGTTAGGCATCATTTCTCGTAATCACAAATAGGGAAAATACTTTCATGCACTTGTTTTTATTTTGGAACTGCATACTTTCAGAAGCCATCCTCAAAAAGGAGGTTAGGATTATTGAAGCACTTTAAGCAATCTTTTTGGAATCTAGGTAAAATATAAGACGTATCTCTGTCATATGCTATCCTTGAGAAACTAAATTCTCTGCATCTATTTTAGAATACAGCTGTGTTCCTGTATCAGTCTTATTTTGAAAATATTACAGTATTTGCTTTGGTTTGAATATCAGTTAGGTCTAGAATCTCATCACTTTGTCTGTATGCACATTATTATAGCAAGTGAATGTCTGACCAATAGCAAATTCTCCAACACAAGTATATAAAAAAGTATTGTTTGTTTATTAGAGATGGTCAAGACCATGGCAGGCACAAATATTAAATTGTCAGAAGACATAAAAACGATGTGCATTTTCAGACAAGTCTAAGCCTAGACAGTCACACCTATGATAGTGAATGTCAGGAATACCTGATTAAAACACAGTCAGAAATTCAGTGAAATTAATAAAAAGGATTTGATTAACTTCTATGAGCTCTGCATAAGGCTATAAGGCAACATAGATGCAAACTAAGCGACAGCAATTTAAACAGGACCTTCTTCATGGACATAAAACTATAGCTGTTTCCTAAGAGTAAAGAACCTTCCCCCTTTGTTTACAGCTCAAGGAGCGTGAGGACACTGGGTCCAGAGCAGCCTGGCCCGTGCAGTCCAAGCTGTGCAGCTACTTGCTGTGCTTCTCTCCTGCTTGCATTTCAGCATGGCTCAGCACATCTATTTGGAGCAGAATTAAAATGTTTGCACTCAACACGAACCCAGAGGAATGCACAGGGAATGAAAAGGCCAGGGGATTCTGCTCTGAGCAGTGACCATGAAGTGCCTGAAGGTGTTTTTTTGCTATTTCTTCCCATAACTTCAATACTAAATTTATTTGATTTTAACTTCCCATAGATTTGTGTGAGTGTATATGGTGTGGGGAGGGTTGTGTGTAGGTTCCTGTATGTTGGAGGGAGTTGTAGACATCTCTATTCTCACAGGCAATTCCTAGTACATTCACTTCAGATCATTGCTTTTCYCTTCATCATCTATTTCTCCTTCTCTCAACTTCTTTCACTAATGTTTTTCTCTAATCTCCCAACCCATCAGACTACCTCTAATTCCCTTTTAAAAACCCTAACATCCCATTTTTCCTTCTCATCGTCTTTTCCCCATTTTCACTCTTCTGTCTTTCAGTTGATGGATTTGACAGAAATGCTGTAATTTGAAAAAGTTCATTCTATTTTTTGGAAGATCTGTCCTGTTGTTTCCATACCCAGTGCAATTCCTGGCTGCCTTATGGGCTGTCTGGGCTGGACATACAACAACATACAACAGATTCCTTGGACCTTGCAGAAAGATTTTTTTGTTTGCTTGCTTGTCTCAGTCTGAACTAATCTATCTAAGACAAATGCTAACCCAGAGATTTACTGTTTTTAAGAACTTCCTTGGCCTGGCAGGTAAACTGATCATGAAAAACAGGGTGTTTTATGACCCTGAAGAAAATGCAAATCTTAATTTTAACAGATCTAAGAAGAAATGAGATAACATTTTAAATAGCCATATTGAATGAACTGGAAAATGCACCATCCTGATGATATTCCATCTGACTCCCAATTGACATCTTAACTGAATCTTTTGAGCAAAAAAGTAGGAAAAAGAATTGAAAAAAGACAGATTGAATGAATGAAAATGTCTGTACGAAAGGTAGTTTTAGGAATTATAGCCAATATCAGAGAAGAGTGATAATTACTACGTAACTGTCTCACAAAATAACTAGAAGATCCGTAATGCTGGCAAAAACAACTATTAATATTCCCCTATCAACTTTCATATTGCAAGAAAAAGAAGAGACTTTCCACCTATGTGGTATTATGCAGTTATTTCATTGCCACTTTGATTTCTATTTTCAAAACCATTGATAAAGAAACTCTGTTTTATAAATATTGTGATTTAAAAATCCTTCACAGTCAAATTTAAAGAAACAAAGATAAGAAACACTTTCATGTCCCGAGGATGCATACTTGCTACAAATCTCTGTACCAGGAGTGCAATGAGACCCTTAAAAATTTCACTGACTATCTTCATGTCCTGTCTTTCTCTGTTGCAGTGCTCCAAGGCTCCATACCAGTATGTAAGCCACGGACAGCTATGTCCTGTTATAACAGGATCTTCCACTGCATTTGGACTCTTGGACCATCTGGTCCGTGTTCATTAAACCATCTTAATTTTTTTTCTCTGTTCCTACTGGCTAAAGAAACTTTCTGCCACATATCAAAGTTTGCTTCATGACTTGGAAAATTAGGTAGTATTGACTGCAGGCTGGCAGAAAACCTGTTTACATTTCTAACTGCCTTTCCGATTAAACTAGCAACATCTTACACTGTTGCTCTTGAGATTCTTCACCATTTATAACGTCATGTAAGTTTTCCACAGAAGTGAAAAATGACCTTGCTCTCAGTCCCTAAGTTGTTCATCTCTGCCCTGACAATTCATATTCTCTTTTTATATGTGTAAATGACTATGCCTGATGATAAGAGTGGAAAATTGTAGTTGTTTGGAATGATGGCTTGTGTTATGTAACTCCAATTTTCACCTGAGATAGCGTATAGCAGTTAGGGATTTTCTTTTACTCAGACTGAGGGTTATGTCTGGGTCAGTCCATTTGCACTTCTCTCTAGTTCACCAGAAAATGTTTTAAAGTAAGAGGAATCTAAGTTTTCTAGGGTTTGTCACAAGCAGAAGATTGCAAAGGCCTGATCCAATGCTACTGAAATGGAAGTTCCAGACTGACTTCAATAGTCATACCTAAGGCAACACAGCCCAATGGAAGTCCTCCAAAAGCTTTTGTCCAGCAGCACATCATTTTTCCTTCAAGTGAAATAATAGTCAGATGCTCAGCGAACAGAGGCAAATCCTACAACTCTGTGGGAAAAGGGATAAGTACATATAGTACATAAAGGCATAAGTACAACATACGCATCCATCATGACTGTGTGCTCTTGCCCCAACTGGCGCCATTCAAAAGTGGGAGCTGGCTCCTGCAGATGTGGGGCTTGTACCTGGTGGGAATTGTGGTAAAAGCTGCTAATAAAAGATAGAAATTAAAATGCGCAGTGGTTCAGGAGAGTGAAGAGTGCAGGAAGAATAAAACCCAGCTTACTAATGGCAGAAGGATTGGCTGTTCTCTCCATCCTCAAGCTACATGCAATGTATTCTGTTCTCAGCTGTTTTAGTACCCCCTACAGATCAAACCTATCAACCTTTGCTTTTACTAGACCTCTTTGCTAGAATTATTCTAACTATACCTTTATTGCTTGACCACTGAGAAGAACGAAAAGAACAAGTTCACTGCCTCCTACTACCCTCCTCAGCGAAGCAGGAGAAGATTTTTCCCATTTTTGTGCTTTAAAAGTGAATTCATATCTTTATAGATTGAGGAACAGTAAAAGCTCTAGCTCTATTTTATGCAGAAAAAAAGCCAACATATATGAGGATAAATAATTTAGTTTAATACATCTCACTTCTCACCAAATAATGTTAGCACCATAATCAGAGAAATGCTGGCATGAAAAACAACTGAGACATATTAAAATATTAAATATAATTTGCCTGATATATTTATTCATCTTAATGCCTTCCACATAACTAAATAAAAGTACTTTCAGAGGAGAATCTGGATGACAGTAATACAGGGAAGTGGTAAACTGGACATCTGTGTCAATACTCTGTTTCTGCTTTGAATTGATGGTCAATAGAGTTAGTGCAAACATATAGTTCTTTCCATTTATCCTATGTATGGTAGAAAATGTTTTTATATAAGACATTAAGAAAATAATCTACTGAGGAAATGGCAAACTTTCTGTGGTGGCTTCGGTAGATTAAACAGTGGATTTGAGTAGGCGTTACTAGAGGAATCATTATTTTAAAATCAAATAGTCACCAAAATTTTACCATAATTTAGACCTGTATTTATTTAACATCCCTCCATTTTAGATGCAAGGACGAAATTGTGGTATCTTCTAGTTTAATACCTGCAGAAATAGCTATGATTTCTGGGATGATGAATATGTGTGGTTTCCTTTTAAGTGTCAATTTCTAAAATGTTTTTTGAAAGCCTTTTTAGATAGATTTTGTTAAACTAAGTAAAGAAGAGAAACCATCTTCTGTTTTTCAGGCACCTTCAACTTCAGTCAGTATCAGGAAAATGCTGTATTTCATTTCTATGTATTCCTACTCTGACTATATCAATCCTTCTTCTTCCTGCAAGTGCATGTGCATTCACACATTCACATACAATTGCACACAGCCAGGGTTTGCAGTTTTTTTTTCCTCTTAGAAAGGGAAGGAGACTGGGAATTCATTGCTGTTAAAACCTCATCTGCCTTGAGGGATTCAAACTTTTCTCTCCTACCTCTCTGGAAAGACATGCCAAAACTGGTAAGGGATGGGAAGAAGGGGATTCTCAGTTCCTCTGCTGAAAGTTTTCTGTTTGAGAGCGAAAAGTAATTGGGCCAGGAGGAGTAATAACGAGTGAGCAGATCTTTCCAAGTAACAGGGAAGCCAAAGTCTGGATGCCACTTTTTCCATCAAAGACTATTGCATAAAATACATAAAGAGTCTTAGAGGCAGGGATCAGAACCCAAAATAGCACCTTCCTCCTCAGATGACAAGCAACAAAATGGTTACTAGTCTTACATAAAAGTATTTACTTATGACAAAAGGAAAGTCTCTGCCAGRGAATCAGTCACACACCTCGAAACCTCGAAGCACAAGCAGGAAAGCAACCGCTGGAACAATCATTCATTCTCATTTCTGCCAGTTCCCCATTATTGTTTCCAGGTAAGCAGAGTTAGACAAGCATTTCTGACAGAAAACTCTTCTATCAGCCACTGTGAGTCAACAATATTGGTGTGCTTTGCAGGAAAATACTGATTTCCATAACTTTTTCTGAGGGAAATTCCTTAAAATGAAAATCTTTATATGACTAAAACAGAACATGTTTGAATATTTCAAATAAGATACATAAATTCTAGACTTCAGGATTATTTCATTTGCCTAAACATAGGCAACAAAGGCCTAAACATAGGCCTAAACATAGGACATCATGTCAGATGCCTTATAGTATCCGAGAAATTCCCATGAGGCTTGCACAGCCTCTGGGAGCAGTACCTGGAGATTAAGCAGGATGTGCTATGGGATCTAGGCATCTATGTTCAGACAGCTGAACCAAGCCCTTTTGCCTTGTCCCACTGGAGGATGAAACTAACAATTGGAAAATCTCAAAATATCCCATGAGATCAACAATCCAAATTTCATGCCAGCTGTACAAAATAAGTAGTTTCCATCAGCAAGGTGGAAACTACTTTCCTTTTTTTCTAAAATTAGCTGAGAGCAATAATATTACAAGATTACAAATTAATCAGCACCCTATTCTTTGAGTAAGGTACTTGGATGGTAAGGATCAAATTAAACACATATGTTCACAGCAGGAAATTCTTTTTTATTATCAAACATTCTATAAAGACATTACATGATTATATCTGGATGTACTTGTCTTGGCCATGACATTTCTTTTTTTAGCCCAAGAAGTAAACTGTTTGTTCTGATTACTTTAAAGAAATYTTTCTTCTGATGACTCCAAGTTTAAGACATCTTTTCTAGTAAATGCAATCATTAAAGGGATTTACTGCAGTTTGCAGGGGACATTGAGATACCAGTTAATTAAACAGTAAAGAAATTTTAAATGAAAATGGCTCACAAGGCTGGCTGGTTTCTCTCTTCAATGTATTTTAGAGCAATTTCTCAACAAATTTGGGGGGCATTGTTTTTTTTTTTCTTAATTTTTAAAATGAATGCAGAAGATCCATAAAATGAATTGTTTTTTACTTCAAGAAATATTCGTGTTCCAGGAATGGCTTACTTATGCTTATTTATGTCTATTACCAATTTTGAGATTTTTTTTTGTGATAACTCGCAGTTTCAAGGAAGGATTGATGAATATAAGATTCCTCTACAACATTAAGTAAACATCAGATTAAAAATATATTCCTGTCTTCATTTGTCAATATTCATTCTCATGATTCTTCAGATTTTATTATTTGATGAATTTGACAAATATCATGGAGGTTTCCAATCTAAGAATACTGCAAACTCCTAAAACAAATGTTCTCTTCACTGTTTCTGTTATCAGGATCAAATATTGAAGATATTCAAATATCATCCTATTCTCTTCCAGGTATTGAAATCATAAAGTAAAGTAGAGCCTGTTGACATTTTCACTGTTTTGTTCATTCAGTTACCTCCATGTGACTTTCAAAATAAGTCAGAGTGGGGGACATGCAACTAAAATCCACTGTCAGCTTCTTGAAACATGAACACTAATACACTTTACTGGCTTATTATGGTTCCCTTCCTATGGGTGTTGGATATAGATCCTTACATATCAGTCACCAATGAGAAGAAGCTGAGATCACCGCTTTAAGATAGCAGACCAAGAATAAAGCAGCACAATGTGCAATAAAAAACAGATTAGAAACAAAAGATGATATCACTACAAAAGTGGCAATCTGATTCATGCTTTTAACAGCAAATGTAAAACACTTATGTTGTTCATTGCAGTAGCAATGAATTCATAAATATACAGTCATGGATGCTAGCATTTGAAAGCAAACATTGCTTTTTTGCAAGAGTTGGGAATCTCAAGTGCAGTGAATAATGATTTTTATGTTTCATTTCAACATATTTTTGATATTTTTTCTGCATCTCCTTTCAAAATAAATTAGGAGTACAATACTACCAATATTTTCCTTCAAAAGATTTTCCATAAAATCACACTCCCTGTCACAAAATCTGATACTTTAGACTGGTCTTGAAATACTCTTTCTTCAAGTCGCACAGCAAACATGGAATGTAACAATCAAACATATTGTTTTTGAAGAGTAACTGACTGTTCATAACCCTTTTTTAATCAGGCAATCTACAAGAAGTCACAAAAGAGGCCACTTCTTTCATATACATACGATCCTTATTTTTTAATATTCTTGGCAGTTATTGATACTGTTATTGGAAATCCAGAATTAAAAATGTCTTCTATTATAACCTGCAATCTTTAAGGGACAGCCTCCAACACTAGACAAGTCATTCCAAACTCCATCATCCTATTTTCTTCCAGGTAATAGTGTTATAAACAAAGTACATCCTGCCAACATTTCCGCTTTTCTGTCTGTTCAATGCTTTCCTTGTATCTTTTAAAGTAGAAGTGTCTCACATTCTACCAAAATTTAACTGTATTTCCTGAGCCTAGTGTTTCCTCTTGGTTAGGTGTCTCTGAAGGCCTCGTTCTTCTTTAAACAGTACAAAACTGGGTGGTATTTAGGTCTTCTGAATATGGCCTAGATTACTGAACTCTAGTATTGCACTAAGGAGAAATGTCATTTGCTGCTCTAAGGTTTAGTAATTTCACCAATGAAGCAAGAGCTTGGACCTTGATGCTCTCAGCAACAGAGAGAGACATGAACTTCTCAGGGCCCCTAGGCCCCAAGTTGAGCTGTCTAGCATATAGCAGTATGCCTGGGGCTCTGCTGCCCCTTCAGGATCAGGAAACTGCCCTAAACACACTCTCTGGCACATCTGATACAAACCAGTGTGCCCTAGCCCTGCACATGCCCTCCTGCCTTGAAAGGGCCACATGGAGGCTGGACAGCCTCCTCTTTGGGGAGGAGGAGCTGGGTGCTAGCAAAGGCACATCCAGCAGCACACCATCATGGCCCAGAGCGTTACCAGCAATCCTTCAGCTGCTGAAAACCACCACGGGCAACATTACTGAACACTCTGTTACCAGCTGGAAGCACACGAAGGGCTTTCCTCTCCTGTCACTTGCTGTGGTATAAACCAGGACGAACTCTGTGGAATGCAGTCAGTTTAGGCTGATCTTAACCTGCGTTTAAAGTCTACTTCTAGCCTCTCTATGTACACTAAGAGATGGGGCTTTGTTGTTGTTGTAATTACATTTTTTAAAGATGTGAGTTGCATAAATCTCATAATCATTTCCTCTCCCTGTACTGGCTGTAATCTGCAGTTCAAGAAGATTCCTAATTAATATTAATTCCCACCCTGCACACAGTGTGTTTTGGCAAGTAATTAGGTCTGAAGGGATGGCAAAACACTCTGATCTTCATATTTTGAACAATTTAATTACAGGGTTGTTTTCTGTGTGGAGCTGCATCAGCTCTGAGTTTAGTAGAGAGCATCACTGTGGTCTCGTTACTGAGGCAGTCTCTTGAGTGAACAGCAGAGCATGCTCTGCAGGAGGAAGGGTAGACCGGTCAGGCCTACTGCCTAAATGTGAGTGACTGTTTACCTGGAGGTTGTTCAGTCAGACGGCTGAGTTTGCTGCAAATGCCTTCCCGAGAGAAGCTGGCAACAACATCTGATCATGGGACCTGTGTAAGCTTTTTGAAAACAGAAAGCACCCACCATAAAAGAGGAATACTTTAAATAAGGTCATCAAAGAAGCTGGCTTTGACATAGATTTACAGAATAATTTTGCATGAATCTGTACCTGGAGTCTTTGACTCCAGGTTATGGCACCTTGACCAGTAGGGGAAGCTCTGACCCTTCTGCCTACCCTTTTAATATATGTAATGGAATACTGAAAATTAGCATCAGTAAAATAGCTGTTATACGTTTCACTCCATTTTTTAGAGCCAGAAGAGAATCGAGAGTGTTTCTGCCCAACCAAAGGCATCAAACCAAAGTGATGAAACTACCAGGAGGAACAGGGTTGCTAACTAGCCAATGATGTTACTGACAGAGCATGATAACACAGCAGATAGTCAAATGTGTAATGGGAAGCAACAAATGCTATATAAATTGTTAAGCTTCAGAAATGCTTTGCTTGCAAACTCTTTACTTGTAACCTAACTCTAATTGTGGTGGATATGAGCSAAGATTTGCACCTGCTGGATTGATTAAGTATAAATAGCATGAACGAGAACATCTGAGTGGGGTGCTCATGATTAAAGATCAAGAGAGACAGCAAATCTATGATGCATCAGTATTTCCTTGCAGGATGCTCCCAGTACAGTCAAGCATGTTTGCCTAATTTGCTGTGTAACCATATCCTTACTCACTTAAATAATTTAAGAATCATTGTTCTTAAACAGATACAATAAGAACATGTATCTGTCTGATCCACACTGACATTTGGAGTCTTTAGACTTGACCCTGTTAATGATGTTGCCATAACATCACTACTTACAGCTGTGTATTTCCTTAAGACCTTATGAACGCTCCCCCAGTGAAGCTAGCTCAAGAAAGGGCAAAGTTAAGAGACAGATATGTCTCTCATGTCCCTCTGCAATGGACACCAAAATGTGTCTGAAGTAACAGGAATGCTCTGTGAATCTGTTGAAGAGGAGGAACAGGAGATAAATGTTGCAGATATTTAGACTGTTTATAATAACAGTGCATATGTGTTGGTATTTACTGTTCATGCTGGTGTGCTGTGTACACATGAACATTCACGTTTAGGTAGAATCTTTTTTCTGTGCGGAGTTCAAGTTAAATTTCACAATAAATTTTGATTCTGCATAATAGTATTTAAAACTTCTTCAGTATGATTTTTTTAGTTTGTATGACCTATAGTTAATTTGTATGGCTTTTGTGTCTTCATTTTCAAGACTAAAAGATTGTTGGAGGTAGCTGAATTTTATACAGCTATGATAAGCAAATAGAATACAAATAAGGGAATGTTAAATACTGTGCTAAACTGGCTCCCATTTCCAATGCAGTAATTCAACAGATCAAGAACTGGTAACAGATACTGTAAGTTTCTGATTGATTATGGTCTTCCTATTCCCAGTCGATAAACTCAATGAGTTATGTCTTTTTGATCTCCTGAACTTTCAGTGAACTTGAAGTAAACATTCCCTTTGCATGACAGATAATAGCAGGCTACAGCACTTTTTGCTACTCCTGCTGTGCATCTTTTGTGAGCTAAACTATACTTATTTGGAAAAGCCTCTGTTCACCATATTTAGTAGATAATTTGTTCCTAAAGGTGCAGTGTAATTTTTGACATATTTTGCCTAATAATCCTGATGATTGCCATTAGATAGATATAGACCTGGAGCATAAATTACTGCATACTGCAGAGGTTGAAAAAATGGTAGTTATATGGATAAGATCAGAAAAAACACAACACTTGAGTCCATACTTTTGAGATGCTTTGTTAAGCAAAGAGGGTATGAAAGTAGTGGTTTCTCCTGTCCATCCGTCCGTCTGTCTGTCCCTCCCTCCCTTCCTTCATCTTTCTTACTAGCAAACAGGAGTGAGAACGAGTTAAATGTATTCAGAAGTAATTTTATGACACCTTTTCTGCTTTGTAAGATGCTTCTAATTAGCCATTTTCACTTAAAATCTTTGCTGACACTGAGTATATTTACTGATATTTATGGATTTGTTATTTCTAAAATAAAGGCCCCATTCATCAAAACACAGAAGGACAAACATAATTTGAATTACAGGCTTGAGACCAAATCCAAGTATTGATAGTAAAATGTCAAATGCGTATCTTTGATCTGTGGACAATTCTCGAGTGGACAGCAAAAAGTGTGCTAGAGAGGGAGAGCTAAGGCAGGGAGATAATGCTCGCTAGAAGTCAGTATTCCAAACTCATTCCAAGCTTTGGGCTCCTTTCTCGACTATGCAATTTGTAATACAGGCTGGAAATAGTCTCAAATCATCAAGGAAGTGCAATATCATAACACAGAAGGAATACTAGAATTCTTGGCAGTATTTTAAGTGCACGTGTGAAAATGACCACCATCCAACACAAAGCTGGAACAAATAAATATGATGAAGAGTGATATTTTTAATAGTGCTTTTACTGGTCCTTACTTGTGAAGTTGAGGGTGTCATCAATGATATGTTGACTTGACAGATGCAGTGTACAAACACAGACAAGGCTCACTTCACAGTGAAAAGTGGCCTCTTGATTGAATTGTCATTTTAGTGGAGGGACACTATTTCCTCATAATGAAATATGTGAAGAAATGTTGGCTCTCCTCTGACAGCATTACTGAAAATCATGTAGATCTTTTCTGTGTGAAATTCATAGACACTGGGGGCATATGAACATCAATTATACATAACCATCATGAAAATGAAGAAATTATTAGAAAAAAAGATTCCAAGAAAGATTAATAGCTCTAAAATGAAGGATGAATACATACGGAATGATTTTCCATTCTACCATTCAAATAGACTTTCATATATGGCAGAAACTGTATTTGACATTATATAAAAAGAATGAGAAGCCATTTGTAAATTTTATATTACTACAGCAGAGATTGTTCTTTATTAAAACTAGGAAAGAGGAGTGGATTAGCAATGCCACATGGGATGCTATTACAGAAAGAAGGCAAGATAAGTTAAATCTACTCAATACACTAAGGCCAGAGTAAAGTAAACACAGAAAAAAGGAATAGAGGGATAAAAATAAAGCGGTAAAAAGATCAGCCAAAAAAGGATAAAAGAGGCTATCTTGATAGACAGACTCTGAAAGCAGAAATGGCAGCAATGACGGGAGACATGAGACCATTTTATCAAACTTTTAAAAGACTTACTGGAGATTTTAAACTACAGCAAGGAAAGTCCAGTGAGGAGCAACAACTGGAAAAAGACAACCTCACCCTATTTTAGAGGAGCAAAGGAACAGAAAGGCAGAACGCCTCCAAGACACTGCAAGAGAAAACACCATATTCTGGTAATGAGAGAAGATGGCAGAACTGGATGTATGTCTTGAAGAAATCAAATCTGCATGGGCTTAAAGTAGCCTCTGAAAGACCGAAGAATGATAAAATAACAAACACAAATCAAATCACTTTAGCATAGGCATAAGGAAATGAAAAGAACAAAAAGTTTTGTACATGTCCCTGAGGTTTGATGTGAAAGAAGAAATAAAGGATCTGCTCTTGTTCCCATGGAAAGTCTTAAGGCTAGTCAGATACACTGCTTTGGAGTTGCCATTCATAATAGACTCAGGGGACATGGAAGCGTTTGCTCTACTTGATCTTGTACAGACAAGACCTTCCTCCTACAAAGCATAATAGTACAAGACGATAGATGCCTCTTGTTCTGAAGTGCATGGGATCTGATTTGATAATGAACTGTCAGGCAGGTAGTATCAGCCTTTGAAGTCCCTCACATAACAATTCAAAATATCAAGCAAAGATATCAGAAGTATGCCAGGAAGTAGATGCAGCTGGGAGGTAATGGACTTCGGTGACAGAAAAGATTGCATCTTGCCCCCCACCTTCACTGAAATCCACTGGAATGGATTCTTCTACGTGATCATTACTGTGGAAATATGTATTTCAATAGAAAAAATGAAGAGTATGGAGATGTAAGGGTTTGTAGCCAAGATCTGTCTCACAACTAAATCAGCTGAAAATATGTCATGAAAACAGACTGTCTTAAACTTATGCATAACAAACAGGCCCTACAATTAATAAATTAGAAATAGACAATATCACAGATAAGTTATCTATATATCATTTTTTCTGATGAGGTGAAGCTTTTACAAATTTGGGTAACCTCATTCAAAATGCAAAAAAATGCATGCTTGATATAAGTTCAGAATGATAAACTAAGTGCTGCACTTCCCATACGTATTATTGTGCAGAAATCTAGTTGGATTAAAAGAACACCAAAATCACGTGGAAGAGTTCTCAAATACAGTGCAGAGTCCTAAAAAAAAACCCAAACCACTCATCCTGTGCAAATGGCACAGCTATCAGTACAGGTGTCTGTGAAGGCTATTTAAAGTATTGACTAAATAAATAAGAAATGAAGAAGTCTTAGAATGAATACAGATAAGAGAAACAGTACAAACAGTAAAACAGAAGAGAGGGAACATAGATCTATTTTTTTATGACTACCTAGTAATAGGGAGAATCAAACAAATACTTCTGTGGTAACCCTGGGTTTGGTTTCAAATGGCTGAATCAATGTCACTCTCTGAAACACAGTAATGGCTGATGTGCTCTTATTACAATAACAAAAAAGACTCACAGAAATGAACCAGCCAAGATTCGGCCGACTAACACTATCTGACTTCTGTTTTACTGTCTTATAAAGAAAGATCATTTATTAAGAGCATGAAAAAGTGTTAAAAATAGGTGAGAGAAGAAAAATTACTTTAGGGAGCTGGATCAACACATTCCTCTGTTCAATTTCAGCTCAAGTGTAATACTAACTTTAACATGGAAACGGAGTTTTAGTTCTACATCAAGGAAAAAAAAAACAAATAAACTGTTCTTGATTTGGTCTTGACTCCTTAATTGTCATGAAATATACTTTCATAAAGAAAAATGGGTTTCAACCAGACTAAATTTAATCAAAGTTTTCTGCTTCTCTGGACATTCTATTAAAAAAAATAAAAACTGGAAAAATGTTTAAGTCCAAAAGTTGGGTTCTTTTAAAAAGGAAAAGTTGCTTCTAGAAAACTGTTTGGATTCTCACATTTCTGCTGCAAAATTTAAAATGTTGATTAAAAAAAAAGCCTATAGTATTCTTTCCCCAAACTTTCATAACATTCATTCCCATTTTATAGTGGGCTTCAAAAAATCTTTAGGATTTAGATTAGCCTTAAATATATTTTTGGGACAGTTAACAAATGAAAAACATAATTGTACCAAACTATGTTTTCAAACAAAAAGTCAGCTGATGCCTAGATTTACAAAGGAGTTCAAATTTCTTTTATGTATCAAAATAACTAGCTACATTTTCAAAGAAAAATTTAACAAATGCCATTAGAAGCATCACAACGGAAGTGGGTTGGCATTGAGTTCTTTTGAAAATGGGGCTCCATTTGTAGATACTGAAAGTTTACTCTGAGCTCTTTTAAGAATTTACACCTCAATGTCTATTTAATGCCACAGAATTTCACAGTCTTTCCCTTGAAACTGATATTCAAATTTTAAAGTACCTGGAATCCCTTCCAAAGTAACTGCATATTTCTTTATATTTAGTTCCTTTCTTTCAATATCCAGGACAGGCTACTTATTCTTCTCCTCTTATCCCATTTGGCTATCACATGGTTTGTATCGCAGCTTATCTCTTTAACTACTTACAGAGATTCCAGCTAACCCATTCTATTTGATCATGGCATCCTGAGCAGATTTATAACACAAATCATGTCTCAAAAAGTATATAGATGTTCAGAATGTTTTGTCAGCAGACATTTTTTGTACAGCTGGTAAGGCTGCGTAATTTTCACCATTGAGGAAAAGCTTAGCTTGAGAGATTAAAGAGCACTACCAGATGTTTAATAAATCAGACTGCCCTACAAACCTTTTTTTGTTTATCTGAAATGCATTTTCAAAGTCRCATAGGGGAAATAAGGAACTCAGTTCCCACTGAAAATCAAATATCAAATACCTTTATGAAGAAAGTGGACATATTTCCTTTAGAAATGCTAACTTTGTGCTTCTGTGGAGGGAGAGATTCATTTTTAATCATTTAATAAAGCTCTGAAGAACATTTTTTAATAGCATGGTTGCAACCATGATGACCTAAAGACATGGTATATAAAGAGGCAGGTTTGTAGAGAGGTAGTTTTTTCACTAGATAGCTGATACAGTTGCAAATGAAAAACAAACAAGCTTTTGGGCACACAAATCTTCAGATCTTAAATGGAAGTGACAAAACCATGTCTGAAAGTGCAAACCAGATGGAACACTTTTTTTCTCCTAAATCTATGTGTGTGCAAGAATAGTGTGCACTTCTAAGTGACAAATTACACTATTCAAAGCAAATGTTCTTATACAACCTAACAGAAGCGGAAAGGTGTGGGTGTCAACAGGAATTTTTCCATCGACTGCAGTGACTGGGTTGATGTCACTTTTCATAACTGTGCCTGAGTCTGACTTGAGTTCTTCAGGCCAACACTGGCCATACACCATTCCCTTAGYGACAGCTTTTTGATTTCCCCAGATTTAAACTCAAGTGGAGGTGGTAGGCCTCTTTGGCCAATACAGTCTTCTTGTAGATCCAACTAAATTAAAGGCCAGTCCAACTGGAGAATCCAGTTAATAAATAACAAGAATTAGAAACAGCAAACACTAAGAAATAGTTCTGCTGTCAGGGGATCTTCTCAACCTGCTGCGATAAGAACTTTTAATGGGATGCTGGGTGAAGAAATCAGAGCATCGGTGACAGGGTAGAGTAGGTGGATGGGGTATGGCGCAATATCTGCTGGATACTTTAGAACTGGGCTTAAATCAGCTTAAGCCAGGTCCAGGCTCTATTGCCTAGAGAAGCATCATACTGCCTTTGAACCCCAGTTTCTTTCAGGGTAGCCTGTTAATGCCTGCCAAACATCAGCTCAAATGCAGACCCATCTGTGGAGCTGCTAACTACTGGGAGGATAGTTTTGAGAATGAACCTGATATAGCAAGGAGAAATGCATTTGAAATCAGTATAGGGGCAGTGTTTGGTAAGGACAAAGATCAGCAAGTTGCCTAGCTATCCTGCCAAGTTTCTATGAACCTTAGTCTTTGTTTTTTAAATCAAACCACTGATTTCCGAAAGCATGACCATATTTGGCTTATGCACTGCTGTTTATCCATTCCCTTCTCCTATCTTTGTCTAAGTGGAGTTTCTTGAGGGTAGATCATTTTTAGTATCTATGCATATGCTTCATCCACCTCCATACACATGAACTGTGGTGATATACTGCTACTTAGGAATACAGGACTCAAACTGGATCTCAGTTACATGGATAAAAATCCAAAGTTACTCCCCTGCCTTCACTGGAGTTGTGCTGAAATGACAGGTGTGCCTAGGGCTCACTGTGTCAGCATATCCTACTGACTGAATTATTCCAGTAATACAATACAACTCTAGTGCTAAAGAAATCGTAAGACAACAAAGATATTATTACTCTTAATACATTTTTAATTTTTCCTGCATCTTTTACAATTGGCAAATACAAATAATTGCTCAGACTTTTGCTTGTCTGGTTCCTTTTGTTTTGAAACTTCTGTATTGACTTATTTTGAGCAAAGGAAAGATAAATCTCTATTGAAAAGTTCAATCTCTTTTAATCGGAAGTCCAAACTCATTAACTGAGAGTTTATTTCAAGTTCCAGCTCGTACCACTTCAAGTCATACTTGCTCATAAAACTCGATAGGAGAAATTGCTCAGTCTGACTTTCTAAGTAGCCTAGTAAGGGAATTTAATATCATGGGGCTCCTACGTCCATGTGGATAGTTAGTTCTTGATTCCCAAATGTTCACGAGATTTTACAGTTTGTATTTATTGTATTTTAAACTCAGATGAAACCAGTTTGATCCTAAATTCTAGCTTTCTGCCTAATGCCAGTCACATTAAAGGTTAGACCTTAAATTCCTGCACCTCGTCCTCTGAGTTCATAGATATCATTGCGAAGATTCAAAATATGAAGAACTGACCACAAATATTAGGAAGCTCTTTCAGCAGCTATTTAGCTTTCATGTTAAAAATGTGCAATTTACTTCCTGTTTGAACTTTAATAACCTCAGCTTCCATCCATGTAACTGTGGCTTTGCAGGCTTTTTTAAAGAGCCCTCCTTATCAGATTGCCTTTCTATTTAGGGGGATTTGAGGAGGCAGCAGTTTTCTATTTCATTTTGTTCTATATATCATGCTTTGGTTGTTGAGGTGATTACAGCTTCTGTATTTCAGTCTTATTTGAGTTTGCTACCTGATAAAGTTTGGTTTCAAAATTGTATCCCTTCTCTTTGAGATGCAGTCACAACAATGTTTGTTGATTAGTTTTCAGATGAAAAAAAAAATCAGAGTAAATTGTTTACCAAAGAGATATTACATCATAAATTCTAGAAGATTTTTCTTACCTATCAGAGCTGAGCATATTCACTTCCAAACCTTCAAAATCCAGTCAGTGTACCCTATGTAACAAACTGACAGAGAACAGAGGAGTCAGCGCTGGTTACACCAAAAAAGGAATCAAATGAGTATCCCTTATCACTCTGCAAAGCCCCAGGCTGTTCTATTTAAACCAGCAGACTATTATAATGCCACGTATTTTATTGATTTAAGGGTTAGACACCAAAAGAGAAGTTCTCTTGAATATTATATGCTCTTTCACTCCCCATTTTTTTGTATGATCCTGGCAGCAGATCCTTTTTTATACGAAAAGTATGATCCTGGCAGCAGTAAGCAGATGTGTCGACCAGACTGTGACCCTCACTAGACCTAGGGACATTGCATTTCTGTGTCCAGATGGGGCTTCCGCGGAAGGCAGAAGACAGCTGTTCAGACTGGGAATGCCCATATGCAAAACACCAGGTTCCTTTAGAAGTCAGCAGGATGATGATGAAGGAGTTTAAGCAGCTCCAAGTTTAGCTGCTGGCCATGGAATCTGAATCAAGCCGCGGTTTCCAGTACCACTGCACCCTGCAAGTCCTGCTGCAGATATCTACATCTTTTACTGGATCTAGCTGTGTTACAACAGGATCGAGTGTCCATCCCACACAGGCTGGTAACATTTCCATGCAACATAAAAGCAATGCATTATCCTGAATTAAAACCAACCATTGAAGTAATTGGCTGTGGCTGATTTCATGCACTGGCTCACCTTAAACGAACAGAGCTAATCCTGTGGGTAGGGTTACGCTACTGTTGTCATTATTATATAAGCACAGACTCTTTCCAGCACTGCACAAAAAAAGTAAGCATAATAGCAAAGAGACCAGGACAGTCCCTGCTTCGAAGAATGCGTGATCCAAAACCCAGGCACCAAGAAGGGCTCCCCAGAAGAGATGTAATTGCTCTCGTCTTTATACTATTATAGCCCAGATCATGGTGTTACAAATAGAAAGAGGCCCTGGGGGGTGGAGGGGAAGACTGGCAGGAAGAAGCAGCTTGAGAAGGGAGAAGGTATTTTCCAGTGCAGTAGGACTGAGGCTTTTCTCAGGAACATGCAGAAGACTTAAAACAGACTAGGGCTATGCCAAACTAGGTTCCTCCACCCTCCCCTGGGCAGGTCTAATTAAAATAAATAAATAAATAAATAAATAAGTGGCCCTGACTTCAGTTTTACTGTAATTTCTCAAATTTTCTTTACAACTGAAGATAATGGTAGTCACAGGGCTGTCTGCTGAGATCTGAAGCCATGTCCCTCAGCCCCCTTGCAGCAGGAAGGGAACGGGTGGGAATGAGGAAAGCCTGCGGCTCCCCCCCTTTGCCAGGAAGGAGCACAGTGAAACCACCACACTCACTCGGCACCAGTCACCTCTGGCTAACGTAACCATAACCTCTCATATCTCCCAGAGAAAGTCTCAGCAAAACTCGGTGGTGACCAAGCCAAGGGGTGTTTTGCCTTAAGAAAGCCCAAACCGTGGAAGTATTACACTTAATGCTTCAGTGCTTTCCCACGTTATCTCGATTTTTTGTGCTTTCAGAACTAAAGTGAGGAACCCTCCAGAGTTTTACTCCTGCTCCCCTTAGACGCCAGCGGCCGCCGGTAAAGTTTCGCTTTATCCGACCTGTTTCCAGGTGGCCTGTCATCGAGGCAGATACAGGGGAACACAGAGACTTTCTGATGTCCTCAGGACAGCTTATGCTCACATCAGCCGCGCTACAAGCGCATTTTAACCACGTGGCGGAGGAGCCGATCCCGTCCAGGCGAACACGTATACGAAACTGATGCTTAAACACATACATACAGACGCATATACCTCTCCCGGGAGAAGCTGGGGAACGGGCGGGCGCCGGCGCCCCTCAGCCGTTAGCGGCTCCCGCCCCCGGCACGGGAGCGG
>NW_020450885.1:338648-410045 GCF_003343035.1 Apteryx rowi | reverse complement strand
CGGCGGAGGGGCGGCCGCGGGGCGGCGCGGGGGTTCCGCGGGGCTCGCTAGGACGGCGGCGCCCTGCGCACCCACCATGGATCTGCTGCTGGTGGTGAACGCCAGCCTGGGCGCCCCCAACGGCTCCCTGGCGCTGCCCCCCGCCTCCCCGTCCGCCTCGGCCCTCCTGCAGCCGCCCTCCCCCTACTCGCCGGCGGCCGTGGCCAGCTTGGCGGCCGTGGTGGGCTTCCTCATCGTCTTCACCATCGTGGGCAACGTGCTGGTGGTGATAGCCGTGCTCACCAGCAGGGCGCTGAGGGCCCCCCAGAACCTCTTCCTGGTGTCCCTGGCCAGCGCGGACATCCTGGTGGCTACTCTGGTCATGCCTTTCTCCTTAGCCAACGAGCTCATGAATTACTGGTACTTCGGCAAGGCTTGGTGTAACATTTACCTGGCGCTGGATGTGCTCTTCTGCACTTCCTCCATCGTCCACCTGTGTGCCATCAGCCTCGACAGGTATTGGTCTGTCACGCAGGCGGTGGAGTACAACCTCAAACGGACCCCCCGGCGGATCAAGGCCATCATCCTCACTGTCTGGCTCATTTCAGCTGTCATCTCCTTCCCACCGTTGATCTCCATGTACCGGGACCCTGAGGGAGATGTCTTTCCCCAGTGCAAGCTCAACGATGAAACATGGTACATCCTTTCTTCTTGCATTGGCTCTTTTTTTGCCCCCTGCCTCATCATGGTGTTGGTCTATATCCGCATCTACCGTGTGGCCAAGCTGAGGACCAGGACCCTCTCTGAGAAGCGTACGATGCCAGAGGGGTCCTCCCAGACTGAGAATGGCTTGAGCCGGGCTGCTAGGGGCTGCACTTCCCTGAGGATGCAGCTAGGAGAGAACGGACATTATTCAGTGCACCAGTGGCGTAAAGCCTCTGAGCTGGAGGACATTGAGTTGGAGGAGAGCAGCACCTCAGAGAGCAGACGGAGGCGGAGTCGGGAGGAGCATCCCCGCAAAAGCAGCAAGAGTCAGTCCTTCTCCTACTCGTATTCCTCCAAGCACTCCAGCAGCCGTCTGTCCCGCTCTAGCAGTCGCTCCATGCAATTCTTCTCATATCGCCGTCGCCGGAAGCGTAGCAGCATCTGCCGTAAGAAAGTCACCCAGGCCCGGGAGAAACGCTTCACTTTTGTGCTGGCTGTGGTCATGGGAGTCTTTGTGGTTTGCTGGTTCCCTTTCTTCTTCAGTTACAGCCTCTATGGTATTTGCCGGGAGGCATGTGAGATCCCTGAGACTCTCTTCAAGTTCTTCTTCTGGATTGGGTATTGCAATAGCTCCCTCAACCCAGTCATCTACACCATCTTCAACCAGGACTTTCGCAGGTCATTTAAACACATACTTTTCAAGAAGAAGAAGAAGAACTTCCGGCATTGAGCTGGAGGGATAGGAGGGAAGGATTTGCCTTGAACAGGAGTGGAGTTAGAAGAAAGGGAAAGGGCTCTATGCTGAAAAAGAAGGGAGGGAAGGGTTTGTGCTGAGACAGAAGGAAGTAGCTCGCTCCCTCAGAGGTGCTGAGTGGTGGTGTGGGGCATGAGGACTGAACGGGTCGGGGAGGCTGAGGACGTTCACCGTGGTGTGGAATGGCGACAGGGTGCTGGAGGAGCTGTGCTGGAGTCTGGATGGGTAAACAGGGAAGGGGACGATTTCCTTTGAACCCTGAGGCAGAACATGGGGAATCGCCAGAGGAAGGTGTGGTAACACACTGAGTTTGGGAGGCAGCAACCTTGTACAGGCTCTGGAATTTTGTGGGAAGCAAAGCAAAAACATCAAGAGGAAAGGATTAAGTGGTACTGGTGGTGGAATAGCAGATCTGTGTATTTATACATAGAGCAGCTGGGGCCTCTGATGGGCTTGTCCCAGTAAGAAATTGGCTTTTACTGATTACTTAGGGAAAGATGCTAGGTATCAGGCACTGACAGTCTTTTGAGTTATGAAAGGTTTAAATGTTTGCCAAAAAAAGAACTAAAGAACAATCCAAACTCTTTTCTAAATAAACCTTTGTACTGTTAAAACCTTCTGAATGGTGATTTTACACAGGGCTTAAGTCAAACATGAAGCATGGGGTTTTCTTTTTCTTTGGAGAAGTCTTAGTATATGGAGCTGGATGGGAAATGTTTTTCCCATCTTCCCAGGATTTTCCACTTGTCAGTGGGACACCTGGGAATTTTGAATGTTTTCACAACATATGAAAAAGAGCACATGTACCCCATGACCCCATCTGTTCCTTCCTCCTGCTGGATTGCCAGGCAGCAAATTCCTGCTCCATCACTCTCAGATCAGTGGCCTCAGCACCTCGCTATCTTGGAGCAGGTAGCTTGCCTGGATGCAAAGGGGGGTCTTTCTTAAATCAGCTTTTATTCAAACAAAATCATTTTGGGGAACTGAACTAACATTTTCTGAGGAAAAAAAAAAATCAATTTTCCAACCAGCTCAACTTGCATGTGCCCTGGGGAACTTTTTCCTCCGCTCCTTTTAGGTCCCCCCTTGGAAGGGCTCATCTCAGGGGCTGGATGGGTGCTGCTCTCGTTCTCAGACAGGTAGTTGGAGGTAGTCTGCTATGCAGATGTTCAGAGGAAGAGCAATCCCTGCACAACTAAAGTCTTTAAATCCTTCGTATTTACAGCCTTAGAGCAACTAAATCCTTTATTTTTTTAATGAGAAACATACATTGCAGATTGTCAGTGGTGTATGTGAACAAATCTCAAATGAAAGTGCAGCTGTTCCAAACCTTTAGTATTAATGCTGCTTTCTTTCCTTTTCCCTGTTTGTATTTCTGGTTTGTGACTTCAGATTATTTTTTCGTGGAGGGGAGGAGGGAAAGGGAAGGGAAAGAGTTTGAAAAATTATTAAAGCAAACGCTGTTTCCTGTAGATTTATAATATGTCATAAACTGATGGGTAGAATGAGAGACAAGGTGGTGTCTGTACATTCATCACTGAATGCATGCCGAGTGTAAGATTCAGCTAAACATTTACATCCCCTCTCCAGCTGTACTGCTACAAGGTGTGTATTCTGTTTGCGGGTGAAAATACTGCTCCATTTTATTATGCATATCACTCCTTCCATAGGCAGTAGGATTTGGCATCTGCCTCAAATTAACCTTTCCATAGTAAACAGCTCTTTGAAATGCAATGAAATCTAATCTAATACAGCAGGCTTCTTGAAACAGCTAGATCGAATCTATACCTGAGACATCCACTTCTTCACGCTCTCTGTCCTGTCTGAAAGGTGTCTGTAATCTCTCTTCTCTTCAAATTTCTATGGCATAAGTAGAAATGATAGAACAGTAACGGTTGTTGCTTCTGTTTTTCATTATAAGCATTCGGTTCACTTAACCCTGGAAAAGCAGGTTGTCGGTGGTTAAGATTCTGGTGTTAATTCAATAGACAATTTATCTTCAGGGCCAACTCAAGTGGGAGTTCTGCCTAAGTAAGGGTTAGATGATTGCACCAAAGGTATTAGAAGTTTGCTTGATTTCACTAAAGAAACAACTGAGATATTTTCAAAGTCTAAGTCCATAACTTATTGGATCCTTTCATGAAATAAGGCTTGGAGTCATGAAAAGATTGGAGCTTTGTTTAAACATTTGCACTTAAAGAAAGAAAGTTAAGACTTATTTTCAAGGGCATCCCTTTGCATATAACAAATGGTTTGGTACAAGTATGTACCTGAGACAGCCAAATATTAGAAAAAATAACGACCGACAGGAGGAAACTACAAGCCATTTTCTCTTTTGCAAAATGGAGAATTCATTTTAAAATGACATCAAGAAGAGTTGAAACAAGCTCAGATTGTTTGTAGGTAGCAACGTAGCGAAAAAGTTCAGGTTTGTTTAATCTGAATAATCTATACAATTGCCAGAGCAACCAAAGCAACGTATGGTACATAGCTACTACCTCTGAGCTACTGGACAGCTTCATTAGAGATACTCATTCCTACTGAGATAAAGGTTTGTTCTTGTCACTTAATGCTCATCTTAGAGCAGTTTCCCAGTCTGCAGACACACAGCAGTTTCACTGTTGCACTGCTTTTAAAATGAGATTTGTTGCCTGTAAACATGATCCTTCCCCTTTCTTTTTCCTCATAAAATTCAAGAAATCTATGGAAATGAAATGTAATCGACAGTTGGATTTTAGTGGAAGTGAAGTATATATGGAGTGGCTGATGTGCCTTAAAAGTAACTTCTTTGCTATAAAATCATTCTGTAATCATTATAAAAGAAATAATGCTTCTATTCTATTTTTGTTTTGCATTTCAAAATGTCTAAAAAGGATCGATGCAGATACTGAACATCTATGTGCAGCAGCATACTTAAAAACAGGGCATTTTCTGTGGTTTTAATTTATTTCTCGTCACAAATACTCATCTGATTCAATGCCTCAAGAGGATCTTATTTTCTCTGAGTTCAGTAAATAGTAATATTCACTGTAACTGATTTAAAGATGTGCAGTAGAAACCCCTTTTAAGTGCATTTCCTTCTAGATTATTGAGTACAGAGGGTTTCTATTAAAATTGTTTTTAATGTAACTACTGAATATACTTCAAGGAAGTAAAATGGGGCTGAGTTAGCTTTTTTTTTTTTAACTTCAATGTTCTATTATTACTTGTAATAGCTGAAGACTGGAATCTGTTTGTAGTATGTCGTGTGTTGTTAACATTTCATAAAAAGTTACCAGCTCTGCTACTCACACTGTGGTTGTGCTTCCACTGTAAGTTTGCTAATAGCATATACAGGAAAAAATAGTCAATGAAGCTTTTTCTTAAGAAAAAGGGGAAGTTTTTTTTATGTTTCGATTGTGTCCAAATGTACCTTTGATCACATCCGATGAGCTGGTTAAAACACTCACTCTGTTCCTTTGTTATTCTGGAAGAACAAAATGTTACTATAAAGCCATATTGATTTTAACAACAAGCACCTGATCTTTAACTGTTCATTTGCTCATTTCACCATGAAAAATATTTTCTGCCAGTCTAAAATGAGAAGTTAATATGCCATTTTCAAAACCAGTTTTCTGAACAGTACCACTATTGGTTGGATGTTGGAGTATCAAACAGTACAACTTAGCTAGGATGCGAACCCAATCCTACTGTCCTTCAGCTCTCTTTTGTGGGAGTTTTGCATGAGTAAGAACGGCACAATCAGCTTTAAATCATTGTCTAAAATAAGAATCAGGCCCTTGTTGTTCTGTGTGATCTCAGTTTAGAGAAGTCATGTTGCTCCAGGAGCACTGGCAATTTCTGAGATGTGAAATGGAAAGATGAAAGACAACATGCTAATAGCTTTGCTCACATTGAGCTGTACCACTCTTTGTGAGTAATTCCAGAAACCTTCAGTGGAGTCTACTTCTGAATGAGGGAACTACTCAGTGTGGGCAAGGCTGTAGGAGCGTTCTGGACACTGCCTCTTCTTCAGTAGATGTGTCAGAGGAATGTAAATATTTGTGTGTAAATGTACAAGAATTGATAGAAAGCAATCCTCTGTGCTTGACTTCGCAACTTCTGTTCAAACCATTAGAAAGCATGGGTAAAGTGTTTTTGACCATGTAACCCGAGCAACAAACCCTACTGTATTTTCTTCAGTATAAGCTGTATGAAGAATATTATTTGATCATTTCCATTTTTAAGAGAAGAATACTGCTGATCTGGTTTTGCCCTGTGGAAGTTGGCCCTGGTTAGAACAGCATCTGAACAGCATAGGGATTTTGCAGCTAATGTCAGTAATCACTGTGGCATATATTTCAGAAGAATGCTTTTTATACTGAATATCTAATTATTTTATTAACCTTAAACAATGACTATAATCAAGAAGGAGGGAGTATCTACAAGTTGTGCAAAATGAAGGCCAGATGCTATCTGTTTGTTTTCATGGGCCGCTCATTGTGGTCCTGTTGGTGAGCAGAAGTTAGCTAGATGCTTCAGATAAAATGCTCTAGATTTGGGGGGTAGAGAGGCTGGAAAGAGGTGAATACCCACAGCACTGGAAGAATTAGTATTTACTTACCCTTTCTGGAGATATTCAAAACGCGCCTGGATGCAATCCTGTGCAATGTGCTCTAGGTGACCCTGCTTGAGCAGGGGGGTTGGACTAGATGATCTCCAGAGGTCCCTTCCAACCTCAGTGATTCTGTGATTCTGCACTGTCGACCAGCACACTGAAGGCAGGATATTGATGCTCCATTCATTTCCCTTTCTCCCTGCACATTAGCAAATGTCAAATCCAACTTGCAGATGTGTGGGTCAACTGGGCCATACGAAAGATGACACAGGAGGAGGTAGGGATAGGGGATGCCTCGTTTCAGTGCTTAACACTAAGCTTAAGTTTGTCCTTTATCACTGAAATTAAGCCAAAACTACAGTTTGGTACTTGGACTCAGAAGCCCATGTAGCATCAGTAATGCTACACTGAATACAGTCTACTTTTAGGAAAAAAATCATTGTTTCTTATTATATACCCTGCACGTCTCTGCTTTGGGACAGAAACAGTAGGTTTTGCCACATAAGGCAATCCTGTCAGCCTCTGAGAAAGGTGGTCACACTGCAGTTGGAAGCGTCATGGGTGCGATGTGAAATTTCCCTAGGTCACATTCTGTTTACTGTGCTGGCTTTAATGTTGTGGCTTCCCAACCACTTTGTACTCAGAAGAAAGACCTACAGAGGTACATAAGCATGAAACCAGTAGATATGCTGCTATGTAAGGAAGGAACAAGTTTCAGGTTGCTCAGGGAGTCATGGTAAAGATGGTTACACCACTCCTGAAGGGGGTGAACAATTTTACTACTGTTTTCAGTGGGAAAGGTTGGGGTATCTTGGACTGGCAATGACTTTCATGCTTGATCTGAATTTAGGTAATACCTACAGTTCGTATATTGCCTTTGGTTGAAGTGGAAGCCAGTAGTGTGCACACAAGACATTTTAAGTAGTTTATCTCTCTTTTGGCACATGTCCTTCACTATCCCAAACATTTTTTAACTCAACTGCACAACAGCAGATAAGGTAGAGAAGGATTGTCATTGTCTTACAGAAAAAAGAAACAGAGGCATGGAAAATATTAGGACCTGAAACCCTGGTCTTCTAGTCCTAGCCTAACATCTTACCACAATACCTGTCTTCCTTTTTTTAAAAAAAAAAAAAAAAAAAAAGCAAAATCAAGGAAGTTTCTTTTTAACAGACTATGCTGATGCTACTTGCTACTGTTTACACTGGAATAAAGAGCTTTTCTATCAATAAATGGCATTCTGCTGTAAAGCAATTTTCTCTATTATACTTCTCTGAAAAATCTAATGAAAAGTAAAACAGTACTTAATTCAATTTGTCTATATGTAACTCTTTACAAAAGTGCTTTATTAAAGATCCTGAATGTAAAGTACACAAATCAAATATAGCTGCCTGCTTCATCAAAATCAATTAGTTGTAAGCATTTCAGCATTTTTGTGAACAACAGTCATTTGTTTTCTATTATACTCTTTCTTGATAGCTCTCTGCTGACAGAGAAAGCTGTACACCCAGATGACAACAGGAGAAACTGAGGATTCATATTTCCCTCAATTAGCTCTGTTAAATTTCCTCTAATAAATTAAAAAGCAGGTCACTAAGAGTAGTTCTTTTGGTTTGATGTATAGCAAGTGACATGAGTCAGAGCAATAAAAGTCTGACTGAGATGTATGGCACGTTTAACACAGATGTTAACCTCTAGGCTGCAGGAACATGCTTCTCTTGCTTTTGTTCTCTATGCCTTTGACCCCAAATCTCAAATGAGTTCCTCTTTAGTGGAACAGCTTCAGCAAAGCATCCCTTTCAACTTAGTCTGTTGGAGTAAGAAATTAATGCTGAGGTCTCCTACTTCCTCACTGAGTGCTTTTACTAATAGCCTATTTATAAGGGTGATGCAGCTAAAATGCCTTTTCTTTAGGCACATAAATGTTTTATTTGATCTTTTTGTCTCTTGGTAGACTAACACACTCATTCCGCAAGGACATTCTCTATTTGGAAAACAAACACATCAAATACCGGGAAGAGTATAGAAATCCTGAACAACTCCAACCACTCCAGCTAAACTTTAAAAGAAAAGGCTACAGCTGACATAAGCAAAAGGCTTAATCTTGTCTATGGTGTGGGTGCCCTGTCTGAGAACACCTCCTCAGTCCAGCTCCTCATCAGATTTTGGTGCAAACGGGGTGTGGTTCAAGCTGGGGCCCTCGTAGGTATGCTGAGAGGAGCAATTCCACATGACCAGCAACGATTAGAGTTTAAAAACGCACGCCTGCTGAATTACTCCACATTATGGCAGGGGATATCTCTCACTTTGTCTTTCTGTTCCCTGTTTGCACTCTGTATAGCAGTCCCAGTTTACAATCTGAGTACACTACACAGCACACACTTGCTGTGCCTTTACTTTGTATGCCTAAGTGTCTGATCTACAAAGAATAGCTAGCACATCCCCTCCTCCAAGGTGTTCTGGGAGAGTTCCCCAGAAGGCCACCTGTGAGGTGCTAGGATACTATGATATGCTATATATAAATAAGTACCTCTAGTGGAGTAACAGGAACGATGCTAAATGTTTTTGACTCACTCCAAGCCATACTGTATTGCTTTTGAAGACTTTTATCACCAATAAATGCTTGTGTGAAGAGTTTTAAAGTGTCTATAAATGTGCATTCACTGAGGCTGGTGTGGCTTTGTTAACATTAGCAGCAATTTCTGTGAGTGATTAAAGGGAGACTTTTAGTCAGTCAGCTGGATGGCTAGTGTTGATCTGGCACACAGTACGTCAGAGGTGTATGATGCATTGTTTTAACAACATAATCGGGTAGAGCTGATTAAAGATTCTTGGATGACATGTTTTTCTGTCAGAAAATGCCACTTTGACGAAATCTGGTCTTTCCTTAAAGAATGTATCTGTTTTGCCCAAGTTCCAGTGGAAACCAGGAGATCTTTAATCAACTCCTGCTACACTGACTGCTTGCCGGCTTGTCTGGCTGGCTCTTTGGCAGACTGGATGAGGTGCCAGAAAGCCGAGACTTCCAGGCTCCTGGTACCTGGGCAGCCCAGGCTCCAAGGGCTTCTATGCACTCAGCTCTAAGCTCCATTATCACTATATCTGAACACTTCATAACTTTAGATATGCTTAGTCTGTCAATGTCTTTGTGCATTAAGGAGAGACTACCATATCCTTCTTGCAGACGAGAAGCCAAAAGATTAATGGCATTTAGGTATCTCAGTCTTAACAAGCTTCTACTTTATGTGGATCCTCCCAGCTGTGAATCCACTATTGATCCTCAGCCCTACTAGGCTCCAATATTTACAAGGTTCTGCCTGTGATTTAAAGTTCTGCTTCTGGCTCTGGGAACATTACACATCCACAAAATTTGCACACAAATCCTATCAGGATAAACAAATGAGATGTTCCTCTGCTTTGTTTGCCTCCACAAGCAAGCTTGTGGAGTTTTACACAAGGGTTTTACTTAATAAGAAGAAAGACACTGGCAATGCTATCAGTCTTTTAAGGACTGTGTTTGTATTCTTACTTAATCAGCAGTGCTAGATTTGCATTCCCATTCTGAGATGCCTGTTTCTCCCATGTATTGAACAGATACCTTAAGGGCATAACTCAGACCTACAATTTATACTACAGAGGGATGAACTTTTAAAAGTACAGAAATCGGAAGTACTAATAAAAAAAAATCTGACCCAAGATGCCCAAAAGCTAGGGCACTGAAATAACTGACCTCATTTTTGGATCAGGACTTAAATTCAAGCAGAAAATCAGAGTTAGGCCCAGGAAACTCTTGTTTCTCTCCAGGTCTACAAACTGTCTCAGGCTATAATATGGGTCACTAAACCATTCTCTGCTCACACTTTGAAGGTCACCTCCCTTGAAATTACCAAACACACATCTTCAAATACCCGGAAGTTATCTGGAAACCCTGTGAAACATAGATGTTACAGAACTAAGAAATAACATACATGAGACTAATGTTAGACAGGATGGATCGTCTAACTGGCATCATGCCTGTTGAGCACTGACATTTTAGGCTACTGAGCAACTCTGTGTATTTTTCAGATGAAGAACTGATGACCATAGAGGGAACTCGTCAGATCTTGAATGCCAGGTGAACATTTTGTACAGAAGAGGCTTCCTGACAGTAGTTACCACCCTCAGATATGCTCAGTCAATTTCCATCAAAATCAGTGGGACATTTGTTGTAACTGAGGGCAGGGATTGTCCCCAAATATGCTATTAAAGGGAAAAGGTAGGTAGAAGTAATTTTAAAAAGTAGTCAGGCATGGTGAATGTGGAAGGAAAAGAAACCTGCCTGTTCCCAAAGACAGAGTTCAAAAGCAGTTCATTGTTGTGTAATGCTGCCATCTCCAGCCTGGGATAACTGATAGTCGTATAGGCCAAAGCTGCCCTAAGGCAGCAATATTTTCAAAAAGTGCCAAAATTTTGCATGTATTAACCAGTGTTTTGTTGTGGCAGCAGTCACTATTAATTCATGACAGAAATCACTTTTTTTTTCCTCCCTTTCTTTCAGAGGAGAAACAAATAAAAGATATTTTACATGATTACAAAAATAACTGTTCTTTTTCTATTTTAACAATGTGAAAATGAACTTTAGGAATAAACATTAAAAATAGTCATTAGGATTTCTGGATGCAAATTAACCAATTATTTCTCTGATTAATCAAGCACAACTCAGTTAACTCAATGCACTTACATATCCCAGGGGTTTTTATGTGTCATATAATAATACATCTTGGTTGCCCAGAGAGGCTATGCAGTCTGTATCCTCGGAGCTTTTCAAGACCAGAGTAGATAAAGCCCTGAATAACCTACTTTAGCCTCACACTTGACCTTGCTTTGAGCAGGAGGTTGGACTAGAGATTTCCTGATATGTCCCAATAATAAACAAAAGGAAACTCCTTATGACTGTATAGCATCAAAATAATAGTCTATAGAAAGACACACATACAGAGCTATTATAGGCAGGCAAATTTTGCTCATCTCTTCCCTAGGCTGTTTGGATCTCTAGATCTCTAAATATTATCTATCTGCCATGTGCTAATCCTACCTAACACAGATTTGGCTAAGTCCAGGGCACAAACCTTTTCTTACCCATTTAGAATGCATCCAGTATCTATATGTAAATATTAAATGTTACAGTGTGTTCCATTCCCCCCCTCAAAAATCACGTGTGTATTTGAGGCAAATACAAATACCAATATATTTTACAGGCATTTTCTTTATAACTGCAGCCAGAAAATTTGTTTTTGTATTTTTCCAAGTGAAAAGACACTATATTTATGTCTGGCAAGTTTGTCTTCATGATCTACTAACACTGAAGTGGTGAGGAATATAGATCGTAAAATACTAAATCGTGATTTATATCATAGCTGTCTACAGCTGTCTTAGGTGGCATAAAAATAATGAGGAAATCAGTATGTTTCCATACAGAGATAAAGACTTTACCTAAAGGCTAAGCAATGGGAATCTCTGACTGTGATACATGTAGCTTCATTCCCCGTTCATTTTTGCATGGAAGGTGTCCGACCCGTCTGTAGAAGTAAGTGGCATTTCAGAGGATCAGGTGCTAACTCTTTGAATTCATGAATATGTTGTCACGATACCAAACTGGGAGGAGTGGCTGATACGCCAGAGGGCTGTGCTGCCATTCAAAGAGACCTGGACAGGCTGGAGAGGTGGGCRGAGAGGAACCTCATGAAGTTCAACAAAGGCAAGTGCAGGGTCCTGCACCTGGGAAGGAATAACCCCATGCACCAGTACAGGTTGGGGGTTGACCTGCTGGAAAGCAGCTCTGCCGAGAAGGACCTGGGAGTGCTGGTGGACACCAAGTTAAGCATGAGGCAGCAATGTGCCCTTGTGGCCAAGAAGGCCAGTGGTATGCTGGGGTGCATCAGGAAGAGTGTTGCCAGCAGGTCGAGAGAGGTGATYCTCCCCCTCTACTCAGCCCTGGTGAGGCCMCATCTGGAGTACTGCGTCCAGTTCTGGGCTCCCCAGTACAAGAGGGATGTGGCACTACTGGAGCAAGTCCAGCGAATGGCCACAAAGATGATTAGGGGACTGGAGCATCTCTCTTATGAGGAAAGGCTGAGAGAGCTGGGCCTGTTTAGCCTAGAGAAGAGAAGGCTGAGAGGAGATCTTATCAATGTGTACAAGTATCTGAAGGGAGGGTGTTGAGAGGATGGAGCCAGACTCTTTTCAGTGGTGCCCAGCGACAGGACGCGAGGCAATGGGCACAAACTGAAACACAGACACTTCCATCTGAACATGAGGAAAAACTTYTTSACTGTGAGGGTGACAGAGCACTGGAACAGGTTGCCCAGAGAGGTTGTGGAGTCTCCTTCTCTGGAGATATTCAAAACGCGCCTGGATGCAATCCTGTGCAATGTGCTCTAGGTGACCCTGCTTGAGCAGGGGGGTTGGACTAGATGATCTCCAGAGGTCCCTTCCAACCTCAGCGATTCTGTGATTCTGTGATATCTGGAATTGCAAATCCTCTTCTTCCTTTCAAAATGTCAGTTATGCTTCCCTGCAATGTTGATAAAAATGCTGTTGTAGGGCATGGCAATATGATCATACATTTCAAGTAAGTTACCAGGTTAGTTATCTGATTGCCACTAAATATATTGAGAAGCTGGAAAATGATCTTAACAAACGGTTATAATCCTTGATACAGCTTGCATGAGTGCAGTTCACAGTATCTATTTCCCCTCTGTGTCCACTCAAAAAAGAAACAAGATTCCCAGGGACAAATCTGTAGCAAGGCATGAGGAGCCAATCTGCAGCTACTTACTGCAGTCTCAGGTCTGCAGATGCCTCTGAGGCAGCTAAAGTCTATCTAGGTGAGCAAGCAGTGAACCAGCAGAATCATGATTTGCGCCTCACTAGACCCTTCCCACTGACTTGTTCATGGGATTGACAGAGTTCAGGTCCCATCACTACTGCTGATAAATATACTGTTCCATTTAGTTATCAAAACTGATCCTTTCATTCTTCCCACCTCCATTGTCTTTTACCAGGCTCCAGAGGTGCTGGGAACTGTTCGTGTTCGCACCTGGATTCAGAAACTTCAGAAAATTCTATAAGGCCCCCTCTGTGATTGTGAGGACTCCGAAAAACATTTTAAAACAATAGTAGTTATATTTAGTCCTAGGTACTATTCAGAAGAAGTAAGTGTGCCAGTTTTGGGCCCCAAACTTTTGAAATTTTGTTTTATAAAATGTTAGCACACAGAGATGTTATTCAGGCCTGGACAAGGATTCATGAGCAGTTTCATTCCTGCACCTTAGCCCAGTGCGCTATGTGCCTTGGACTGGTCGTTTCAATCTTCTGTCTCTTTGTCTCATTATAGAATATGCACAATATTACTTCTTTCATAAATATTTTTGAGAGCTAGAGACAAAAAAGTGCTACAGAAGTCATAGATCATTGTTATAAGGAAAACATATAATAAAAGACTTGAGAGTCATCACTGAGGTACTATTTGTTAAGGAGTTCTCCTGTCCTCTGGTTTTGCTTTAAATGACTTGAAAATATTTCAAGTGTTGTAATTGTATAGTCAGTGTCTACTTTTATATCTAACCTTGCAGTTTTCCCAAATTGCTGTACACTGAAATAGCTGTAAAAGCTTGTTTGTTGTTATTTTATGTATATACAGAAGGTACTAGAAATCTAAAGATTTATTATCATAAAAGGACAAAAAGATTTTTAGAGGAAAACTTTTGCCTTGCATTTTCCTGCTTAGCTAAATTCCATATTATTCATATTGTAAATATTCAGTCAAAACTTCTCACTGTCCTCAGTACAACATTGGGATAGAGATATTAATCTCTCTGGGAGCTGTGATTCTGGGACTTTGATGTTTCTGAGGCAGTTCCTGCTTTGGGGTCTGCTGTGTGCAAGTACTGAAACAATTAAATCATGACCCCTGCTCAGGATACAAATAATAATGACAAATTGACTGGATGTGGAAAAACTCTGGAATTACAAATGTCAACATTTTATCTACATATATCCAGAAAACTGCACTCATGAGGCTTTTAAATCAGTAGACAGTGTGCTCTGTTTGTGTTCTCTGAAGTTATTTTTGTAACTATATCCCTAGCAATTACACATTCTGCAGTGAGAACTACATATGTCCCAAGATTAAAATATCAGAAATAAGCCATTTTTAAACTATCAAAACTCTGAACAAAAGATGAGCACTTCCTTTATATGCATAGTTGAAAATCAACTCAAGTTATTAAAATAGATAATTGGATAATTGGAGAAGTACAGTGTAGACCAGAATAGCTATATTTATATTTGGTATTGCTAAAACTGTAAATTATACCTTTAGGTTGATTTAATGTATACATAAACTTGTCACATACTTTTAAAAGTGTGGTTTTGCTTTAAAGTTCCATTGTTATTGTTTTTTAAGGAGCAATGACACAGGGAGACACGTTCAGGTAAATAGTTCCAAGAATAGCCTCAGGGTTCCTTGGCAAGAATGTAATTGTCTGTGCACTGGCTCTGTAACTGAATTGCCTTCCTTAATAATTGAATATTGGTTTTATAGGCCCCTGACTCTGCTCCCCTTTAATACCCTTTTTTTTTAATGTTCCTTTCTCTTCCGTCCTTCCTTCATTTTCTTTATGTTTCTTCCCTGTTCCCCAATCCCTCTGCAACAGCACAGTGAGTGGAAGAAAATAAAGCAACAAAATGACTGTAAGCTGGCATTTACAGACTCCTCTTCATTTCAAAAGACAACTCCTGCATTGCAATTGAATTAACTGATGCTGAAGCTCAGAAACACATACAGGCTCACTCCCATCATTCACAACTGCACCTCCCAGAAGTAAGAAATGCTGCTGCCTTCTTGTAAACTTTTACATCCAGAAACCTGTAATACAGAAAGATAATTCTTTCCTTGGGTGAGCATGTCTGGGAATAAATTTTAGTAATACTTAAGCAAGAATACATAGGATACCAATTCTGCAGTGTGCACCAGCTACCGATGGCTACTAATCTATAAACCTCTGGTTCCAAATAGGGCCTGGGAGAAAGCAACCCATGAAACAGGCATCAGTGATRATCTGTTCTATTGTAGACTGTCTGGGTTTTCCTATAGGTTTTTTGAAAAGGTTCAGTTCCGTGCTGGAAATCAGTATGTGACGTTTCAACTCCAAAAATACATCAGGAAATTAGGAAGAGACACTGGAAAATTAGTGCTTAGATCAACAACTGTGCTATTACAACCATAACTATGGCATTGCTGGAGTGATGGTTGCAATATATATTGTCCAGTAGAAAGAAGCAGATTTAGAGTATGTGACCGCAAAAATGCAATTCTTGTATTACCGGTTCTTCTAAAATCAGAAGGAGAAATGCTGAAGAATTTATAAATCCAGTCTTCTTTTACTGCAATATAGCCTTATGGTATTGATTAGTAAATCCTATGAACAGAGGATTGCAGAGGTGAAAGTACCACTCGCTCATGAAATAGAAACATGCTGCCACAGAGCAGTTATTTTGCATAAGCTATCTACTCATAATTCATCTAGAAATGAACTCTCCTTATACTTGAACTTGGATTCTGGGGCTCAGAGGGGGGAAAGGGAAGGAGCTCTTATCTTATAAAGAGAGACTTTATTTTTAAACACCCACAGTGTGTTCAACTGCCTTAATAGCTGATGCCTCCTCTGCATGAGAACTGTATGACAGAGCAGACAGAGGATTTTACTGGAGGAGAGAGCACAGGCCTTTGTGAGAGGTGGTAGCACATCTCAAGGACTTTGAAAGCCATTGCAAAGGATGGGCACTGAACTGAGTGGATTGCGCTGAGGTACTGTCCAGCCAATGCTAGCATCAAAAGAAACTACTGAGCCAGGTTAGGTAGTGATATCAGCTGGCAGGACCAAGCAAGAAAATCCATCAGGATGGGAGACAGACTTCTACAGAGACATCTGGATCTTGTGAGCAGGTTTGATAGGTGGGTGGGGATATTATTAGCAGGACAATCTGATCAGTGGATGGAAAGGGAAGAAACAAGCTACATCCGAAGTCATTGAGGAGCGATTCTTTTATTCTGTATTTGCATATGGATTCTTTTGTTGTATTTTCCCCAAGTTTATGACGTGTTTACTCTCCTAGGAATGACTTGTTTACACACATCTATAGTGCTAACAAATTGGGAAGATTTTCCTTTAAGCCACATCACAGGATATAATCAGTTTTCAAAGATATTTTAATGAAAAGACCTAATTCAGAAAAATCATACCCTGTACTCGTACTGCTAGCCAGCTAGCAGGAGAGCGAAAGATAGTTTTCAAATTATTTTACCATTTTGTCAACGTTTTTCACAAAGAGTTTTAATATTTTCTGATTTTTCAAAAGGAAAACACCAATGCTGGGAGAAAAACTTTCCAAACCATACAACTGAAAATCCTCTTTTCTATGTTTATTCCTATAGACCTGCCTTCCTACTTGTACATTTTTTCCATTTTGCTACAGAAAGATGGAGAAAAGTAAAAATCTTTACCTGTAATCAATTAAGAATTTCAGATTTTTTTTTTCTTAAAAGTATTTAAAATCCAAATAGAGGAAACAGTAAAATGGTTGGAATGAAAAATTCTGATGAGTTAGTGACTAATAAGTCACTTGTTGCAGAGGTTTTTAATCAAGATATCATCAGAGTTTTTTCCATTTGACCTTATAGATGATAATGTGAATATACAATAGGCATATTTCTGTCTTTGGTTTTATTCTCTACTAAGAGTAAATTCGGTAATGCCTTTGTCTGGAACTAGGTTTCACAAATATTAACTAACTAAACCACAGTACTTCTAGGGGAAGACTACCCAAACAGATAAATAGAATTTAGCAGTTCCTGGCTCAGACGCTGAGTGCTGCATGTTTTCAGAAAGAGCTGCTCAGTTAGCATGGTGAAAAACTCAAGTTTGGAACTGAGGTATCTTCAGTCTGGGCTAAAGGGAGCAACTTTAGAAATCTTGGTTCCTTGCATCTGATCCCAAGCAAAGAGCACTGTGTTAAATCTCTGCTTGGATTATAACTAATTTCTGTTCTTATGTTTTAGTAGCTTCTGAAAATAATTTCAGGGAATCTTTYGTTGTCATAAAACAATGCCTTTTATTCTTCAGTCTCTGCCATCAATATTTTTTGCTTTAATTAACATATTGTATCAATAAGACATTTACTAACATTCAGTCAGTGTAAACTCTCCTTGGCCTCATTTACTGTACATTTCTTGATGAAAAATTTGTTACAGTTCTAAAGCCAACTAATCTTAGCAAGCTGATTTTTTAATCATATGCATGGGAGAAAGTGTTTTACTAAAAAGGGAGATATGAAAAAAAGTAGATCGTTATTACTGAAGCAGAGATTGCTTTATATTTTTATATTCTAAAATGCAGTTGGGAAAATCATAATTAAGAAGAGAATGTCACTTTTCAAAAGAATTTGGGGCAGTAACAGCTAGGCAGGCATTTTTTTATTAGCTTCAAAAGGAAAAACCTGTTACATAATATTACAGCAGTAGTTTCAGGTCACAAGATCTAGAACAAGATGACAAGGAGCAAACATTCAAGAACGCACAGATTCAGAAATCTGCTTTAGGACTTCCTACAGAAGTGATATTATAGACTCCTATATTCTGTACATTGAAGAATAATGAATACTATTGCTCAGACAGAGTGAGTATATATTTACTACTGGATGCCAGATACTTCAGTCTTGCCCTGATAGAAGCAGATTCTCATTATATAGAAATAAGATTTCAAGTTGTAATAACAAATTACATTTTTGGGAGAAGCTCCAAAGCCCCTGAGAAGTTTTGTTCTTACGCCAGGATGTGTAGAACGGTCTTCATTCCAGTGTTGAGGGGGGAAAGTTAAACTTTATTTGCAATAGTGAATGCATGTTTCAAGACAAGCTAATTGAATTTCATCTACTTGTCCTCCAGTAGTCATGACACTTTTATTTCTTTTTGTTCCATCTTCTCTCCAGTAGGCTTCACTTATTGGCACTGATGGATTCTTATATCAAAGGCAATTTTCAGGTGGCTTTAGGACAGTTATTATTTAATTATTCCCTTTAACTGTCTTTTCTCTGTCACCAAAAGCTTCTGAAAACTCATGTATTTAAAAAAGGCTGTGAGCCAAGTTTCCTGCTGGGATAATTCTATGGAATTATACTAATAACAAATTTCACCTAGTAAATTCCATCCTCACTGTGGTATTTTAAATCTCCCCTTAGCTTTCTGTGATAGGCTGTAAAACCTTTATAAAAATAGCAAACATCGATACCCTGGCCAAACCTGCTACAAACCTAACAAGCCCCGCACTGTCTCAGTGTCCTTCGCTTCCTCTCCAAAGGGACTGAGGAATGTTACTGAAAAAGGGCTCCTGGCCAGGGGTCTAAAGGCAAAGCCCTTCAAGAAGACAAGACCCCCAGACCTGCCTTTCAGAGGGCACGTTGCCCTGCACCTCTGGCTGTCATCGCTCGCTGCAGCAGGAGGGCAGGCCCTGGGGGGACCCTGGGCTGTCCTTTCACTTACCAACCACAACAGCGGCATGGCTGGTCTGGGAGATAAACAGGTCTGCAAAAAGGGATAAAAGCCAAGCAGGAAACAGGGGAAGAACTGGGACTTCCAGAGCATGCCTATGTGATACCTTTGGAGACCTCTGAATTGGCTCTGCCCACACTAATCCTGGATCCAGAAACCAAGTGCAGAGCCAGCTGCGCTGACAGTATGCAAGTCCACCGGGCTCCCAGACTGGGACTGCCACGTTTGCCCACCGCTGCGTCCATGCGAACAAGCCCTGCCGAGAGACCAGCAAGGGGATTTACCAGCCCCCACCGGCAGTACCTCAGGAATCTCCATACGTTGTACTGCAGCACAGAGTAAACACGGCCTGAACCATAATTCAGGGTCTGAACTGCTTTAGGGATATTGCTCCTTATTTGGGACACATCATACTTATGCTGGTAAAAAACAGGTTTAGTGTCATAATATGTCATTGTATAAAATGTTGTTTGAGTAGCTGGGGGCAATGAAAGAAGGGATAGTTTGTAATCCTACTTCACTTCCTAGTCAGAGAGGTTCTGGAGATTCACTGATGATTTTTTAGCATTTGGGAAATACTACAAGGATATACTGAAGAAAAACTTACTCCCTTCCCAGCTAGTGGATCAAAATCCACTTTAGGGTTGAGAGGGCATGAAGAGGGTTCAGAGTAGGTTTAGATATATCCTTTAGAACATGAGTGCAAAATTTCTTTGTGTTTCATACTTATTAAAGAACTGTTGATTTATAGATGAGAGGTGTGTGCATTTGTGCTTCAGAGCACTACAATGTTGAGGAGTACATTGAAATATTAAGGTTGCATTCAGCTGGAAAGCTATGGGGATAATTGGTCTTGACTCAAAAGGAAATGAAAAGGACAACAGGAGAGATAATTTGGGGATATTACAGTAATAAAAGGAAAAGAAGGTGCAGATTTAGGTCATTTCTCTGAATATTTTTTTCTCACAGTTACAGCCTAACAACCTAAACTTGACAAGCCATCAGAAACACCAGAGACAAAGACCTTTGCATTTCTAAACAGAACAAATGCTGAACAACTAAATTCGTTTTCCCTGTAAGATCATGAGACCTTTCTAAACAAAGCCAACGCCAAAAGCTGCCTGTAGGAAATACCCCTATTAAGAGCTTGATTCCAAATCCTTCTGCATCAGAGCTCTGTATGTCATGTGCTCTTGCAAGCACGTTTCCTGCCAACTCAGAAATGCATAATCAGTCCTACACAAGATGTATTCCCAGGCCACTAAGCAAGATTCAATTAAGGGTACACTTCTGGTGTGTTTTAAATGGTCCTGAAGTAATATTTATTTTTATACTGTCATATATGTCATCTTAATAAACCCTTCATTCACAGTCTAGATATAAGGCTCTAAGCAAAATAACCCTATGGGCAAATAAATTTATGGATATAAATCTTAAAATAGCAAACTTTTATACCGATGCAGTGGTAACACTAGTAGATATAGTCAGCTGGCATCATTGATTTACAGCTACCCCTGTAAAGGAACTCGGGCATTGAAATGCTCAAATTTATGCCCTGCAGTGAATATCTAGCATAATTTATAAGCACGCTAATTAAGTCATTTTCTCCCCCGTATCTTCAGTGAAGGAGGAGAGCTCCTAAGATAAGAATAGGAGAGTAAGAATGACTGTCTGCAAAAAAGGCACGCTGAGCAGATCGTTGCTGGAAAAATCCTGGGGGAAAGAGAGAGAGACACTTTTTCTGAGGGCATCAGACAACTAATTGGGCTTCAGGAAAGTACCTCTCTTTCCCTGATATTTACAGGAAAGGTCAATTTTCTATCATAAAGTACAATGGGGGTAGAAATTGTGCTTTCTCTCCCTGTTACTCAAGTTCCCCGCAGAAGAAATTTGACCCTTATTTCTCACGACTGTACTCTAATCACTGCYCTGTAGGGCAGTCTGACAGGAGACAGCCACTCTCATTCACACACAGAAATTCTTCCTCCATGCACAGGAAAATCAAATATCAATTTATCCAGAGGAAAGAGTAATGGTAACCCAGAAACTTAAGGGTTAATGAATTCATAAAAAGAATGAGAGACCAGAGCTTCAGTTCTGCACTCTCTAATCCTTAATCTGAAGCAAGGGGGAAATCACACTTTCTGCAGCCCAACAAATACTTAATTATATTCAGTAAAGTGAACAGTTTCAACAAGAGTGAAGAGCGTCATGCAGGCACACACACAGAGAGCTCTTAGCAAGGCTGCACCAGGCCACTCAGTAAACAGACTTAAGGGGAGAAAAAGAAATCTTCCATAATCCGGAAGAGAGGGAGGGAGAAGGGAGATACCAGTACATTCCCATATGTGAGTAATGGCTTTGGCCCCAATACCCAGCTGGATCAATTTGGCCATAAAAGAGAGGTTGAGGAATGCCCACTCTGTAAACCCTAGCCAACAACCCATGCAGCACTGTCAAGGTTGTGGCAGAGAATAAACAGAAACTCAGGTGCTTGGGGAACTTTAATATGAAGGCCTTGCAAGAAGGATAAGCAAAATATCTCACATTGCCTTAAACCCCACGTATATCAGGTGAGATGATACAAAGCCACATTTGCTGGGAGGCCTCAACCTACACACTGTTTTCAAGTCTTATGGGCACACTGGATGCAACCTGCCATCCACACATGCTTACAGCAGAGTCTTCACATGCAAAGCTTGTTTGTCCAGACTGTTCACACACAGCATTTCACCAACAGTCTGATAGTTGGTCCAAGAGGCCCTTTCTGAAGGATTTTTCCCACTCTTCCTTTAATAAACATTTTATCTGTATCACAGGGAATACCAAGCTCTAATASCAGTTCCATCCTCCTGTTTTACTTCCTCTGTTTTCTCTTTGTTCTCCACCTCCAGAGCAGGATTAGCTGTGTACATTAAGAGAAACCTTATTAAATAAGAATAAAACATTCATCCTTTATAGTCCTACTGTTACTGTTTCTATCCATCCACCGAGGTAGTGAACTAAGGAAATGAAATGTTCTTTGGTTTTGAGATTGCTAGTGAAATTATGCAGACAGATCATTTTCCAATCTTAAATCTAAATAATTCAGTTGCCATAGGATCAAAGTATGTGTTACACTGCCCTCGGTTTTCCACACATTGATTCATCCTTATTCCCCTTGGCACATTTTCACTTTGATTTGATAATGCTCATAAAAGCAGTTGGCAGTGAATATGGTCAGCATCCAGATTGCTCATTATCACGGTTATTGTTCTAAGCCTTATGTTCTCCTCCTCCTCTTGTAACCATTTATACTTGAGAAGTAAAACCTTACCTTGCATGTACATCTGTGTAACCATTCGGGAGGAAGTCAAATCTGTTGCATTCGTTCTGTAGCATACAACAGCAAATATTGCAAAATGGCTTACTCTGTGTTGTTCTAACCCCAAATTCATGAAGTAAAATACAGTTACATAAAAAAGAAATTCAGTTGACTGTGGTGTTTGCACTCAGCTTCCTCTGATAGGTCAGGAAAGAGGGACGCAGTTGCATACTGCTAAAAAAAAATTAGACTTGCCAGAGTGCTTTGGATTGGTCCTTTCTAGTCATGGCCACCTAAAGCCAACAGAAACCTTAGTACTTTTGAGTCATTACAGACAGACCCTCAAAGGTATTTGCGGACCAGTGGAGTTAAGCACCTAAAGAACTTAGAAGATACAAGCCCAGGACCTTTTATTCGCCACTGCGACTTTCACATGGCATCATTCTCCTGAAACCTGCAGAGCTGCCACATGTTAACAGTGGCTGTGAGTCAGGCCTAAGCACTGTTCCCAGTAATTTGCAAGAAGAGAAGAAAGTGTTCCTCGTTTTATCCTTTATTCTTTTAAAGACAGTTCCACGTAGAAGGACACACTTAGATGCCTCATAGGTTGTTTTAATAATGTATTCCAAAAGCTTCCTTATACCAAAGTCCTTCAGTCCTTACCCTAATCACCTCACTCTATCCTTATATACGTAAATATATACTTTTAAATCCCTCCCTACCCTCTTTTCCTTGGCAAAGAATTATTTTCTGTTTGTATCATGCCTAACACAATGAGCTCCCAATTATACTGAAGCCTTCTTTCACATTAAAGATGAATAGCAATAAAAATACAGTCTTTCCCATGACTAGTTCATCCAGGTCTAATCATAATGTACTTGGACAAATATTTTCTTCTTTATAAGAGTTTTTCAGCATCTTACATATGCTACTGTTTGCAATGTTTTGTCTTGTCTGTAGGTATATTTAACTACGATAAAGTTATAGCATTCACTGCATAGTATATTCCATTGCATTGTATTATATTTGCTTGGTTTTAGTAAAATCTTTAAAAACATCATCTCTGAATACACTTTTGAAATTGCACCTCTACTAGTTCTATTATCTTCTCTAAAAAAATTTCTACCTCTTATGCAACACATCCAGTGAAGTTATTGTTGCAAAGCATTTAACATATTTTTTAAAAATTATTAAAAGTTCCCATATTAAACTGGTAATCATATTTCAGCATAAAGTACTGCTTTTAAACTAGGGTTGTTTTATTTTTGACATTGAAAAGGTTTTAGAAAATGCAAATATTTTCAGCTACCATAATGCAGAGGTTAATGCTTTTCCAAGTGTAGGAATTTTTGCTGCTAGTCACAAAATTTTTGAGAAGATTACTTGTTAAACAGAAAAATTCCAAATGACATTTTGTTTTCTGCAGAACCTTGCAATTCTCTGATTCAGCTCATCTTAAGATGTGCTTAAAATTCTTCTGGAAGAAAGGAAAGCATGACTAAAGCAGATATCTTTTTTTATTAGAACAAAATAAAAGTGTCTATATTAAAGATTACAGCTCTATTTTTAGCTCCCACACCTGGTTTTGTTTGATTAACAAACCTGGCTTGAAAATTGACAGATCTACTTGGAAACAAGCGTCTAAGGTTTCCTGGATTTTACACATCAGTTTGCTTTGCCATTCAGTCATCTTACCTGTTTTATCAATTGGTCAGGACAGATTATGATATGCAGTCAGCTGAAAGAAAAATCCTATTACAGAGAAATCTAGTGGACTTGGGCACATCACTGGGATTCCCACAACAGATGTACCAGCATGCCAATTCTGGGTATTGTAATGCTTTTTAGGAATTGTAATACTGAAATTCAAATGCCTGAGAAAACCACAAAAGTGCTATTAGAGTTACTGGAAAATAGGGAGTTCACTGAAGGAGCACAAGCAAAGGGGAAAGAGAGAAACTCACAGCTCTACCTCAAAGCTCTTCTGAGCCCTAACCAGAGGTATCACCACACATACTTCCGTCTAACAACCATCACTTGAAGTCACTGACAGGCTGTAGACTGTTTCCCAACTTAGGCCCACATAAAGGATAACCATTTGCAGCTCAAGAGTCATGCAGCCCATCCAGGGGATATGTATGTCCAGGACTGAACAGCCTGTTAAAGCCAGTATTGTCCTTTGGCTGAACAGGATTTGTTTTTGAGGGTTAATTTTGTTGTTTTTTTTCCTCTAAAACAGTTAATTGAATTTATACCAGGAAAAGACACTCTTTCTGTGTACATTAAGATTAAACACTAACTGTTTATGGTTTGGACAGAGTAAACAATAAAATCAAAGATAAAGACTTCAAAAGAACATTTAGGTCACATCTCTGGACTGGTGCAGAATAGCTGCTCCTGCATCAGTCTTCTCAGACACTTGCCTAACCTCTAAAGCACTCAGTGACATACTGTCCTAAATTAGACTCTTACTTCCCTGTCAGTTACAAAGTTTTTCCTAACATCCAGCCAGAATCTTCTCTGTTCCAAATTAAACCAATTTCTCCTTGTTCCTCCCAGTGAGTGTTTAAAACAATTGACTCTCTGTCCTCTTTCTGCTCAAGCAACTAGGACTGGTCAACATTTCACATAAACACACACACTAATCTGAGAAATCTCTCTGATTTGTTTTTTCTCTTTTGAATTGGAACCTGGCTCATTGATGATTCTGGGACCTTACAACAGTTACAATCTAGTCCAATTTGTAAATACCATTTCAAAGTTAAAAAAACAAAAAAACGAAAAAAACAAGAAACAGGTATTGCATATCAAGCACCTGCCCTTCTGGTTCCTTGAAAGAGAGAAATAAATAATGAAACAAAGTCACATTGTGTTGTAGCTATTCCACCACAGAAAGTGCCCCAGATTGCACATTTTCTGTGCAAACCCTGTGCAATGCAACCTTGCATCGTCTCCCTACAGATCCCTCTTTAACCCAGCATGTATTAGGGATGAAGGTCAGCCCGTATTAGGGATGAAGGTTAATGCCACATGTGAAAGCAAAAGAACAAACAGAACTGGGTGAGTTGGGATGTTCAAGCCCCTGCACAGAGAGGAATGAACAACTCTTAGGAGGCATCTGGTGGAGTTTCTCATTCCTTTTGTTGTGCCTTTGAATATGTGCACTGAGGCAAATGATCTGTGAGTAAAATTGATTCACACTAAATGGGATTTGATTAAAACATTCCAACAGTCGCAAGGAGATTCTGCTATGCTTTGCATTGTAATTCTCATAATGTAACTTCTGTTTCAAACAATAAATTACTTCTTTTTAAATGGCTAAGTTTTGAAGTTATCAAACCCTTCCCTATGTTCCACCTTATACATCAGAGCATAGAGGTCCTGACATACACAAGAAGGCTGAGGAATCTCTGTGTTTTTGTGCAAATCACTCCACGGCCTAAGTCTGCTCTTTCATCTGAGACTACTGATGCCATGCAGTGTGAGGATGGCTGCTTTTGCATCCAGCTCTGTAGGTGATAGAAAACAGCCAGGCTGGGAATGACATTGTCAAGGTAAAGCACACGCATCCTGTTTAAGATGCTCCAGGAGGCATGATGGCTGGAGATGAGACTGTAACTCATTCTTTCCATTTTTTGACTCAATCACTGTATACCTAACTCAACAGTAATTCTTAATTTCTTGACTAGGACTCGTGCAGTTATTTGTAAAGCAGCTACAAACCTGTAGAGAATCATTTCACTTTTACAAACATTTTATCACTTCTACAAACAGCTTCTGAATTTACAAGGTATTTCATAGCTAAATGGGAGACACCACTCTTCTGCTATCTATAAGAATTTTTTCTCTTTGAGCATATTAGAGGTGGGCTTGGTAACACCACTTATTTGAGGGTTCCCAACATCTTGGATTAAAAATCCGTGGTTTCAGTTGCTTATAACATTGCTAACCTTCAACATTTTGGGATGTGTGATTTCTATGGTGCACATATACTGAAATCTTTTTGGAAAATATAAACCAATGTATTTCAGCTATTTCTGAAAATGAAACCATAGAAAAATGTTTTATCCTTCGTAAAAATGGAATCATTCAGAAGTAAGAGTCCTGAAAGTGGTTAACTAAGGATTAGAGACAGGTGGTCCTTCCGGTCCTGCTTTGGCACCACCTCTGTTCCTGATCTGTGTTACCACTAGTTCTGAATCCATTCACTTCTGTTTTATCAGGGGATGTGCTCATTCCCAAATCTCAAATCTAACTTGTAGGGGAGGTAATAATTTCTTATGATTGAATGGTAACCAGGAACTCTCTGTTAATTTCTTGGCAATGCATCAGAACTATTATCCTTTTAAATGATAACTGTATCTCCATTTCCTGCATTGATTTTAAAACATCTATTTCCTTTCCCCCATCTTTAATCTGACCTGACAATTAGAGAGGTATCAGGGCTCAAATGCCATCTGTGTGTTTGTAGAATGTCTATTCCACTAGGGTGGTACCTTAAATTGAGAACTTTTGATGTTGCTATAGAAGTATAATTTGGAAAATTGATCAAAGCCTTTAAAATTAGCTCATTAACGTTGGTGCTTTAAGGAGTTAACTTTAGACCTCCATGAAGAAGCAGGCCAAATGAACAAGTTTGTGAATCTGTAACAGTTCTGTAGAAATGTCAGAGTATGGTAAGTCTGGATAGTGGAAGAGAGTAATATGAAAGGAGGTGCATTGGAGTTTATCATAGATGCATCAGGAAATCCATGCAGGTGACATGACGTGGTAATTATCACTAGGATAGGTATCTGTTGTCTTCCAAAATAACACTAAAGCATCTGATATGGAGGAACATCTTTTTGTCTCTCATCATGTTGTTATACCAAACCCAGAGCTATCAGATCTGACTGCGAGGGCTCCACAATCCAATATGACATACCTGGCACCTTTCAAACTGACATTATTAAAAGGAAGAGTAACAGTGGTGAGGTAACATCTTATATTCTAGATAATCTTTAGGGTGTTGTAACTCTAAGGAAGACCCAAGAAGAAACCAGGGCTTTTATCAAAGAAAATGTCCTAAGTTGTCAAATGAATGAGAAATATTGTATATAGCACATCTGTGGACAGTGAAAAATTCTAATGTTGGTCTATAAAAGGCTGAAGAATATTTGATACAATATCTTGCTTTGGATGAGACAACAGCGCAAGCACACCTATGGTTAGTTTCATGATCATCTACATGAGGACCTGGAGCACAGATGGGACATCTAAGGAAATCTTCATCATTGCTACCATAATATATCCTCCTGTAAGCACAGGATCGTACAGTGCGGCACCTCAAAACAAAGGTCCTTAATGGATCAGCTAAACCGTATCCTTCATCAGCTGATGGTAATGTAACAATCCAGGCTCTATTTAGCTCTGTATCCAATATGCAATGCAATACAAGCTCCAGCTTATCGCACAAACCATCATGCATTTATATGGTACACATTCCAGCAAGACCAATATGCAACTACAGAGCAGCATACTCATTACTCATTCTCCTTCATACTAGGAGTACTGGATGTCTGAAGGATCAAGTCAACCGAATTAATGCACAGGTTTAATCACATCAGTTGTTTCTAACCTTAAACCATATCCAATTTGCCTAACATAAGTTTATTTATAGGCTGTTGGACACTACTGCAGGGGAGCAGTAATGAAGAATGGCTTCTCCAAATTCTGGTAATTGTTTTCTTGGCCTAAATATTTAGTGCAATGTTTATCCCAACCTTTACATCTTATTACTAACGCAAACTAGTCCTTTAGCAGCTGGTTCCTTAGGGTGAATGTAGTGATTGCTGTTTTGTTGGAATGGTGACATCAGATGAGACCATTATTTGGAAATGGTCCTCTAGCCTAGGGTCAGCAGTTTAAAGAAAGATACTGGCAAACTGAAAAGAGCACTGAAAAGTGTTACAAGAGTGATCTGAGGCCTGAAAAATGGACTTTATCATGAGGGTATAATGAAAAACAGTCTATTTAGTCTATTCAGAAGAAGATTAAAAGACAAAGATCACGATCAAGTAGTACTCGTTTGTGGAAGAATTATAGCTCTTTAATGCAGCACAGTGATAGTCAAAGTTTAGAGGCTGAAGCTTGGCATACTTGAATAGAAGCAAGCTATATGCATATTTCAAGTGAAGATAACTAGCTGCTGGAAAAACCTATTAGGGATGTGATATATCCTCCAGTCAAGTTAGAGTGCTTCTTTAAAAGAGTTTATAGCTTATTGTTACAGTCTTGATGCAGAAATGACTGGGGAAGTTCTTTGGTCTGTGTTATGCAGTTGAGTCAGACTAGATTATGATAATGGCCTTTACTGCCTGTAGAAATCTATACATACAAGATTTCCTCACGGTTAAGGGCAGCTGCAGGTGGCATAAACAAGTAATTTCTGCTTACAGCCTTTAAGCTAGAGATCTTTCCCTGCATTCTTCCATACCTTGCATGGGAGCAGTGAGAATGGTAGGTTTAACAGAAAACACATTGTAAGTTTAAGAAAAAACTAAGCAATCAAAAAACTTCTCTCTCTCTGAGGATTTGGAACATTTCACAAGAAAAGTTAAGAATACAAAAATCAAAAATGTTTAAACTGGTTAGAAAGCAATACTGAGTGCATAATCAATCAAACAGGCTGTCCTCGGTGAGATTTCAGTATGTTCCTAGATCCCAGTCCAGCTACAACTTTCTATAATTCATCTGAAGAAACAATCTTTAAAACCATCAAAGATAAAACTGGAAGGGACCTTAAATAATTCACCTACTTCATTCCTCAGCCCAAAGGCAGGATCACCCATGCATAAGCCATCCCTGATTAAAACCCTGATCTAAATGTTTTTACTGAGCGAGATTCCATGGCTCAGCCTGTTGCAATGTTCAAATCCTATACTGTTTTTCCTAAACTAAATCTCCCTTGTTGCAGCCTTTTTTTTCTAAGTCATGTGTATCTGATAAACCAAATGGTGCTTCCAATACAGATTACACTAAATCCATATAAAATATCAGTGAAGCCAAGATAAGGGTATACCCAAATAAAGAAGATGATTGAGACAATGAATAAATATTTTGAATAATTTTTCTTTTGCTCTCCTGTGGAGATCTGTAAAGGTTGACCCTACAGATATCTGATGATCTAACTTATGAAATTCAGCTTCTAATTTCTCTATCCTCTTTATTAGATAGGAAAACTTTCTATTCCACATTATACAGATGTTAAGTACACTGAAATGGAAAAAAGCATAACCTAGATGTTGACGTGAAGCTGAGGGGACCCCAATGCCAAAGGACTCTGTTGAATAGCTGTCAAAATTTCATGAAATGAAACCTGTTTAGTCATTATTTTTTGCTGTTCTCTGCAACCTACAAGGCTTTCAACTTGAAGCTAGCTACTGAACTGAAAACCTTCACAACCAACCTGAGGAGGCCTGGGATCAGCAGTGAAGCTGAGCAAAGAGCCTGATGGAAGGGCAGATTGAGAAATATATCTGCCTTTGGGATGAGTTTGTCTGGTATTTCTAAAGCTTTCCAAAGAAGTGAAATGATTGCTCTTTCTGAGTAGGAAGATACAACTGTACTGAGCTATGCATGTAAAAGATGACCTGTGCCTATAGCTTAGAAAAGTGTTAGAAATCAAATCAGTGACTTTTATAAACAAGGATATAAATGCTTTGTATCATATCTTTCTTGTGACCTTCTATGTCAAACATGCAACTGCAGGACCCTGCTAGGAGCTATTATCACTTAAACTTTCACAGTCGGTAACCAAAATGACAGCTTGAAAGAAAAACAATGTGTTGTCAGATAGATAAGCAGTGGCTTCTGTATGACAGATAGCATTAAGTGCTTTCTGTTAAGGACATAAAAACATGTATGAAGAGGAGAAATCCAAACATGTAGCATTGATATCGTAAAAAGAGTGAAAGGGGCAGTGCATGAAGAATATCATCTCTCCATCTCAGAAATCATCATAAAGAAGCAAGACAAGATTTCACCAAACACAACAAGAAGGTCTGCTGTTGGACATGACTGAGCATGGATGAAAGGGAGCAGTGGATTGACTATAAAGTACCTAGTGAATATTCTTTCATGTTTTCTCATCATCCTTTTACTTCATCTGCAATTCCTTCATCTACTAGGGCGTATCTGATTTAAAACACTAGGTGAAAGTCTGTGTGATGCATTTAACATTTCTGAAAGCCCAAAATCTTAGGAAAGCCAGAGTGTAGTTCAAAATTACACCTTTATTTCTACCACCTTATGGATTTCCTTTACTATCTCATTCCTGTCATCCTATGGCTCTGGCAATGCATAACAGTGAGATGATTTTGGTTCAGAGCCTACCTCTAATCTTCAAATAATTCAAAACATTTGGTCTATTTGGGGAAGCCTGAAAGATGTTGAGTACATTACTGCCTGCAGTTCGAGTCATCTTTAATGTCACCTTTAAAACTTAAGTGCTGGGTGAGATGATACAGTTGGATCATTTGACTTCAGGCGACTGAAGATATTCTTAAGGGCACCTTAGTTTAAGCAGCACTTCACTGTATGGTCAAACATCAAAGCACCCCTAGAAGGGATAATACTGCTTATATTTATGTCCTAATGGAATCAAGTGAAGCTTTCAGGCCCCCCTGAAGGATGCTGTCCTTGCTTTCAAAGAATTTAGGGACTGTAATTTGTGATTATTTCCACCAACTTGGTAACATACTTAGCCAAACTCTAAGAAATTGCACTGTTATATTGATTGTGACTTTTTTTGTGAAGTCAGATGGGCTTTAGTGCTACAAAAACATCATGATAGAAGTAGTTAATTCAATCTTTAAGTTGCAGTGCAGCATTCAGAGAAAGCTTTTAGTCCTTAGGTAAGTTGACAAATTTAATTTAGGGTTTCTGGTTCAGGGGCATGTTTTTGTGATTCCTGCTATTAGTTTTATATTATGCTTGCTACTCCCTGGTATTCTGCACAGAAGCTGTGAGTTTAAAAGTTTGTATTATTTTACTTGCAGACTTTGTAAATTGGAGGGGGTGAATGAACGTAGACAGACAAGAAGAGATTAACAAGGGGAACACTCCCACATACTCACTACACTGAACTACCAAACCAAGAATTGTTGAGTGACAGCACAAGACCTAGGGCCTGACTCTGTTCCTATTAAGAGTGGTGCAAATCTGCATGAAATCTTCTGAAGACCAAAATGGAGGGAGAGATTTCTGTGACACGCTGAACTAAATAGCAGGCCTTACAAAGGTATTTGCAATTTACTCTAGTGGCAGGGTTCTAGATACTGTTCTAGGCAGATCTCTGTTCCAAAAGCCATTTACTGTGAAACTACAAACTGTGATACAAATCTCTTTATTTGTAGACATCATCCCAGCTGAGCACTTCTGATACCACCCAACAGAAGGGTTTCATACATATGTGTATGTAACACACAGGTACTTTAGAAGACTTCTGCCTTACCATTGCATATCTTTATACTATATGCATAGTTATTAATACAATAAATAGTCCCAAGGAGATCAGATAAACAAGGTCCATCTCTCTTTTAGAGGAAAACAGGATGTGAGAAGCAGTAAAACATGAGGTGATCAACAAATCCACAAACTGGAATTCTTACTTAGCCCTTTGACAAAACAAAACCATGTTGGGTGAAAAAGAAACCCTCAAACCCTCTCACCCTCCTCTGAAGAAGTTTCAACAATCAAAAAAGCAATTTAGGAAAAATGTTCATCAAAACCGTCTCATTTTTCACCAGCTGTCACTACAGTCTGTATTCATTGATACATCATCCCCAAAGCAAACTGAACAAACCCGGGACTAACCGGAAACAGTAATGATTAATTTTGAAGCTATTCTTCTGGTGAAGTCTTGCTGATGATGACAGACTTCTGCTGTGTGTTCTTTCAAAGTAGAATTTCTCTGCTCAGACCTTGCATATATAATTAATATTTTATCTTAGTATTAGCTACTTCTGGTATAACAGGGCATTGAACTCAAAAGTTCAGATTTTAGCTGCTCACAAGGGTGTGCACTTGCAAATTGATCCATTGCACTGGCCTTTGCAACATAACACAAATTAAGACGAACTTCTGCCTCTGCACCAAGTTTTGGTCTTTGAAGCTTGAGCCTCTTCTTTAAGATCAGTGTGAGACCTACCATGAGCTTCACTGCAACGAGGCTGAACTCATGGGGCTGTACATCATAGTAATTTCATTTCTGTGCCTTAATGTTGTATGAAAGACAACACATTTCCTACATGCCTCAGAGAGAGACAGACAGAATCTGTGTTGTTATTACCTTAGTGCAATTTATCAACAAACCTATTGAAGCCAATATGTTTTCTGCTCTGTTATAAACTTGCTTGAGAAACTGATTTAAATCTTCAAAATACTTAATTTTTGCAGCTCTTTAGCCTCAAGTTTGTAATAAAGTATAGAGCGGTTTGTCCAGCAGCATCTGAATCCTTTACAGCTCGAAACTTCCTCGCTTTGTTACTGACACAAGTACTGAAGGTGTCTAAAACTGAAAGCAACTCAATCAGTATAACATCAGCGATAAGCAGGCTTGACGCTCGAATGCAGTTTGGTGAGCTGGGCTGAAATCACTGAAATGTGGCAGGGTAACTAGGACTACTTGCAGCTGTAAAGGCAGAAGCCTGTAATAATTACTCTGTTCCTCAGTTCATTCAGCTGGAAAACAGGGGCTCTGATATTTGCCTGCTTCAAAGGGGCTGTGAAGCTTAATTAATCCATCTGCAAAGTGTTTGGGGATCTTTGCTTGAGGGTATTTTGCATACAAAATGTTTTTCCTTTTAGTCTTCTGAAATTATTAATTGTGCTATAAAAGCATCAAATGGCATAAGCAGGAATTGAGCTCCACTGCAAAGTCATTTGGATAGTGCACACACCAAAGCCAGCCTGCACAGTAACTTCACAGCAAGATAAAGGGGGAACTGTGCACAGGAAGAAGAGAAACACTATTAGAATTATACATTTCCATGGGGCTAGAACAGAGCTAGCTAGTTTTAAGCTATTTCAATTGCTTTGGATGTGTAATTTTCCCTATAAACTGGTAAATTTGGAGGTTGCTTTTTTGCCTTTCAAGACCTCCTGCTTCTAAATCATTCCATTATTACTTACCTCTGGATCTGTTCCAAGCTATTGCATGCTTCTTTTGATTTCAGACCTCTTCAGAAATGAGTTATCTGCATCAACTTTATGAACAAATCTACAAACATCTTTACTGTCTTGGTCATTTTGTTAAATCTGAGGTTTTAATATCCAGATCGAGTTTCCATTCATTGGTCTCCTGTCACTGAAGCCATGACTACAATACCTCCAGAACAATGTGCTGTATTAAATGCTTGTTGGTAAACTGGGCATTGACTTCTCACCCTGACACACTGATGAAAGCTACAAACCTCCTGCTTCATTCATGAATGGCTACAAAGTCACAAAGAAGACAAGCATCACCAAAATATTAATTCTCTTATGATTATGATTAAGATTTATGGTCCAAATGCCTGGGTTTTGACTCAGTTTTATGACTAAGTTGTTAATCTAATACTGCATCCCTGTGATCAGACCAAACGAAGATTTTCATTTTCATGATTAGAGAACAGAAGACTCCTGATACGTGTTTCTTTTATCACCTTTATATAATTTTATTCTCTGTTGTTAGAGCTGAATATCRCTTACTAAATTTTTATATTCTTCATTCAACAACAGCACTTTGCATTTCACCACATTTGATTGACTGTTGCAGGATAAAAACCAACAAGCATAGAAGATACCACTGAAAACTAGTTGTCAATGTTATGGTCTGTAGCATTTTGAAAGGGCAACAGGGAAAAGCAGGCCTGTTGTCTGCAGGTTTAAATGTACCATTCAGGTGCCTGCACAACCACTGGGAACCTTTTGGCTATTTACAGACCACAGAAGATTGCAGACCAATGACAGGGACAGACTTAGTGCAACATGTTAAGAAGTCTGGGTGAAAACTCTCAGCTCATTAAAATCAATAGGAGCTTTATCATTGCATCTGACAGCACCAAGATTTTAGATCTTGGAAGTATTACTTTATTCTTATAAAACAAACAAATAAATAAATACATGGAATGCAAACGCAGAAGTGAGAAGTGAAGTCTTCTGCAGTCTGCCTACTGCTTTGTAAAAAAAGGTTGAGTTGATAGCTTCGAATTGTTTCCAAGAATGGCAGGGAGGAATCTTTAGTGAAGTTCAGCCATCCACTTTGCCCCCAGAGCTGCATGTTTTCTAGCAAAAGCATTGTATTTATCTTGTACCTGATGAGAAACCAAAGTGCCTGGAATTAATGTACAGATTTTCAGCCTGTTTGGGAAGATGACAATTAAGCAGGTGATAAATGCCAAATACCCTTTATATTTCATACAAGAGATTTAGAAAGCTATAAAGTCTAGCCCTATGGATAAGAGGGTAATGGAGAAGATGTATGCTTTTCATCTTCCTCACAGTGGGATGAGGACATCGGGTTGTTAAGTAGAAACACAGGAGATATCTAAGCTCACAGATTTACAAGAAACTCAAGGGATGAAAGTGCCAGCATATTATTTCCCAGCAGCATGTAACAATCCCCTGGGTTCATACAAATTCAGATACATTTCCCAACCACACACACACACACACACACAAAAAGAAAGCCTGTCTCTGAAGCCACTCTGCTTCTACCAGACTCTTAAAACTGAGAAGATCCGCAGGGAAAGAAAGCCGGGAAAAGGACACAGTAAGGGATAAGCCACTTCCTCCGGCATCAAGGTTGAAGCTGGGTAAATCCACTGACCTCACCTTTGTACCAGCTTCATACCAAGGAGAATCAGGTACAAAAGCATTAGAAAGGTGAAGACTGAACCCTCTGTTCTGCTTCCTTCTTCAGGTGTGGGAATTAAGGGCACACCTTTGACTGATGCTACAGTTTCTTCCAGATAGTGCTAGTCTTCATTACCCTACCAGAGTCCTCAGTCTTAYGACAAGCTGGATTATATCTCAGTGAAAGCTCTGAGCCAGTGAGTAGACAAAATTCCATTATGATCAATGGACCTGCATCTATTTGCTAACCCTTAATATAACATATATTATTCTTTACTCATTTAGCAGTAGAAGAAATAACTGCAGTCTAAGGGAACTTCTTGCTCAGGCTCTTAAAGTTTATTCTAAAGTTAGAGCAGAATCCTAGAAAGCCAATTGATTGCTTGAATGTAGCAAAAGGTAGTTTATTCAAGGAATTAGTCCTGCAATAAGAGTGTTCAATTTTTAAGAGCTTGTAATTTAGCACTACCAGGGACAGAGAAACAAATACCTCTGATTTCTATGAAAGGTTCCAGGACATTTCACAGGCAGACCATCTACTAATGCTTCACAAATATTAGCAATGAAAAATTGTTTCATGTGTTTTAGCAAGATGCCTTGAGAAGAGAAGCTAAAAAATTGAACTGTGGATCCCTGGACAGGTGCTGTTTGGAGAGTGCTCTCACCTTATGTCTCACTATCATCTCTGTGTTCCCTGTACCTTTTGGTACAACACACATCCAATCTGTTCTTAGTGCTGCCTGTCTGCATACATGTGTGCAGAAGCTGCCAGAAAAACCTCAGTGTACTAAAGAAGGCTCTCATTTTACATCATTTTTTGTTTGAGTGAAGATAGCAGCAGAAGAAAAATTACTATCACTCCGTGGGGTAGCTAAACTGTGGTTAAGACACAGAGCTTTAAAGCTCTAGCAGAGACTGTGGAAGGTATGTTGTATGCAGCGAGCAGAGGAATAGAAGAATTCTGTCCCTTGCATGGGGGGAAAGGTGTCAGAGGGATATAGAGGGCCTGAGAACATAATCAGATAAAAGATTTAAAAGAAAATACACCTGCAGAGGAGTACAAGGAAACATGATYGAAGACACAGCCAATATTGACAGAGGTGACAGACAGAGTTGTAATGCTGGTCTCTTCTGTGCCATGCCTCTCCTGCTAATAAACTAGAAAAGAGGGCATTTTATGCATGCACTTTTGCATTTGGATTTTATTCCTTTGGTCCTCTCACACATATTTTGGAGTCCAATGACTTCCCTAGAAACCTTAACAAAATCAGAAGGTGAGTAATTTCCACCCATCCAAATAAATAATTACATACCATGATTTTTAAGCTGATAGATGATTATTATTCTTTTGTAAGGGAAAGTATGATATGACTCATTATTTCTGAGCTTGCAGAGTCTGCAACAGTATGAAAACCACTATCTAATGCTTAAGAGATAGCTAAAGCATTTGAATGGTAAATCGCACAGTTGAATGAGTACATAAAAACACTTTTTAAAGTAAGATTTTGCAAGAAGCATTAATGACATTCAATTAAATTTTGTAAGAAAAAAATCTAATTACATTCATCCTAGATATTTATCTAACATAATATTATAACCCATAAAATGCAGGTTTGGTTTCAAAGTACATAGTACAGAATTCCAGATAATATTATTTCTTTTCGTATAGGCCTGATCTGAGCAGCTGGACAGCCRATTTATTTTTATGATGTTCTGTGTGATAAAGCAAGCAATTTTCAGGATGGATAAGGGCCAAAATATGTTGGCCCAGATACTTTAAACCAGGTATTTTTTTCTTCACAAATTATTCACTACAAAACTGATGGCTGTTAGATTGGCTGAATGAATTCTGTAACAGGCACTGTTGCATTTCTTATGCCTTATGAGACAGGGCTCATCATTATGAATTTTTGGAAAGCTATGCTAAAATGATTAATAATGAAATATTTGAAACAAATTTAGGTATACCAAGTATTTTTTTCAGGTTAGGGCTAACCATAACTATCTCCTATTGAACCAAAGAATCAGACCCTTCTGAGAATGAGTTTGTGCAGTGAGTTCTGTAAATGATTTCAAAACAATGTCAAAGCTATTTTGTGTTATCTATTATGCACTGTTATTCATTCATATTCACTCCAACTAACAGAGTGAATTTCACCTAACTGCCTTTGTACTGAAGAATTAACAACCCAAATAAAAAGAGAGATAATACAAATACTTTATGAAGCTACACAAGGAAAGCAGAGAGTAAGCAATGACCATCACTTAGGCTATGTCTGTACTAAGAATGTTTGGGCCCATGTGTACATTCTGGCTTCATCCCAATTTCATGAAGGGATGAGACCTGGGCACCAGTCTCCCTTCTCTTTCCTCTCCTCTGTTGTCATTCTCTGTTCTCCATGAGGAGGACAGCCAGGTATGTTGCCCAGAAAGGATCCGTGGCATTCTTCACTATGTCCCTGAATCGGGGAGATCAGGAGGGACAAGGATCATGGTTCTTGCCATTACAGACTAAGCATAGCCAACTCTGTCTGTAACAAGCCTCAAGAATGAGTTTTGGCCTTATGAGTTCATGTCTATATCTTATCTATCAGAACATCTTTTTGTTATCATTCTAACAAATAATTCTACTATGTTTGTAGCCACACTGGTAGATGACAAAAAAATGTTGTTCTTACTTGCTTCAGTTGGCTGGGTGAATAAATGGGAGCTCTTGGTTCAAATTCACTCTCCGCCTGTTTTAGAGAAAAGTCAGAACTAAATGTTTCCCAGATGAGTGCCCTAATTCTTGGGCTGTGGAGTCACTCCCATTCTCTTTTTCCCCAGCCCATTGAATGCATCATTATTTCATGCAAAACAGGGAATGGAAGAGCCCTACTGCAGAACAACTGATGGCCTTCTGACTGAAGTATTCCCATTGTGAGTTCACTTTCCCGAGGCAGAGGAAGAAACTGAGCAAAGACTTCATTTCAGCCAAAATTATTCAGAGAATTCCACCCACATTTGCAAATATAGGATTCAACAATATCATTTCACTTCTTTCTGCTCCATTACCACAAGGTGCTATGAGAATATCTTTTCAAACTTTCCATCATCACACACCAGATATAAGATGTTCAGCAATGCCATCTCTAGACGACTGTCATACAAGCAGAACACCTTTCTTTTCATGCTGATATTGCCTCTAGTAATAAGATATCACTCAAATAGTATGATGGCTGGCTGCAGTATAGAGGCCTATAAAAGATCACTTCTAACCAGTGATTTATCCACATTAAACATCAAGAGGTCATCTCTGGGTAACTAATGAATTGGTTAATTCTGCCCTGGCACTAAGCAATGCTGGATTATATTATTGCCAGTCCTTTCTTTTCTTTTTTTTTTTTTTTTAAAGAAACAAACATAATAGAAATACATAATTCAGTCAGTGCTTTTACAAATTTGTCAGTCTTAAAGTTATTATATTCAATAAACATTTAGTTGCAGCTTCATAAGTTACTGTAAGTCATTAAATCCCCAAATTACTACATTAAGCTGTTTTTATAGCAGTGTTTCATTGTTGAGGCAAGTAGTACTGCTAGGAAGTTTTCGGAGCCACATCTGACATAGTAGTGTGAATAAGATATTAAAAGGTGATTTTATATTGACTAATATTTACCTGATAGGTTTAGCATCACATTCTTGTTCACATTTTGTTCTTCACAGAACTATTCTCAGGCAAACGTGTCAGCATTAATATAAAGTATTCCTCCATCTGGCATAATAAAGCTTCTAATTATACCATACTAAGCTTGTTTAATTACTTTTAGCTGATATATGGGTAGTAGAGAGCTTACAGTCATGAAAAATGTCTTTTGCAAAAAAGTTATTGGACAAGCACTGTGTGGTAGATTCTGGTTAATAGATGGGCACATTGTTACACAGCAGTACACGCAGAGTATCTCCACCCCTAACAATGGAGAGATTTAGCTGGTAAAATGCAACTACTTCTAATATAAATTTGCTCAGGTTGTTCAGGTAAATAATATTACTTGCTTAGAACTGGGACCATCAGGATTTACAGACCCCTCTCAAGTTAAATGTTTCTTTCATCTCGCTTCAGGGAGATAAAATGAGGCAGAGAGTTACCACTGCCAGAAATCAGTAAACCAGTGGGTAAGAAAGTTAGTACCAGATCTTTCTTTCTGTATTCAGCAAATACAACACCCTTTTTCAAAAACAAGTAATCTTTTATCTCCAGTCATCTCTACCAACATAGGGACATCCGTACAGAAATCACTGCTCAGACCTACCCAGGGTTCATTGCTCAAGTCCAGCTTGACTGTATCTCTGCATATAATATCCAGCTAACAGTCAGTGTCTTGAAGTCAGTTTGACTTTGGTCACATTGAGTAGCAGCAGTCAATTCTGACTTTATGCTACATAAGATCTCTCACCCACTTAGGGGAAAGTAGGTGACAGGCTTTTAAAATCATATTAACAAGTATATACAAGACCCCTTTATGCTACACTAGTTTTGCTTTGATTGAACACTAATACATTTGAAAACTAGGAAGTTACAGTGATCTATTYTGCATTAATTCTTTTGTTATTGTGCGCTTGCCTTGTGTACCCAATGGGATCAGGGCTGCATGGAGAAAATATCATTCAATCCAGTATCACAGGGTAACCACAGACGGGGGAAGAATTCAAGTGGCATGTGCAACTTTTATGTTTGCTATTTTAATATAATTTCTTAGGCTTTCTTTTAAAGGAAAAGAAATAAGAAAAGTGATTTTTCAGGCAACTGTGATATCTTCCTTTTATGACTCAGTAACATGTCAGCATAGATAGCTATCATTTAAGCCAGAGAACCAACTGCATTAACTAGGAGGCTCTCAAAGTGAGGGCAGAACTGGCCCCAGGGTAAAGAGAGACTTTACTCATTGCCCCTTTCCAGGTCTACTTAAACTTTGTGGGAAAAAAAAAACTTGTAGGAGCCTAGTAAGTAAGAAAGAGCAGTAAGTTTTTTGACCTAGAGACTTTTAGGGACATATCTTGCCCACACAGGGTCTCAGAAAGGAGTGTGAACCACTGAGGTACATGCCTCAAATAAAATTTGATATTGTAGCAAAAGCTGAGTGTCTGTAATCTGAGCATATTGTAGAAAATAGACTCTTTGTTAATATGGGAAGTGTGAGAATTTTCCAAACAGAAAGCTGAAAGAACACTTTACAGTAAAGTTCTGGTTAACCCAGTACAGACTGGGAGCATCTCCTCTTTAATAAAAGTTAGTGTATGTGGCTATAGTGGTATCTCTTCCAGATTATTATATGGGAATCCTCAGAGTGACTCTCCTCATGTTCTATGGTTTTGAACAGGATGATATCCAAACTGAGCCATTATACTTAATACAAAGTAGTTCTGAATCTATATGCTGAGTAATCATTACCTCTGGTAAAAGGCAAAACTCAACACAAAATAAAGCCATAGTTTACTACAGATCAAATCGAATACATCTAAAATAAAGCTCAGTGACACCTTTCCTTGATCACAGCCAACACCCTGAAATTGCTTAAATGTGTAAATTGCGTATGAAAGATAACAAAGGAAAAAAGAAAAAAGGAAAGATAAGACAAAAACTTTATCATCCAGTTACAATCCAAGGCACTATAACCATAGCTTTAAATTCTGCCAGTATGAGAGAAGTAAGATCAGCTGTATAGAAACACTGTGAATAAGGTGTGGGACCTACTGCTCTTTGTGTCCGTGACAGATTCAAAGGCATTGGTTTGTCCCAGTATCTTCATCCATACATTCCTCCTCCCAGTTCTGCAGCACTTCATACTTCATACTCCAATTACCTGTCTTCCTGAGGCTCCCACTCTATGAGTGGGTGGACTTCAATGTCGAGGAGAGAAAGTTGTGCATGTTGGAAAGTTCAATGTTCCCGATAAGCCCTTCCTGTGAGAAGACGCATACTATTTAAATATAAGACAGTAATAGCAGGGAGATGTTCCCATGTGCAAAATGCCACAAGAAGTCAAAGTCTATTCTGGAATGAAGAAATTATGGGTTGTCTTCACCAGGTAGACAAAGACAAATTCTAATGGCTCCACAGAGCCCAAAATATACATGAAAAATTAAAACCATGTTTTATTGTAAAGGAGCTTGGCACTGAGGATTTTGAAAAGGTGTTGTCACTCAGTGCTGAATGGATTAAGTTGGAGAAGAAGTAAAGTTAATGCAAAAAAGTAAGGAAATGGAACAAGTCTTGCTCTCAGTCAAAAACATGTAAATGATGGTAGACTTTCCAAGTTTTTACATTCTCCTAAAGCTAAACAGTCAGGGCAATATTTGGCCCTGGTGTTAAAGCTACCTGAATTTGAAAGAGGGAACAATACAGCTCTTTACCATTTTTCCGTGCTTTTATTTGAAGGAGAGAAAAAAAAAAAGCTTTGAATACAGTTTCACAGAATTTTCTGTCAACACAGCTGGACAGAAAACAGATGAAATACTTTATACAAATATTTTCATACTAAGTCCACTCCAACTTAATGTTTAAGAATTCTTGTATGTCCTCCACTAGTCAGATGCTGATGTAGACTAGTCTTTTTCTTTTAATGGGTCTGAATGCATAACAAGCACAAGACAAAAAATGTTCAGCTTTCCTTCTGAGGACACCAGATTATTGTCCCAATAATTCTCTCCAACAATAAGTGGCTAAACATTATCCAATAATTACAGTCTGTCTCTTTCTTGCCTTATTATTCCTGAAGTTTGTATCTTTCTCAAAAATCTAAATTAAGCATAACTGGTATATTTAGGCTGAGTATCAAAACCAAAAACTATCACCTGTATAAACAGGCTGGCTCAGTTTTATTGCCTGAAATACAGCAATGAATAAATGAAATATATTTCCATTGTGAAAAAGGACCTTTAGGATTACCATGTAATTCTGTCAATAAACTGTAAGGGACTGAACAAGTCAGTACAATTATTTACATGTCAACATTTCAACTTTTAACTTAAATGTTAAAAAATGAATATAGATATTTCATCTGAGTATAAAATTATTTCCTCTAAGGTTCTGACAACAATAAATGCAAATTCTGGCCAATCGCAATATGCAATTGTTAGATGACTGATGATTCAACAAAATGATTATGTTGAATAGAAACTCAATCAACAGATTGAAATAGAACACTACACATGCCTTATGAGCTTTAACACCTTCTGTGTGCTTACCACCACCTAGGACTCACCAAATTCTCTTGCATCTGTTAATCACCAATTAATCCATACTTTCATGTAAGTGGAAACAGGTCACTGGCCTGCTCCCTGCATGCAGAATTAATCATCAGACTCTTCAAAAACAGCCAGTGTCTTCGGCACAAAGCCAGGTCAGACATTAAAGTTATGAATATCCCACCCCAAAATCATATTCACCAAACCTAGGCAACTTGTTAAAGAGCCAATAACAACAGTAAGCAATACCTGATCAATGTTCAGTTTGGAAGTCTTGCTAATGCAATTTTTATAGACACGGATAAAGAGATTTGACAATCTCTTTGTGCTATGTGCTGTAATGTTCTTTGATTTGAAGCCCCCTTCAAAGAGGAAGAGATCAATCATCTAAAACTGTTCACTAGCAACATTATAGATGCTTTTGTGTGTGTTTGGGCTCAGAATCTGATTAGCTCCCACTAGCTGGCATAAGCACTTTGGATAATGGTACTTAAAAACATGCTATGCTACAACAGTTTTTGAGGGCCGGTCTTGAACATTCAAGCGCTTATTACAATATACTGCTCAGAGCTGTCTGAGATGATTTTGATGGATGCTCACAGGAGAATGAGAAAATTGTTGGAAAGAGCCCAGCTGAAATAAATAAATACAAGTTTCTTTAAATGCGTAGTTCCAAATTCAGTTCCAGGACTGAGAGGTCTCTGAAACATGTGCGCACACCCACTCACTCTTAAAGCAACATTAATAAGCACCTCTATCCTAGCTGACAGCAGCCAAACAGTCTCAGTTGCAAACCACCCCCAATTACATTAACAGAAACATGAGTAATCCATACCAGGGAATGCATATGAGTCAGTAATGATGTTAAATTATATAGCGGCTCCCTAAAATAATGACCTTTAGCTCATGAACTATATGAAATTTGACATATCCATTATAATTCTGTTTTAAATCCACAGTCCCTTTGTTATAGATTAACCTTGTTAGCCGAGACTGTGCATGACTATATCAGAGCTACAAAAGCCTAAACCTGGAGTACTCTATTTTTGACTAGAGTACTGGATCTTACATAAGATCAAATGTTTTAAACTACTTTGGAATTGCAGATTGAAGTAGACTAATATACAAACAGCAAAATCCAACATATTCTCTTCTGTAATTCTCACTCATATGAAATGATTTTACAATCTCCCAAGCAGATCAGGATTACTTACAAGTATAAACACCATTTACCATAACCGAGACTGAAGAAAAGTGAGGTGGGGGTATCTAACAAGCAACTACGTATTGTGAGGACTCTTGGGTCACTGTCTACAGTATGTCCTGCTATAGCCAGAATCATATCATCCAATCCCTTATTTTAAAGTATCACAAATTTTTGCTTTGCTACTATTCTTCAAAGATTGAAAGAACTTTCTCTATTTATTTATGGCAACTTTATACTTGCTTGTTCTTGAGCTAAGACCTTTGAAAATACATGCAAGGCTTTTCATGTCTGTTATTAAAAACTACAAGTAGCTGGTTTCTTTGTGGGATTACTTCCTCAGAGTTTCCCCGGAATTTTGAATTTAATGTCATTCCAATTCTCTAGCTGTCTAATTCTTTCTATATTAAATTTTGATTCTCTATTGATAAAACCTCCATTTTTGTTATCAGAATATTTTGTTAGTGGACACGTACCAGACCTTTAGTGAAATTATTAAATAAGATCTTTCCAACATGGATTCTTGAGAGACTTCATCCATCCTTCCAACTGTCATCCCTTTCTTCAATCTGCTCCTTGCTCACTTTACAAATTTTGCTCCTGTTTTTGTTCCTTAACTCCTTTTTCACATATTACCATATCTAGTATCTTACTGATGACCAAATATCTAGTGAACAATTCTAAAATTGTTGCTATACCTGATTTTATGTAATTGTGTCAAAAAGGAGTAAGTAACAAATTTGTAACATCTGCAGAGATACTCAATTAGGAGGAATTACAAGCAGTACTGAGACTAGAGAAATACAATGGCCAAGATCTATTCAGTTCCCAAGCAAACATCCAATGAATGAACAAACAGATTTACAATACCGGGAGTGGGGTTGCTCTGAAAGTCTGATTATTAAAATATCACCATGAAAGCTGTTGAGGTCTTCTATCAGTCCCTACCAATTCATAGTCATTCCAAATGCCTACATGCAGACACCCCCATATACAAACAAAATGATGAAAACCTTTGGGCATTTTGAAAAAGAAATATATTCAGAACTATAAATAGTGGTTACAGGTAGCACCAGGTTTTATGGGATCATGCAAACTGTTCTCTGTAAAGTATTTTCATACCACATGTAAATCATAAATCACTGTTCCTCAATGATAGACTGACTTAAAAGCAGACACCTGTTAGTCCTGAACCATTTGTCCTTTAAAACTGCTAGGTTTCATCCTGCAGTCTGGAATTGCACTGTCACATGCAAGCAGAAAAAACAGGAAGTAGTGACATAGCAGTTGTCACAAAATGACTAATCAAGATTCCAGCCCTTGTAGACTCATGTATAGAGTAGCTTCAAAAATAGCCTGACGTATTAAGAGACATTTTATTGGACTATTTCTGAATTAATTCACACTTTTCATATTGCAGTTTCAATTCCAGCATCTCAAACTCTGTCTCTAAACTGGAGGCAAAGCAAATACTCCTAAACTCATCCTGGTCTTTTGTATTCTGCAGATGGAAAGTTAAAATCTACTTTTGAAAAATCTGAAAAAGTCACCTCATTTTGTCAAGCAATGATTCTATTAAATCCCTTTATCGGTTTTGTACCTTCATACCTTTGTTACTGATAATTATATTATTCCTCTTAATAAAAATATCATTATTTTATTACAACAATGCGTAGCATATGACTGGGGGATAGTTCTGTTATTAAAAGATTTTTAAAATCTGACACAGTCAACGTATTTACTCAGTGAAATTTTAATCGCAGCTGTTTCATCCCAGGTTAACATGTAATTTTGTGTTAATTGAAATAAAAGGCTTCATCTTATTTTTGCATTAAATAGTCCTTAATTTTTAAATTAAAACTTAGGTCAACTTTGATACAATAATGCCACAACAGTAAGAAAAGTCTGTTCTAGTTTTAAAAGTATCAATATGACACATGAAGCATTTTGATATTTTTTAAATACCTACTCCTCCCCTCCTTTTTTTTGCTAACAATATTAATTTCATGTAGGTAAGAGTTCACAGATAGTTTTGGTATGAGTGATATTGAATTTGGGGGCAAATTTACTATTAACTGAGAGAATTAAAAAAAAGAATTGCCTACTTTTATCCTAGAGACTCAGTTAAGGCTTTAAGCATGGTTACTCAGAAGACACTTTGGAGGTATATATCAACAGGATAGTTTCTCCCTTGAAAAAGTTGCAATTTATGTACTTGATACTGTGAAGTTTTACTTACAATTGATTTTATACTTTTTACTGTGGTTACTTCAACTCTGTGGAGGATTATGACTACAGAGCTTTTCCAGATTTAAAAACTCTCATAGACATCTTGCTCAATGCCTAGAGGAGGCAGATACCTGAATTCTTTTCCTTTCAATGAAATCACGCACATGAACTAGCCAGGCACTTACCCTAGGCCCAAATGCCTTTGTGAGTCTGAGCCAACCGGCTTTCCAGAATGAAGAATTAGGCTTTTGACAGAAGGAAAGAGTAGGTGAAGCAAACAGTGATATGTGGCACTGGAAAAAGAGTAGGTTGGAGTAACAGTAAAATGAGTGTAGGATTTATATAATCAACAGTAGCCTCTACTCACCACCTGCCTATCCATTGTCAGTTGATGAACGTATGTTCTGTAAATGCTACCAACTTCTCTGAGTATTAACATGTACTGACCAAATACCTAAGAATTTTAAAATGCAACTCCTCAGCTTTGCTTTGCTGAGGAATTATAAATAGGAGTTATAAATGCCCAGAAAGTGCAACAGTAGAAAAAGAAGAGAGAAAGAGCATAACAGTGTCAGTACAGGCAAAAAGTAAAGCAACTCCATAGTTTTTGTTGCAGCTTTTATCATGTCATGCTGCATTTTGAAAATGGAAATCTGATTTGAGAGGAATCTGATTCTGAGAGTACCTAAATATGTCTGGCCTTGAACCAGATGTCTCGCTTGTTGCCCAGTACATCCTGAGYAGGACTGAGCGCCTGCTCTTATTACGTGCAATGTGGGCTGTATGTGCCCTGTGCTTTTCAGCATCAAACTCTCAGTGGAGTGTACTAGTCATCAGATGCTTAAAAAGAGCACAGTTTATTTGGGTTGAGAGTCAACCAAGCTAGCATCATTTTGGTACTACCCAGGAGAGGACATCATGGGAAAATGTAGTTTCTTAGGAAAAGAACAAACAAACAAACAAAAGAACAGATCATTCTTGAAATATCGAGCACCTCCAAGCAGCACAGAAAGGCTTTTGCTCATTTTCAGAGTAGCTTTTACTTTCTGAATTCAACACCAGCCAAAGATTTTATCAGGGAATATACCTTCCTCATGTTGACTACTCTCTTCAGAAAAATGTCATAAAGTTTCCCAAATTACAAAGAGATCCTGCCTTTCTGATGACTATGTTCTTGACCAGAAACAGTTTTCTTGCCTGTTTCTGGTCTCCATCCCACACTCTGAGCACAGAGGAATTCTGGGTTGGTCACAGATACATAGTTTCCCCGTTAGTTCTAGTCTTTACAGGAACRAAAGAGGAAGGAAAAGCGGTGTCACCTCCTTATGTGCTTCCTCTGTTTTCAGGCCAGCTCTATTTCTGTCTAGGGCAGTCTCTGACCAATAAAAGGGTTCATTATAAAAGCCAACTCTCCTCCTGACGCAGCTCTACATGCACTGCTCGAAATGGGTGTGATGCATTACGTCTTCACCCAGCTTCACACAGCCCTGTCTACTTCAACCAAATTTTAATGGGAGGGGAACAAAGATCCCAAAGCTGCTTACAACCTCCTTGATAATCAGCAGTCAGACAGGAGAAAGCCCATCAGAAGAAGTAAGGATGGTCATCTCTTACATGTTCTGTTTGTCCTAGCTCAGATCTGAGAGGCAACAGCTTGTTGGGCAGTAGCAACATGTCATCCTGAACCAGCCATGGCACACATGAAAATGTTTGCAGCTCGCAGATGAACAGAGGGCACACATTGGCTTCATGCTTTCACAGAGATGTTTACCCTTGAGGAACTTTAAGGATATTTCTATGATGCAGGGACCTTTTGAGATGGGGTACACTAGAAGAAAAGGGAAGAAGGGAGATTGGAGCTAATGCTTTGTCTTTTTCTCTGATCAGATTTAGATTGTTCTTCCTTCTTTTGTTTTCTGCTCAACCCCTCCCATCTCAAGACTTCTACTCATCATGAACAAAGTCTCCAGCAGCAGAGGCCTTCTTTGGAGAGCAGGAAAGGTGGTGTCCAGCAAAACAGCTGTCAAAACACAAAATTAGTATTTGATCAAGCAAAGGGCTAGCATCTCTCAGTAAGAGCAATATGAACATAGCAGAGGTTGAATTGTGACTGACAGCCTTCACTCATCTTGCTTTTAAAAAGGCCTGTAAACTGCATGACGGTTTTGCTCTCACAGGTCAATACAATGGCTTCTGAATACTCGCATGAATCATGCACAGAAAAAGCACACTGTCAGGCAAACCTGAACTGACCTGAACTCAGGAGCTGTCACTGCTAAAACGGACCAGAACACACAAAAAATTTTAATTGACTCCCAATGGCTTACTGAAAGCACCTTCTCTGACCCAAAAACTTTGTGGTTCATAAAGTAATCCTGTACAGTCTGCAGCTGCTCTTGAAACGTGGAAATTCGTCTTGTGATACAGTTCTGTCTCAGATAAGAAGGTCTTTAGAAACTTTGTTTTGTAAGATATTCTACTCCCATTTTCTTTTCCAAAACATTGCCTTTAGAGAATCTATTTAGCTTTATTCAGTGGAAAGCAGTATTAAAAATCACAAATTCAGAAAAAGTGTAAGGAAAGCAAAAGTGTACCAATATTATAATGAAAGAGACTTTTAGGAGCATATTCTCATCTATGCTCTTCAGGGTAGTTGTACTGACTTGCTGGAATCTCAGTCTACATCAGGTCCTACATGAACCCAGTGGAGGAAAGCCTCTCTGCCCAGAGGTGCTTGCCGTTTTGAAAGGCAAAAACCTGCAAAGATGGGGAGAGAGGAATTTGACCGCTCCCTTTTTACAGAAACAGAGAAATTTACTGGCAAAGGATCTCAAAGGGAATTGCAGCAAAGCCAGAAGCTGAATCCTGATCTCAAGGGTCATTCCAACAGGCCAAAACTGGGACTAGGGTGCAAATTTGTCTTTTTCATTCTAGAAGAGAGAAGTTGCAAGAAAAGAACAAATGCACTCAAGAGGGAAAAAAATCCCTTTGACTTACTATGAACAAGAAAGGCAGGAAATAAGGCATAACAAATCAACAAAAATACATGCAAAAAGCTTAAGTGTAACACTGTAGCAGAATAAACTCAAGGCCGTGGAGTTAAACTGAAAAATAGGCCAGCAGATGATAGCAAAGCAATATAGATGGCAATGGCTGAAATAAGTATCTTCTTTGTAAGGAAAGGAATTGGGGAGTAAAGCACACAGGTAAAAGCTCTTTTGGAGAACAGACAAAGAATGTCTCAAGAATAACATATCTATGTTTTATACTTTCCCACTCCTTAAAATCAGAGTCTATACCCTACAAGGGTGAATGGACAGCGCAGAGACTCAGGGGTGTGATGTAGTTGGAGACTTGGCTCAGACAGTTGTCAAAAAATCCAGGGGAAAAAAAAGACGGTAGTTGGGTGAGAGTTTTACATTCCTTTCAAGAGCTCTGTAAAAAGCAGAGAAGAGGACATTAATCAACCCACTCCAGCTGAGGGATCTAGTGCTGCCATCAGCACTAGACATTTTGAATGTTTTTATACGGAAGTGCTCCTCACTTGCTTTCAAAGAGCAAGTCCATATTCTATTCTCATCAGCTCTTCAACAGCCTTGTCACATATTTTAACAAAATGTGCATCCTGGCTTAGGCACTTTATTAATAGTGTAATCATAGTGCTTTGTTATGACATGACTATCCATGTATTTATGCAGCTTTACAGGAGCATTGTATAGAGCTAATATTGTTATGAACAGATTTCTCCTACTACCCGATGACAATATTTTAAGGTGACCCCAGATTACAGGACACTGAAGCTTTAACTGTAGTTTAAAGAGGTTTTAAGCCAGAGAAAATGATTCCAAAGGAATATTAAGCCCACTGCACTTTCAAAAGCATGAAGGTGCACAAAGATGCAGTTAGGTTCCTGCTGGCTGTTTTAACATGCTACTGCAGTGGAAACACTCAACTCTTCAAAACCAATTCAACTTAGGCCCAAACTGCCCAGGTCCACTGTGACAAGCTAAATAGATTACATATCCAATGTAAGACCCAGAACTGCTTTCATGTCCAAGAATTTCAAGCCTTTCTGTAGCACTGTGTGACATACCACTGAAGTTCACTTACCTATCATATGGCAATGAATTTAATTAGGTGGAGATGTGTAAGCGCATCACTAGTCCTGTACTCAGAAAGGCCAGCTGAAGGCTTCAAGTTAAAATCCAGCTTCATGCTGTGGCTATGTCTATGGTATAAGTCTGATTATTGTCTCTAAGACAAAGCAAGCAGGAAACAGTTCTTAGTAATGCTGGGTTACCATGAGGTCCAACGAATTTAACCAGCTCCAAACTGCAGCAGAACAGCGGAAGCCCTAATAAGCCTCAGGAGCCATTTCACACACAGTGAAAGTGAGGAGCAGTAAAGTGAGGGGAGGGGGTTTAGTTTACAGATATGGTTCATCTGTGACTCAGTAAGTGAAGGCTGGCTACTCCTCAGAGGCATCAATCCCTCCTTTTAATCAATCGTTATCTGGCCTATCCATTTTTCCTGAGCACAGAATTTTTGAGAGTCATTCGCAAATCACAGTGCTCCTACAGCAACATACCCATCAGCTCAGAAATGCTTCTCAAGACTCAAATTCTCCATTCAGAAAAAGGTCATTTGATGGTCTCCAAAACATTCCACAGGATGTTCCTTCTGCTCCGCAGGTGCCCAGCTTTCTGGTTCCCCTGATGCGTAGGTGGGCCTCTCCAGCCTTTGACTCCCTACCTAGTCACCTCCTTTTACTCCCAGATAGCTCTTTGTCAGGATCTAAATTCTTCCAGATGCAGCCATCAGCTGTGAATGAACTGTCTCTCTTGCTGATGATAGACATGCACTTAGCAATCTGGCCATTTTCCTGGCATCTCAACTGACAGAAAGGTTTCAGCTCTGCCTACAAGGCCCTATTTTTTTTATATTATATGAAACACAAATGACTGCAGCAATGGCTAATTACCAAATAGTAACATAGAAATTATTCTAAATGACAGTTACAAATGGGCTAGAAACAACTAGAAAGACACAAAATCTGGAAGTCACACACAAAAGACTGTGCCATTGCAGAAATGGATAGTAAAGATTTGATGCTTTTATATTACAGGCATGCCTCATTTTATTGCACTTTGCTTTATTGCGCTTTGCAGATACTGCATTTTTTTACAAATTGATGGTCTGTGGCAACCCTGCGTCGAGCAAGTCTATCAGTGCCATTTTTCCAACAGCATGTGCTCACTTCCTGTCTCTGTGTCACATTTTGGTAAATCTCGCAATATTTCAAACTTTTCCATKACTATTATTGTATCTGTTATGGTGATCTGTGATCAGTGGTCTTTAATGTTACTATTGTAATTGTTTTGGGGCACCACAAACCACGTCCATGTAAGATGGTGAACTTAATCAATAAATGTTGTGTGTGTTCTGACTGCTCCACCGACCAGCCGTTCCCCATCTCTCTCCCTCTCCTCAGGCTGGCCTCCCTATTCCCTGAGACACAACAATATCGAAATTAGGCCAATTAATAACCTTACAATGGCCTCTAAGTGTTCGAGTGAAAGGAGGAGTCGCACGTCTCTCACTTGAAATCAAAAGCTAGAAACGATTAAGCTTAGTGAGGAAGGCACGTTGAAAGCCGAGACAGGCCGAAAGCGAGGCCGCTTGTGCCAAACAGGTAGCCAAGTTGTGAATGCAAAGGAAAAGTTCCTGAAGGAAATTCAAAGTGCTACTCCAGCGAACACACAAATGATAAGAAAGCAAAACAGCCTTGTTGCTGATACGGAGAAAGTTTTAGTGGTCTGGAGAGAAGATCGAACCAGCTGCAACAGTCCCTTAAGCCAAAGCCTCATCCAGAGTAAGGCCCTAACTCTCCTCAATTCTCTGAAGGCTGAGAGGTGAGGAAGCTGCAGAAGAAAAGTCTAAAGCTAGCAGAGGTTGGTTCATGAGGTTTAAGGAAAGAAGCCGCCTCCATAGCATACAAGTGCAAGGTGAAGCAGCAAGTGCTGATGTAGAAGCTGCAGCAAGTTATCTAGAAGATCTAGCTAAGAGAATTGATGGAGGTGGCTACACTAAACAATAGATTTTCAATGTAGACAAAATAGCCTTCTATTGGAAGAAGATGCCATCTAGGACTGTCATAGCAAGAGAGGAGAAGTCAATGCCTGACTTCAAAGCTTCAAAGGACAGGCTGACAGCAAGAGAACTAGAATGAGAAGTGGAGCCTGAAGATGTGATTGAATTGCTGCAATCTCATGATAAACCTTTAACGGATGAGGAGTTGCTTCTTACGGATGAGCAAAGAAAATGGTTTGTTGAGATGGAATCTACTCCTGGTGAAGATGCTGTGAACGTTGTTGAAATGACAACCAAGGATTTAGAATATTACATGAACTTAGTTGATAAAGCAGCGGCAGGGTCTGAGAGCACTGACTCCAATTTTGAAAGAAGTTCTGTTGTGGGTAAAATGCTATCAAACAGCATCGCACACTGCAGAGAAATCCTTTGTGAAAGGAAGAGTCAATCGATGTGGCAAACTTCACTGCTGTCTTATTTTAAGAAATTGCCACAGCCACCCCAACCCTCAGGATCCACCACCCTGCTCAGTCAGCAGTCATCAACATCAAGGCAAGACCCTCCATCAGCAAAAAGATGATGACTCGCTGAAGGCTCAGATGATGGTTAGCGTTTTTTAGCAATAAAGTATTTTTTAATTAAGGTATGTACAGTGCTTGTTTAGACATAATGCTATTGCACACTTAATAGACTACAGTATAGTGTAGACATAACTTTTATATGCACYGGGAAACCAAAAAATTCATGTGACTCGCTTTTATTGCGATATTTGCTTTATTGTGGTGGTCTGGAACCAAACCCGCAATATCTCCGAGGTATGCCTGTATTTAGCATCCAAGATAAAAGTTCAAGTTCTCAAGCACAAAAAAAGAGCACATGTGCAAATTTTCTGATTTTCCAGTTGCAAATTGACCTAGCGAGATTGCATCAACATTACTGATTTCAAATACGTGGTTATTTACAAAAGTCTCTCATAACTATGTAAAGCTGTTTTCTTCAGGTATAGACAGTCTCTAGAACCAGATATTGTATGTGCTCCTATTTAACTCACTGGCACAAGTGTTTCATGTTCATAATCCTTAGATGGGCTCCTGCTTACACAGTAAGGTTGGGAATATTATGACAAGAAAAATCAAGTGACTGCACTTCCCCTATCAGATTTGCTTACAGAAAACTGATTATAATCAAAGAAGACTTTTTATTGATATATATCTTAATTTTGGTGATTTATTTATACTATAATGTGCACCTTCTAGAGAAAGTGCTGTACTCACTAAAGCTTTTTGCTTTAATTAAGAGTCTGTAAGAGACAGAGACTTCAAAGACTTCTGCTATAAAATAAGTGGCTTATATCAAAACCCATCAATTCTAATCAACAGATGCTGTCTCTTACGTCATGACTCAGGAAACTATTCCCATAAAGATTTAATCTTTCCAGGTCTTTCAGCACATAATGTAAAATACGTATAGATGTATTAGATACATGTCTAAATGTTTTCCTTAGTGCTTCCCTAGCCATTATTCCCTGCGTATTATTTTCCAGTATGTCCAATTCCACAGTGCCAAGGTTCCATGACGAGACCAGATCCTTCCAGTCAAGAAGTGGGGACAACTCTTTTCAGAATCTGTGCTCACTATTTTATTTGCTGGTCAGGTTTCTCACATGACACAAGATGCTTCTTTTCCCATAATAGGGCAAATCAAGGACATACAGGTCTGTAGTAGGCTGCAGTGTAAAAGATTAGAAAAACCACTTCTGATTGTTTCAATCAGTTGGTGATTTACCTTGAAACACCTGCTTTTGATTGGGATGTCAAAAGAAGGCCCTCCAATACTTGCTTCTTTATGAAGTCTTTCTGTCAAGTTCTCAGAGGTACCTAGCATTCGAAGGTTGATTGTAGTGAAAATTACAGGTGCTCTGTGCCTTTCAGAATTTGACCTTTTATTGGGAAGGTCAGAGGACTGTTCATTATTAGTGAAAGAGCCTAAACCTTTGCTGTAAGCGAAGGTGAGGAAATTTTTTTTTTTCTACTCTTAGAGTGGCTAAGTTTAGAGCTTTCTTCAAAAGTTAAGTGCCTACAAGTTTGTAGGAAAGAGCCTAGTATGTCTTTGTTTTATTAAAAAAGCTTTTCTGAAGTTCCTGGCTGTGAAGTACTAGTATGACAGTGTCCTTGCACAACACTGGTTCTGAGAAGTTGTTTGAAGAGGACCTGGCTGCCTTCGGTTTGATCTACCTCAGATACTTTCAACAGGAGTCAGCTTTCAGCTCACACTGCCAACTTTTACCCACTTTTTCTCTTCCCCAAGATGCTACGTTAAGTACAGATGCCCTACAAACCATTAAGTCTTGGCTTTGGATGTTAGTAGTTTAAGACCTGTTTTCTTCTGAGGGTTTTCTTTGCCCAAAGTTACCCTTGAACTGTTGCAGGTACTTGAGTGTGCACAAAGGAACACAAAACTGTCCATTTCTTTAAATAATTAAGGGTGCATTACTAGGAGATTAGATTTGGGCACAAGAAAGGAAAAACATATCCAAATAACAAAATGCATTTTTTCTTACTATTATCCATAATAGGGGAGTTACTATTCTAAACCCATTATACACTGCTGCTCATAGAAGTTATATCCTCTAAACATATCTTTCCAAACACAAATGATAGTTGTCTGTTGAAGTCTATACGGTGGCCACGGTTTGATGCAAAAATCACTACCAGCATCAATGAGGACTGCTGAATAAAAATGATGGCATGGTATGGCTCTGATACTTTTTTTTAATCCAGCACAACATTAAATACACATTAAACCATAAGTATGTGCCTGAGTGCTTTGCTGGACCTCAGCCATAAGCAGACCCTTGAAATCAAGCTGAAGAAGGGCCCCATAAATGTAGGGTTGATTGACCAGAGTCTGAGCACCAAGGAATATGGCATTTTCCTGTGAATTTATCTATAATCAAGCTTAATCATGTTAACATGGTGACATTTTTTGGGCAGTCTCACACTGATCATACACACACACTTGCTAAAAAACACGTGGTGGTGCACCCTGCACTGCAGGCTCTGTGCTTTGAGGTTTATTTAGTAGAATCTTCCTTTATCACATACTTGAACTAAATAAGGACATCCTTCCCCTGTAAAATTTATTTAGCTTTTTCCTTTTTAAAAACTCAAAGCACTGAAAAAAATAAGAGTTCCCTTGCCTGAAACAGAAGAGCTGACAGAATGCTTCTGAGATGACAAATGCAATTACCRTATTAATCACATTTATCATAATAATATTATCTCACATTGTCTACTTTACAAAAAAGCCTAAGCGAGAGACAGGGACACTTGTCTTGGAAACATCAGTGCTTATCTTTATGTTGTTACAGTCTTGGAAGTCTGCACATTGGCAACAGACTCCTTAGACTGGTCAGGAGTGCTATGAAAAGTAACATGAGAGGATATAATTGAACTCTGATAGCAATGGGATATAATGGAAGGAAAAACTGTTGGAAAGCAGGTTTAGCATTCAGGGATTTTTCCCATAGTAGTGTGTAGGGTTTAAGTTAAACCACCCTACTGATCCTATTTGCAAACAGTAAAAGTTAAGCTGTGATCACCATATCTGTTATGGTGAAATATGAGAGAGATTTTTTTCTTCAAAGTACAGTGAAATGGAAGATTGAAAAATACCAACCTATTTTAACTGAAAAAGATTCACTCTTGACCTAACCTGTATCTGTGGCTTTATAAGGGGTGAAATCCACTAAAGTCTTGAGTATTTAGTTGGACAGGTGTAGCAACCTGCTACTATAACCAAATTACAACTTGCATGAATAAAAAAGTTAAAGAAAATGAAAACTCTACTAAGACTCAATGCAAGCTCAAAATATAATGTCATGGCCACTTTAGGTGCTCATGGGAAAAACAGCCCAGTTTGTTTTAAATTGTTCAGAATGTATTAGTACTGTAAGGCCATTGTGCCTGCCTTCCTCTTGACAACACTATTTTTGATACTTTTCTTGACAACATCATCCTGACATCTCTTTTGACTACTGAAAGGCTTTTTTCAATTTGGAAATTCCTGAACTGACAGATCAGGAATCTTTAAACATTTCCATAAAGGACTATGAAAGCTGTAACTGTAGCTGCAATTGAACCAACCTAAACTGCTTTCTCTTTCTCTTCAGGACTGAGTTAATGCTCTGGGAATGTAGGGTTATCCATGCCTTAACTCTTTAATGGCTATATGCTCTATTTGCCCATGATATTTTGAAACACGATAATTACTTCACCAAAAAAGATGTGCTTCATGTGAGGAGGTAAGAGAATCCACAAGATATGAAATCAATCAAAATCTAAGGAAATGCAAACATGTATGCTTGTTCATTTATTATGTTCAAATCCTGGCAGCTTTAGTGAGGCTGATCTGCTTTCTTTTCCACCGTGTAAAGTGTGATATTTAACTGGTATTTAAATGACAACTTTGAAAGCAAAAAAGGTTGTTTAAAAACCTGTATACAGTTCTTTCATGAGATTTATATATCACTTACAGATGCTTTTGCACAATAAGGTGGCTTCATACTCTAGTCCTAATCACTAGGGCACAGTGCTCCTGCTTCTTTGCTCAAGACATCTTGTATCCCTTCCTGCATTAGTAGTACATGCCCACTAGGAAAGGTGGAAATAAACTCTTGAACTCCTACCTCTAGCCACATGTTTTGAGCTCTTTCCCATTTGACAAGTTTTAAACTCCATGGTCTGTCAAGTAGCATCATGTCAGCTACCTCCTTTGTCCTGTTTTTCAGATTCTCCTGTCTTAGGGGGTTCCTGCTCAGCATGCAAGTGAATTAAGGCACTTTATTCCCTCCATGCATGGTATGGCGATCCAAACTTGCACATAGCCTCCCTACAGCAATGTTTCTACATACTGTCTGATCCATCTAAGGCCACAGAACGAATCCAGAGGGTGTCAATGGGAGTTAAGTTTGGCCCTCACCCACTTAAAAATCCAAAACTTTAGTAAGGAGGATGTAAACAGTTTCTCCTACCTACTGCTAAGGAACAGCAAAAGCCTGGTCAATCTGTATCCAAAAGCTAAACACACTATAATCTAAACAAGCTATTTTCTTCCACCTGCTACTAAGGAAGAGAAAAAGGGAGGAAAGCAGGCAGGAAGGCAGGAAGGAGATAAATTAGATTAGTTTCAATACGAGTGAGAAGTAGTCGGATACCATTTTCACGGGCACTTCACAAGAGCTGGAATAAATGACAGGCATAAGTAACTTGAGTTTGATTCTCCTGTTGACCAAGTAATTGTAGAGAAAAGCATATCATTATCCAAGGACAAAATTGCCCCACTCTACGAAGTCTACAAAAGTATAATTTAATTGTTATTGGACAGGATTCAGTTCTTGGCTAAATTGCCACAAAAGTAAAGTACTCTCTGCTTGTGAATACATGTGCATGATTTCAGGTACCACACAGAAAACTGAGAACATGATTCAAAATGCTCTTTCTGCAAGGGAGAAACCAGCTACCCCCAAGTCAATTGTAATTACTGATCAACTACAGATAAGATGTGCTGATGATGTTGCTGATTAATTAAGAAAAATGAATGCTACCTTTATTACAATAAGGAAGTCCAATTACTCCTGCATTAGTAAAATGCATCTATTTTACTGGTTGGCAATCAGCATTTCATTAACATGGTGAAAAATCCTTTAAGATGGATGAAAACCCCACCACCAGATTTGAAGTCAGGAAGGATTTTTTTTTTTAATCCCCTTAAGTCAGAGTATTAGAGGCCACAGGGGTTTTCCCTCTGAGGAGCTGTATTTAACAAATTTCTTGCTATTGAAAAGACATAGAACACTGGGAAAACACTTAGTCTTTCTTACTCTCCTTCTGGATATAGCCTAGCTCCAGCCAGCTCTTTCAGTCTAGGTCTTTGAAAGGGTTTTGTGACAGTGTCCAAAGCATATGTCCTGTGAATGTGATATAGCTGCAATTATGGGAAGTTTTGTTTGATGATCTAGATTCTTTCCAGTCTTATGCTTCTGTGATATTATGTGATCTAATTACATGGCTAGGTAGTAAAAATAAAGCATCCTTAACCTAGAAATAGTAAGGTGCATGTGCTCACTTGGTCGAAAAGAGGAGTGGCTTTAACAGAGTTGACATGCAGTTAGATTGTAAAGAAAATCTCATCTCACATTGTATATTACTTTCATTTTCTTCCTTTGTCTTGCTTTTCTTTATTTGGTCATTTCTTGAAACGTTGCCTGCTACTGCTACCATGATTACAGCTATGCTGACATTTCCATTAAAAACTCACTTTAAGTCTCTTAGAATTTAAATCTCTAACTTAAATTTTGCTAGATTAGAGAATACATCTTCTGCCCATGTTACTGTTTTTTGTTTGTATGTTCACACCTTACATTTTAGGTCTTTATGGTAGCTCAAGACTGCCAAATTGTCTCATAATTTTCAGATAATGAGTTGTCATTCTCCTGTTTGAAACAAAAAAAAACCCTCAAAACCACCTTCATTTAGAAGCCATTAATTGTGAAAATGGTGTTATGTAGTAGATATTTCACTACAGGCTAAAGCTGATCCTGTTATTGAATCCTAAAAAACAATTAAAATATATTTGTGTGAGCTATTTTTCAAAAGTGTTAGTTTACTAATCATCAGCAAGCCAGACTCTGGAATGCTTAATTGCCATGGGGACAAATTCTGGTTTCAATTACTGTTACATAAATCCACAATAATTCCAGTGAAGCCCCATGTGGCCAAAAGCATAACTGAATCCATAATAGCCATACTTTAAACAGTTCTTGAGATCTATTGTATCTGAAATCTCAATAAAATGACATGTCATCGTGAATAAATAGTCCTTCTGCTATAACACCAGCACCCGGAACTCCAAAGGAAGATTGATGTTAAAGCTTTTGAAAACCTAGTCACAAGTTTGTAGTTAATCACTCTGACAGAAGAAGCCATCACCACACACCTTTGCAAAACTGGGAGTTTTAACGCAAAATTCCTAAGGTTGAGTTCTAATAGAAGAGTCACCAATCTAAATGCAGCCAAAATCATGTGTTTTAAAGACAGCTCTGGCACCTGCACTAAAATCTGTACTAGCGACATACTCAGACTGACAGAAACGGTATCATGGGTTGGGAGAGGAATACCAGTAGGGTAAATCATTGTCCAGCATGAAGAAGGGCATCAGAATCTAATCCACAGATATATATGGGAACTGTTCAGTTATACATCTCATTTTGGCACTTGGCAGATGTCATACACAGACAGAAGGATTGCATTTTATAATGCTGACACAAAGTAACACAGCTTTCAGCCAACAATGGCAGAACATATTTTTAATGGTTGATCAGGAAACTGGTAAAGAGACTTCACATGTAAATGCATTAAATGGAGAAGACTGTGTTGTCACTTACACGGAAGCATCTTTGCACCAGAAGTAGCCCTCTAAAAATCTGGCTTCATTCACTTATGTGAATACATTTCCAGAATTAGACCCATTGACTTAAAAGGCCTTCTGCCCAAAAAGATTAAAACAATCTCTGAGCCAATGGTGGTACACACAGAACTGGAATTTATCATCTGAAATGGAGGAAATGAAGTTTCCTTTTATGTCTGGTGACTGCTTTAACCAACATTTTCAAAATTTAGTTTATACTTGACTTGATCTTTTATGTCCTCTTAGGTTGGAGGAGATGGAGACACTGAATTTCCTTCTCATGTCTCCTTTTCATTTATTAAAATGAAAGGTCAAGTGGATTGTACATTTCAATCTAAAAGTGATTATATTTGTAATCAATTTCAGCTCATTTGGAAAGAGCCAGGAATTGTCTGTCAACAGATTTGTTTTCACAGAATCACAGAATCACAGAATGGTTGAGGTTGGAAGGGACCTCTGGAGATCATCTAGTCCAACCCCCCTGCTCAAGCAGGGTCACCTAGAGCACGTTGCACAGGATCGCGTCCAGGCAGGTATTGAATAKCTCCAGAGAAGGAGACTCCACAACCTCTCTGGGTAACCTGTTCCACTGCTCTGTCACCCTCACAGTCAAGAAGTTTTTCCTCATGTTCAGATGGAATTGTCTGTGTTTCAGTTTGTGCCCGTTGCCTCGCGTCCTGTCGCTGGGCACCACTGAAAATAATCCGGACCCATCCCCTTGACACCCTCTCTTTAAATATTTGTATACATTCATAAGACCCCCCCCCCGTGTTCTCCTCTCCAAGCTAAACAGGCCCAGCTCTCTCAGCCTTTCCTCATAAGAGAGATGCTCCAGTCCCCTAATCGTCTTTGTAGCCCTTTGCTGGACTTGCTCCAGTAGTGCCACATCCCTCTTGTACTGGGGAGCCCAGACCTGGACGCAATACTCCAGATGCGGCCTCACCAGGGCTGAGTAGAGGGGGAGGATCACCTCTCTCGACCTGCTGGCAACACTCTTCCTGATGCAGCCCAGCATACCATTGGCCTTCTTGGCCACAAGGCCACATTGCTGCCTCATGCTTAACTTGGTGTCCACCAGCACTCCCAGGTCCTTCTCGGCAGAGCTGCTTTCCAGCAGGTCCACCCCCAGCCTGTAGCGCTGCATGGGGTTATTCCTTCCCAGGTGTAGGACCCTGCACTTGCCTTTGTTGAACTTCATGAGGTTCCTCTCTGCACACCTCTCCAGCCTGTCCAAGTCTCTCTGAATGGCAGCACAGCCCTCTGGGGTATCAGCCACTCCTCCCAGTTTTGTATCGTCRGCAAACTTGCTGAGGGTGCACTCTGTCCCTTCATCCAGGTCATTGATGAAGAAGTTGAACAAGACTGGACCCAGTACTGACCCCTGGGGGACACTGCTAGCTACAGGCCTCCAACTAGACCACCACTGAYCACAACCCTCTGAGCTCTGCCTTTCAGCCAGTTCTCAATCCACCTCACTGTCTGCTCATCTAACTCACACTTCCTGAGCTTGCCTATGAGGATGTTATGGGAGACAGTGTCAAAAGCCTTGCTGAAGTCAAGCTCAACTTCCTGCTCATCGGGATGCACTGCTCTTGAGCTTGAAGGAAGCAATCCTTGAATATTAACCAGCTTTCTCTTGAACCCCTCTTCTTTCTAGGGCCTGAACCCACAGGATTCCTCCAACCAGGTCCCTGAAGAGGCCAAAGTTTGCTCTCCTGAACTCCAGGGTTGTGATCATACTTTTGCCCTGCTTCCTCCTCCCAGGATCCTGAACTCCTCCATCTCATGGTCACTGAAGCCAAGGCTGCCCCCAACCTTCACATCTCCAACCAGCCCTTCTTTGTWTGTTAGTACAAGGTCCAGCAGTGCACCTCTCCTCATTGGCTCCTCCATCAGCTGTGTCAGTGCTCTCCAGGAATCTCCTGGATTGCTTGTGCCTTGCTGTGTTGTTCCTCCAGCAGATATCAGAATGGTTAAAGTCCCCCATGAGAACCAGGGCCTGTGATAGTGAGGCTACTTCCAGCTCTCTGTGGAAGGCCTCATCGACTTCCTCTTCCTGATCAGGTGGCCTGTAGTAAACACCCACAACAGTGTCACCCCTGTTAGCCTGCCCTTTAATCCTTACCCATAAGCTCTCAACCTGCTCATTATCCCTCCCCTAAGCAGAGGGAGTGGATTATTTTTGTCTTTAGAAMTATTAACTAATGATATTAACTAATAATTTGGAAATATTAACTACAGAAAGAAGACATTGCAAGGAAACAGCATAGGGAGAAATTTTTCGGAGTTATTTCACTTTCTGTTCTCTTCCAGGAAACCGCAGGGTATTGCAGCCATGTTAGACAGAAAACTTAACATACCTTGCTTCAGGTCAAGGAATGATTTACCCCAATTATAAGGACTGTATTTGGGATGGGAGGAATATACTGAGGAAGGCTATCCCATATAGCATTCCAAGACTTTAGGCAGAATGGGAACATACATTTCATTCTTAAACTGAACATATTTCTGAAAGTAGGAAAAGCAACATTCTAATGTTTGGAATTTATTTGAAGAGAAAGAAAACACAAAGCTGGATGCCAGCCCTCAGTTAGTTTTGTGAGCTCATTCGATGTGCTAGGTAACTCTTGGCTTTTCAGCTGTGTCGGTTACCTGTGAGATGACCCTGAAGAAGTCATTTGGCTTCTCTTTGCATACATATCCTCCATCTATAGTGTTCTTCTAGAATAATATCTCCACCTCTGTTCAAATCTTACAGATAAAAGACATTTTTTCTTTTCTTCTTTCTTTCCTGAGAGTTATATTTCAGTGCATTTAGTTGTACAGGTTCCACTCTACTAGATATTTAAGCAGATGCACAATATGCTAACTGTTCACAAAATGAGGATAATTAAAGAAAGCCTAGATAGTATTGTTAGTTGTAAAGTTTGAATTTTGCCTTTCTTTTCCCCTTCCTCCCACTCCCTTCTGTTTATCTTTCTCTTAAATACATTATGTGATTTTTGCTTTGTGAATTCTTCCTCTCTCCATTCTCCTTTTCCTTCATTCATCTCCTCTTTTTAGTTCTTTTTCTTTTCCTTTCCCTTTAGAAGACTTCATTCAGTAGACTCTCAGGATGTCACTGGCAAAACTACTAATCATTTCAGGGCACACAGGACTGGGCTTTTATCTCCACCTCATGATCACTGCCTTTTTCCTTTATTAGCTGGTAGTCACATATTCTGCATCTCCTGTTCTGCTTCACTCAGGTCTCCCACCTTTGCACTTTTGCTACCTACACCGCAGGCAGAGTTACAGGTCGACTTTGCCAGCCAGCTGCTGCACAACACAAAGCTGTAAAGGCTCTGATAGAGTTTGAGGTTATCTTTCTAAGCTACTTCCAAGACTATGTCATTCCCCTCTCACAGCTAACACTGTGTGCCAAGAGACGTCAGAACTGACATTCCAATACAGTTAAATCTTGGATAACAACTGATTTTTAACAAAGATGAGAGCACAACTATATACCATAGCTACATACGCACACAAATACATACCCATTTTCTGACTGAAAATAAGGACACTATTCTTAGAAGTCTAATGCTCATGCCCATGTATATACATATCCTTCCCTATCATGGATAAGGAGAAGCAGTGCACTAAGCACTGAACAAGTAACTAACTTTTGTTCCCTCTTTCATTCATTTCTCAGCTTCACAGTGTCTTAGATTACATGCTGTTCTCTAAGATGATAGTCTCTAGTTCTTTCATATTGAGTGGGGGGGAAGGAGAAATGACAATTTCTTTCCTACTTTCATGAGAAGTAGGTCTTTGCTTACTTGTGTAGGGTCTGCTCTGGCAGATTTGTAACTTCGTCAGTAAGCTAAAATTATATTTCTATTAACATATGCACCATTTTTCTCTGCCTTACTGGGAACTTGCTGGCTACCACTAAAACGAAAAGGCTTATATGTTTTCACAGGATCTGCCAGCTAGCACCAAGATTATGTAACACAGAGCCAGTATTCTAGGACCTGGCCAAATAAAAATCGTTCCTGATTCTTGGCCCTGCCCTGCCTTGAATTCCAGTGTTACACAGAACCAGGGGTGGTAACATCTTAACTGCCCCATCAATAGTTGGCAGAAGCTATCTGTCAGATCCCTTTGGTTTTTCACACCTCCAGAAGCTGTCTGAATTGACTGTACCACTGCAATGCCCTATATATGGGAGATAAGGAACGTTCTGTTGCAGTTGTTATACATTGGAGGTAAACTTATGCACAGATAAGCTGATCAGTTACAATAATCTCAAATAAATAGCTGGGGTTTCAGGAAAACATTTTCTTACCTCTGGTAATTTGTGCAATAAAAAGGAGCCTACCACACTATCGCAGCTACTATTGCAGAAATGCCATGTAGCAGAACTGGCATATAGAACTGGGAGGACTGACAGAGAGGAGGCAGGAGCTGAAGAATCACTCAGGGGCTCTATTAAATGATTGTACTCTTACTTCAACATGTATTTCAGAACCAGCGGGTATAACTGCACAGGAAGGAGGAGGAGGAAGGCTGCAGACGAGTCTTGGATTTTCTAAGGGAACACTGGCCTTACTTCCAAAGGATTGTTAGAGAAGCAAGGAAATCAAGGCAGGGTTTTATACACAGTCTTTGTGGGTTTTGCCCATCTGTACCTCTCTTGAGCCGGTTTGCAATGGGTTTTCAAAATATTTTAACCGTTCCTAGAGGGCTAAACTATTTAGCAGCATATTCTYTAGTGTGGAACTAGAGTGTGAGGAGAGTGTGCATGAGAAAGTGGAAAACCTGGGGAGCTTGGGGCATTCATACKGTAGAAAGAAGCCATCTGGAAGTCTCACTAAACATAGCCTGTGCCAAGGAACTGCACCCAAGGGGTCAGAATCCACCTCTGCTGATTCTAGAGCCTGCTCAGCCCAACAGGAACTTTGAAGGAAAAAAGAGCTGAGACAAAATGCTAAGCATGGAAATCCGGCACATTTCCCGCAGACAGAGTTCAAGCAGAACAACCTTCTAAGTTTGGGATAACAACGTTCCTGAATCCAGACTGAAAATAGGAGTTGCATGTAAGCTGGCATCCTCAAGAGGGGCATAAGGAGAACCTTCTTCCCACAACTCTTATTTGTTAATTTTCTGGGTAACCTGTAACGCCTCTTTCCTGAAATGAATAGATATTAAGAGATAGACACAAAGATAATAAGATCTGGGCTGAGGGCAGAGGAACAGGAGCAGCAGAGTTAGGGAGAATGTTAGTTCTAATGGCAACATTATCGGTATTGAACATATGCATTTCAGATTGTTCTTACACATTTAATTACTTGAACTTTGATATGCTTATCTTATTACTTATCCAGTGCTTAAAACAAAGGATAAGTGTTGAAATAAGTCCGAGGAAATAAAATCAGTCAAGCAAATGTTTCTTTAAAGTTTATGAGTAGAGATACAGAACGTACTCACCTGCCTTTTACCATAATGGATAATGATGATAGGAAAACAATTATATTTCATTCAGCTCACTAAGAAAACAATGCCCAAAGGATGTCTGTGAGTAGGATTTTGCAAAAGTGAATTTAATAAATAAAAGACTATAACATATGAATAGATGCTGTATTTAATAATGCATGCTGTCTTTACTAAAAAGAAAGAGGGCTTGTTTTTATTGTCTGTACAATATATGAAGCAAAGAGATAATTTCTCAACCTGGGAAAGAGCTTCCACTCTCCTCCCTGAAGGCTTGATTCTGCCCTCTTTCATGGTGATGTAGAGTCAGAAACAGTTCTGCTGAAGTCATTCTATTTCGTAACGTCTGTGAACATGACAGACGATTCAAGCTTGATGCTCTGTAATATTAAACACCATCAGAGCAGTTAGAATTAGTTATCACAGGGAATATGYTTCCCTAGCAAAGGAGTACTACGTGACTGGGAACCTGTGCTTTCACCAGCTCTCTTCCTGAGTGTGGTAGCTAGTTTGCTTTTTATAACCTGTAAGTAGTCTGGTACCAAGCTGCCCAGATCACCTTATGCCTGCTAGGAAAGTCTCTCCTTCTGCATTTCACTTATGCACAGTCCCCAAGAATATGACTAGCCTAGCCTATACGATGCCATTGGMTCCTGGGAGAGACAGGGAGAAAAAAATTCTATTGCTGAGAATTAAAAAAAAAAAAAAAAAAAACTTTTCAAACAGAATAACAGGAGGTGGTCCACAAACTACCACGCTCTAGTTCCTCCCCTCTTTTTCCAGCATCACCCACTCTGGCATAGCAGGTCTTCTATGCAGCATTTCTGAAGGAGAGACAGCTATATAAAGGAGCTATGAATTCTACAAAAATGCATTTAGGTCACACAAAACACATTTCACCTGAACTGAAAGTCATTCCTAGATGTTCCTTACTGTATTCAGTCATCAGAAATATGTAAGATCAACCCCTTTATCAATAGGCTGTGTATCAGAGCTCCACCAGGTATTCACTGACCCAGGCAGAACAAGTGGCTGCAGACGGGAAGTTTCTTACCAGCATCCAAAGGCATCAGTCCAATAACAAAGGTAAGACGGAGGTGTTTTATTAGTTCTCCCGGTGTGGTAGTTTCACTAGAAGTAAAGCTATCTGACTTCCTTAAAGTCATAAAGAAAATAAATTCAAGACTTTGTACGACTCTGTTGTCATAAAAGGTTTAAATTTGAGCACCACCTGTGAAAGGTAAGCCTGCCAAGGCACTGCTCTTGCCATGTTCCTGAGCTGGCTGACAAACCTTTCCAATTTTAGCCAGTATTTTTTCGCAGAGAAAGTACCTGTGGGAAATGCCAGCGCATGAAAATAGTTTGGTATGGTGCTGTCTATAGAATAGGATAAAAGAGACTGATTGTGATAAATTCATGTGAAAATCAACAACAAAACCCCAAACAGAAAACCTTAACCAAAACAGGCAATACACTCCAAGAGCTTATTGTAACACCTATAATAAAAGAGAGAAAACAGTATGAATTTAATGCATTTTACTGGTCTGACTACTGACCTGAAGCACAGAAGTCAGTCTCTTATAGCCTTATTTTGCTTTTGCTGCCATTACATTAAACATAACTAAGCAAATTTTCAAGTATTTGCCACAAAACAGATGCAGCAGATACAATATTTCTGCAGGATCAAACCAGCTCTTTGACAAAATATTCAAGCTCTACAGAGAATGAGATAAATTTATTTGAAAAAAAAAGAAAAAAATTGATACCAGAAGACCACTGTTTGTTCCTTAGTATTTTTACGACTTTATTTTCTGCAATTCCAGTCATGGTTACTTAAGAGTTTGTTTTAATGACATGCCACAAGTATCTGGTCGTTGAATTCAATAATTCACAAGTACCCATAGGCTATAATTTGTTTGCTTGAACTAGTCCATGAATTACTTATGAATAACGAATAAATTTGGGGGGGGGGGAAGTATCTAATGTATTTATCTATTCCTCTATCTTCAAGCACTGCAATATTCAAGCATTCTTAAGTAGATCATAGTTTTAAAAAGTTGCTAGATTAAGTAAAGATGTAACAAATAATCCAATTAGCTCTACCTGCAAATGATCATTACAAGTTACTAAATAAAAGGTAAAAAAACAATGCAATTGTTCTTTAATGTTACTGAAGTACTTTGGGCAAACTCTTGAAACTGAATGCACAAATAGAATTTTCTGGGAGGCTGAATGCAACCTGTTCACTTAAAAGTAAGAGTTGATTAAATAGTAACAATAGTAACAACAAAAGAGCATCAAATAGATAGCCTGTTGCACAAAGACAACATACTGCACAGCTTCCCATAGACATGAGTAACACATGTGGTTAAGTCAGTCTGGATACGGAAAAACATGACTAGCAAGTGACTAACCTTAGCTTTTGTTATTGTGAATATAGGGAGGCAGAGTTTTATATCGAGTAGATGAATGTGAATCTAGACCATGTGACAAAAAACAGGGGCAGGGAGTGAAAATGGGAGCTCCCTGCTAGCTGTGATGCCAAGCAATTACATCTGCCACATGCCTCGGCCTGGATCCAGATACAAAAAGTCATGGCAATAATAAAATGACTTGTTTAGGGAAAGCTCTCTTTTTCAATCATTGAACGCTTAGAGATAGTGCCAGAATGACAATAACTGAAATGACTTATTTTTCTCCCAAAACAAATGCATGRCAACTCTCACACAGTGCAAGCTTACTCCCACCACCCTCCCAGGGCCCTTCAGATGGCGATGAGAAAGCTGTTACAACTAAGCAAACCAGTAACCCACCAACTTCTCTGCTCAACACCCTCTCTGGAGCCTTTGTTCAGCTGTGCAAACAAGCTCAGCTCAAACGTAGTTTTGGAGACTGTGAAACATTTCGGTCTGGTTGTTCCCATTCTCATTCAAACGTTTGTACATACAGACACACACAATTCTGACTGGGACCAAGTTACCTGAAATAGGAGAAGAGATATTTCTACCACCACACAAAACTGCAGCTAGCTCTGAAGAACTGTGAGTGTCTTTCCTCTTAAGGTATAAAACCTACCTTTTAAGAAAATTTGAGAAAGCTTCCAATAAGCATCCAAACCTTGAAAGCTTATTCAGGCCCATTCTGAATCTAAGCTGATACTGCAGTATGCCAGTCTTCATGTTGGCTCACTTAAACCCTGCTTTGTGATATCAAAAAACAAAAGGAGTCTAGTTGCAAGCTTTCTTTTGAAAGGACAAGTACAAAGATTTAAGAATTGGGCACAATTTAATTTTACATATTCTTTATAGGAACAGCAATTCAACAGCCCACTGAGGTGGAATGGGATCTTCCTCATGTTGGATTAGTTTACAGTGTCAGATGCCACATTATTTCAATCCCTGAGTATGAGGGAATGAGCCATTCTGACACCACCACTACGAATGAAGTGCAGCCATGTGGTCTCACTGTCAGAGAATGAGAACTTGTGAGAATTTCTCTCCACACAAAGTAGCTGTATGAACAACTGCTATGTCTGATGTATCTTTTAAAAAAAATGACAGGTTCAGATAATAGAATACAAAACACATCAGATCTCTGCCTTCGTGAATATGACTTTAACACAAATATGTAGCATTTATGTCTGCATTAGTAGCATCAGTGCATATCATTCTCCTAGACTGCAGGTATGCTGTTATTAATGAACAATATCTAGGAATTAAAAAGCTCACTTTCAGGTTTTCAGAAGGTATTAAATTTAACTCCTCTTCACAATCCTCACATCACATTTGCTGAACAAAAAAAAAAAAAAGAAAAAAGATTATGAATGTTATTCCAGAATGCTTAACCTATAATTATGTTCCTGCTTCAATGGCATCTCCTCTAAGGAGAGCTCACTGAGATGTTAAACTAACCTCTTTCTTATTTAAATTTTACTCATCTACATCCCTATGACTAACTCTAATTCACAGAATTTATTCCCAGCCAGCCCATGTTTCCCTCCTTCCCCTTTAAAAAAAAMCAGGTGATTAGAAATAAATATACAGTTACTGGACTCCTGTTTTGGGGAAGGATAGGAGTTCTGTTTAGCTGGTTTTTTTGTTTTGTTTTTTAATTTACAATGACATTTTCATTTGCGATATGAAGAATCTTTTGTTAGCAGACTTGCTGAATTCAGGAAAAATTGGAACAGCCTCTAATTACAGAAGAGCAGAAATAAGAACTAACAACAAGAAGAGAGCTGGCACATCCTGGCCATTCCATATCTTAGTCCTTGGAGACCAACTAAAACCAGGAACAGGGCCTTATGCATGTGGGTATACAAAGTTTGGTCTTAAGACCAGGATAGATGCAATAGCAGCAGCTTTTTAATGGTTGGGAACCCAAAGCATGTCTCGCATACTCATGTTACAATGTGCATTCTTACTACAGCATACTTCACAATTTAAATTCCACCTCTACTACTATTCCTCATTTCTACATCACACTCACCTTTTCGCTGTCCAACCTACCAAGTTCTAGGAACAGCTGTAACATCACAAAAACACCTAGGAAAACTTAATATTCTCAGTTTTTTAGACTTAATACCCTGGAGGAGTTCTGAAGGATCACAAATAATCTCAATAAATGCAGCAACTGAACTTCTGCACTCACAAAAACATCTAGTTTAATTTAGGTTCTTACCCTTCTTACTCCTCTGGCACCTTGTTTTCAGCACTAACCACTATCAAATATTTAAGGCGATGTGTAAGCAACAGAATTAATAGAGTGCTCCTTTCTCTATTCCTTCCTGCTTCTAGCAATAAGCAATTTAAAAACCTCCTTAGAGGTAGCATCTCAACTCCTAAGCTAGTCACTACCATTGGGTCTATTTATTTAACTCCCTTTTTAACCTAATTTTAGTTTTGGCCTCCAACAGCGCACAATAAAAAAATAAAAGAAAGAAAATATATATTTGCTATTGACTAAAAAGACATTTGAAGGACTCCTGCAGTACATGCTCCATCCTCTCAGCCTCTAATTCAAAAGACTTGAACTCTTCACTGAATAGAAGTGTATATTTGGGATTTAAAAACACTGTATTATTTCAGTTTCACAAAATATGCAGAAATGCGTGCCCTAAATATTTGTGTGACAAGCCAATGCTAAGCAAGCCCTGGCCTGGCCTGGTATTGACTCACACCAATGCTGTGCTTCTCTGAAATTTGCAAATTATGCGGTAGAAAGAACATGTTGAAAGACAGAATCAAGAGAGCTCAGAATAGGCTTCAATTTTATCCTTCTGGAAAATAAACACATGCTCCTTTACTGAAAAACTGCAGGGGCCTTTGTCTCTGAGTGTATCTTTAACACATTACATTGATGCTATACTAATGAATTCATAAGTGTAAGCAGTGGGAAAAGAAAAACATAAATAAAAGGAATAAAAAGAGCTTATTTAGGGGAGTTTCAATGAAAGGTTAGTTTTGACTTTGAGATACTCTCTACAATACACCACAAAACAGTACACAGTAAGTAGTCAGATCATGTTCTCAGCTATTTCACGATGATAGACACAGTGAGACTGGAAAAAAATCATGAGCATTAACCTGGGAAAAGGAGCACATAACGAGCACATTGCCATCTTGTTCTATTTGATTTGTTTTTAACACACTGCATAGCAGTGCTTCACTGCTGGATTTGGCATCACTAACCTGACCTAGAAAATACACTAGTGATTTCTTGGAAAAATAATGAAAGCATCTTCAATTGCTTTATTTCCCTCAGCCAAAACCATGATAGCTAACACTGACTGAGCCAGTGTTCCAACAGTTTTGCTGATTTTTTGCTGCTAAATACAGATAACTGTTCTCTAGCACATCTACTGCTCAATAAACAATTATTTGGATTAGGACAAAAGAATTCTTATTCTCCTTAATTTCCAGCCCATTTTAACATCTGCTTTAACTCAGAGTGGAATATGGTGAGGGCCGGTCTTTGCACATACTGCAGGAACAAAAATTTTGACAGGGTAGACAGAGGGAGACATCTGCTGAGAGGGGAGTGGAAGGGCAAACAGCACAGAAGTAGATGCCAGACTGGGCAAATGAAGAGCAGGTAGGCAGAGGAAAGAGGAAAGGAGAGAGACACTAGCCAAGAAAGAAAAATATATATCCAGACCTTAAGATATACTAGTTGGATTTTTGTTCTTCATCATTCCAATTATACCAGTGCATCTGAATGCTGATCTGGGGCCAGTGGGCATCTAATACATGTACTGCTCCCTCATGCTAAGATTCTTCTATATTCCAACAACTTGCAATGACAAAGTACTGTAAAAATACTTATAATATCAATTATCTCCACTTTAAGGTTTCTATCCACCTGGATCAAATCAAAAAGCCCTACTGTAGATATAGTCATTTAGCTTTTAAAACTTTGTTAAGCACTTCAAAGATTAAAAGCACTGTGTAAGTGATAGAGCTACTGATGTTATTCCATAAAGTATGTTCTAGTGGTAGTTCAGCTTTGGGGTTGTTGCTTTTCTATTCCTAATTTAAAGGCTGTCCCTTAGCTAGGAAATATATCCTTGCTGATATAAACACATTACCCTTGGAAGGCAATCCGTATCACAGGGAAGTGAAGTCAATGATTTCAGCCTGGCTTTGTGTACCACAAAGCTAATTAGTGAAGATGCAAACACTTGAACATTCTGAAATTTTTCCTTGTTAGTTTAGAAGCATTCAGCCCACCTTGTCATCAGGAATTACTTTTGGCTCAGTCTCACAGAATCACAGAATGGTTGAGATTGGAAGGTGTGGTGGAATGCAACTACCCCCCCCCCCCAAAACACACACACGTCTTGGGCCCAAAGCACGGCAGAGCACAACTACCCCCCCCATCTCAGGCCCAAAGTGTGGTGGAGCAC
>NW_020450885.1:267516-337418 GCF_003343035.1 Apteryx rowi | reverse complement strand
TGCATGGGGTTATTCCTCCCCAGGTGCAGGACCCTGCACTTGCCTTTGTTGAACTTCATGAGATTCCTCTCCGCCCAGCTCTCCAGCCTGTCCAGGTCTCTCTGAATGGCAGCACAGCCCTCTGGTGTATCAGCCACTCCTCCCAGTTTGGTATCGTCGGCAAACTTGCTGAGGGCACACTCTGTCCCTTCATCCGGTGTTGGGGCCCTTGCGGTACTTCAGAACAATAATCTATATGAGATGTAGAGCATGGAACTAACACTGTTTAGGATTAATTGCTTAGCACAACTTGCTTAGCATTAGTAGCTAAATTTGCTGAAGCCTTAGGCCTCAGGCTATAGCCGCTGCTACGTGCTTTAAAGCAGTCCACCAAGGACACTGGTGCAGCTGGAAATGATACATCCTGAGAAAGTACAGATAAACTAGCAGAAGCCAGTGGGAACCAAGGTTAAGGGCTAGACAGCTTTGCTAAATAAGTAGCAAGGTACAAGGCATGATCGCTGCGTGCGTGATCGGTGCCATGATTGGCTACCTGTGACATAATCTGTATAAACCACCAATCAAGGGTCAAGGCGCCGCGTGCCTGTACCTATAAGATGGGCAAATTGCTAAATAAAGTTGGAATTGAATCTGCATTCTGTGAGTGCGTATGATTCTTTCCCGTCACTCCCGCGGACCGCAACAATCCAGGTCATTGATGAAGAAGTTGAACAAGACTGGACCCAGTACTGACCCCTGGGGGACACTGCTAGCTACAGGCCTCCAACTAGACCACCACTGACCACAACCCTCTGAGCTCTGCCTTTCAGCCAGTTCTCAATCCACCTCACTGTCTGCTCATCTAACTCACACTTCCTGAGCTTGCCTATGAGGATGTTATGGGAGACAGTGTCAAAAGCCTTGCTGAAGTCAAGCTCAACTTCCTGCTCATCGGGATGCACTGCTCTTGAGCTTGAAGGAAGCAATCCTTGAATATTAACCAGCTTTCTCTTGAACCCCTCTTCTTTCTAGGGCCTGAACCCACAGGATTCCTCCAACCAGGTCCCTGAAGAGGCCAAAGTTTGCTCTCCTGAACTCCAGGGTTGTGATCATACTTTTGCCCTGCTTCCTCCTCCCAGGATCCTGAACTCCTCCATCTCATGGTCACTGAAGCCAAGGCTGCCCCCAACCTTCACATCTCCAACCAGCCCTTCTTTGTATGTTAGTACAAGGTCCAGCAGCACACCTCTACTCATTGGCTCTTCCACCACTTGTGTCAAAAAGTTATCAATGCTCTGCAGGAACCTCCTGGACTGTTTGTGCCTAGCTGTGTTGTGTTTCCAGCAGATATCAGGATGGTTGAAGTCCCCCATGAGAACCAGGGCAAATGTCTCACCCAGCTTTGAAAATTTTAGAGTCCTGTAAATGCATTTGTGGGCTCTGGATTATCTCTTTACTTCTCAAATAAAATAAGAATGTTCTTCAATATACTGCGAAAAGGTAGGAAGAGGAACACTGCAGAGAACCATAGGAGTGTACGACAGTACCATTAAATGTTTAAAAGGGTGGCACAAAACACAGGCATCACATCTTTTGATGCTAATGAAAGAAACTTTTGAAAGCAAAGGAAAGCAGATTGAGATCACTAAGAGTCAGGGCTGTTCAGGTGCACTTTTGACTTTACAGTCTAATGAAATCCTACAAAGACTGTTAATCACCAACAGAACATTGTAAAAGCATCTGCTTGGTTTGAAATTGCCCTGTCTGACCTGCTTCCTACCACCCTACGTTTTCTACACAGGATCCAGTCTAGAAACAGAAAAAATATATATTTCTAGGAATGTCCTCTTCCTCCTCAAAAGGGCAAAATGCAGATCAGCTAAAGAGCATTTATACCAGAACAAAGTGAGACTGACCAAGAAGGAGTCAAAGTATGTGCTGATGCATGGAAGTGAACTGGGAAATCAAAGTATGCCTGAGGGGGCCTCCCTCTATTAGCAGAGCCTAGTGCTGTGCATGTACCACGTCACCTGAAGCTGAGAAGATGGGAGAGTCACCCACCAGCATCACAGCTGCTTCCAGGCTTGATAACAAGGCACTCAAATCCCATCTATCTTGTAATGAAGCAAGGGAGTTCTTACACTGACTTTACAAGTGAACCAGATCAGACACCTGAAAGACAAAAATATTACCAATTGCCCTTGAAGCCTCTGTCCATGAAATCCAAGTAATTGAGGCAGGGAAAAAAAGAAAACGGGTTGCTCTCCAACCATTTCTGGTCCATGCCAACCTCTCCTCTCTGATTACTGAAGCAGCAGCAGTAGCACTGCGGCAACTGGCAGCAGTAAGGACCCTGACTCAGCAGAATAGCCTTCCTGTATCAGGCATGTATATGCATGTACTTAAAGATAGGTCCCATCCCTAACTGTTTTTAATTTATATTTACAACGGGCAAAAACTGAGATAAAACAAGCACAAAGATAGGAGGCTGTGGTAGTACTGGTGTAACAAACAGCAGTGACAGGGTTCCCCTTTTCTTGCTATATACATATAACTATATAATACAAAAAACATTTAACACTTTTTAAAAGTTATATTTCAGCTCATGTTCCCTTTCCATCACCTTCTTTGCACTCATGGTCCAAACTGGTGAAATTATGCAGTTTCACAAGAGCTGGGTGGCCTCACAATATTGGGCTTCAAATCAGGTGTCAAAATGCCTGCTGCACTGTTATTGTGGGCAGATCCAGAATTTTATGGGTAGCTGTTTGAGCTAATGCAGTTTTAATTGTGTTAAGGCAGAATACTGGACCCTTTTCACTGTTATATATAGGCATACCTCGGAGATATTGCGGGTTTGGTTCTAGACCACCGCAATAAAGCAAATATCGCAATAAAAGCGAGTCACATGAATTTTTTGGTTTCCCAGTGCATATAAAAGTTATGTCTACACTATACTGTAGTCTATTAAGTGTGCAATAGCATTATGTCTAAACAAGCACTGTACATACCTTAATTAAAAAATACTTTATTGCTAAAAAACGCTAACCATCATCTGAGCCTTCAGCGAGTCATCATCTTTTTGCTGATGGAGGGTCTTGCCTTGATGTTGATGACTGCTGACTGAGCAGGGTGGTGGATCCTGAGGGTTGGGGTGGCTGTGGCAATTTCTTAAAATAAGACAGCAGTGAAGTTTGCCACATCGATTGACTCTTCCTTTCACAAAGGATTTCTCTGCAGTGTGCGATGCTGTTTGATAGCATTTTACCCACAACAGAACTTCTTTCAAAATTGGAGTCAGTGCTCTCAGACCCTGCCGCTGCTTTATCAACTAAGTTCATGTAATATTCTAAATCCTTGGTTGTCATTTCAACAACGTTCACAGCATCTTCACCAGGAGTAGATTCCATCTCAACAAACCATTTTCTTTGCTCATCCGTAAGAAGCAACTCCTCATCCGTTAAAGGTTTATCATGAGATTGCAGCAATTCAATCACATCTTCAGGCTCCACTTCTCATTCTAGTTCTCTTGCTGTCAGCCTGTCCTTTGAAGCTTTGAAGTCGACGTGCAACTCTTCCTTTCACTCGAACACTTAGAGGCCATTGTAGGGTTATTAATTGGCCTAATTTCGATATTGTTGTGTCTCAGGGAATAGGGAGGCCAGCCTGAGGAGAGGGAGAGAGACGGGGGAACGGCCGGTCGGTGGAGCAGTCAGAACACACACAACATTTATTGATTAAGTTCACTGTCTTACATGGACGTGGTTTGTGGTGCCCCAAAACAATTACAATAGTAACATCAAAGATCACTGATCACAGATCACCATAACAGATATAATAATAATAATGGAAAAGTTTGAAATATTGCGAGATTTACCAAAATGTGACACAGAGACAGGAAGTGAGCACATGCTGTTGGAAAAATGGCACCGATAGACTTGCTCGACGCAGGGTTGCCACAGACCATCAATTTGTAAAAAACGCAGTATCTGCAAAGCACAATAAAGCAAAGTGCAATAAAATGAGGTATGCCTGTATTGCACAGCTTTACTGTTTCCCCCACAGTGTTCAAGCTACTCCCTCTTAGCCAAATTTCCTGTCTACACAGATCACAGGTTTAAGTGTTATCCTAGCACCCCTGTAGGCCATGCACAGCCTGTGAATAGTCTGCAGAGCAATATTCTCTACTTGTTTTCATTGATTCACACTTGCTTTTATATTTTAGAGCTGAACCACTCAGAGCAGTATTTCAGGATGTACAAGTGTGATAAAATAACTACACATGTAAAACAAATCAGAACAGTCAAAATTGAAAATGCAAAAACATCTTCTCTTCAGCCCTCCGCATCCCCCCACCCTTCTTTTCTCTAAATGTTTCGTGACAGTAACAAACATTCTCTCATTTTGAAAAATATCAAATCCATCATGGAATTTGAGCCTGTGGTGTTGGCTTTCAGCACTTTTTCTATTTTAAGCTTTCATAGACACACCTTTGCTTTGTCTTGCCAAGCAGAAGAGAGATATTTATGAAGTACCTACAGGAGATTCTGCTCACCCCAAAAGTAACACAGGAAGTCTGGTAGGCCAGCTCTTACACAGACAGTTAAAGTCAGTAGCTAAGACAGTGTCTTCGTCTTCCTCTTCCCACAGCATTTATCATAGTGGGTTGCAGAATGGCCTTTAAGGGATTGTATCACGTATGGGCTACCGAGGCTGGCAGTTGGTGGGCAGCGACTACTGAATGTCTGCTACCAAGCGCAACCTTCCCATTTTGTTGCATTCAGACAAACAGAAAAATGTAACCGTTACCTCCTATGTTTACACAGCCAATTTTGTGAGGGAAAGTAAGGGTCTTTTTGTTCTGTTTGTAGACAGCACAGTACACTAGGGACTGAGTCAATTTTTATTTCTTAGTAACCTTTCAAAGAGGGCCTCAAATCACATACTTATTTTCCAGTGTGCTCTAAAGAAGGAGGAAAGTGAGTAATGGAACATTTTTACATTTCATTTGAAGTTTCAATCTTGCAGTCTGCAAAAAAGCTGGTAGTTTGACATTGCAAACTGCAATGAGCAAATATTTCCCTGTAATGAGAACTGATTTTCTTTAGTTTCATTAAAGTGTCTCAGATGTCCTGCAAATACTTCTCTTGCACCAGACAGAGAGGATGTTGCTTTTCCCATTTTTCTGAAGCACATGGCACCTGCCTGCTGCATCACCTGGACATCTCTCTCCCACTCAATTCCCTAAGCTTCTGATAACTCTGCTGCTTAACAGCACCAGGAGCCAATAAGCCTTTGGTTTAGCTATAATAGTCTAAGGCTATAATGGAGGTCAGACTCAAAGGAGATTTTTTTTTTTTAAATGAGACCAATCAATCTAGCCAGAGGTGAACAATACAAATAAACAATAAAATCAGACTTTCAATCACACAAGCTTTTCTTCAGGCCTGAAGTAGCAGTCTTCTGGCTAAATACAAGCTAAGAACTACTGCTCTGAGTTCCTGTTTACAGCATATAATAGAGTTTCTTAAGGAATGAAACGATTCAGTTAAAATGAACTTCCGGGGTGCTGAGGGAACTTGATCCGAAGTAATGAACAGATCAAACCAGAGGAGCAAGTAAACCTTTTGGCCTTACAGGCTGTGAAACATGAGAGAATCCTAGAAGAATAAGCTAATTTTTTTGTTACCATATAAACAAATTCAAGACTACTCCACAAAAAAGAGACATCTAATTTACAAAATTCCCCCCCCCCCAAAAAAAAAAAGACAAAAAGCAGATTTTTCCTTCTCCATGTTGTCATAGGAGAGATTGATAGCACCATCATAGCAAGCCTCAGGACTGGTAGTTTAGACGTAGAAAAAAACAAATATATTTCTAGGTCTGATTCAAGAGCTAAGAAAGAAGATAGTCTTGTATACTCACATTAGCCTTACTTTTTGTAGGAAAAAAAAAGATGGTTTTACACCTCATTTTGTGGTTAGAATGCATCTTCTAAAGTTTTATATTCTTACTTATCCAAACTCATGTGCAACACTGGTGCACATGCACAAACAGCAGAAAGTATATTTAAGAAGAAAAAAAACAATTTACATATTCATACGAGTACTATTCTCAGCCAGTAAAGACAGCACCTACTGAATTTTGGTGGCAGCATTAAGAGCCATGGCTTATGTATGGATTGGCTGTGCAAGGATATTACTATATATAAGCAAGGGTGTGAATCTATAAAGCCCCTGTTTTTTTGCATCAGTGCTAAATACGGATAAGCTTAAGATGCATTAAGAATGACTCCAAACAAGATAGCTCATTTTGCTTTGAAAATGAGGTAAGTGCAGACTAAATGCAAGATTGCCAAGCCATTTAATAGGGATAGGTTGAACTGAAAAACCAGTGTACTACAAATTCAGTGTCCTTTTTAAGTTTTATCTGGACCCAATGTCTAAGAGTACAAAGATGAGAAAATGGAAGAGAGATAGGGGCTTGGAGTTGAGCCTTTCTTTGGCCTTATGGAGACTTATTCAAACTTTTCACTCCCCCTACCACAATCCCAGAAAGGGAATGCTGTTCACATGCATCATCAGAGGCTCAAGAGACTGGTGTTCAAAATCCTTGTCCTGATGCAGGATTCTCGGGAACAAAATAGTTACAGCTAGACCCACAAAAGGACATGCTTCCCAAGATGCTAAGTAGCTCACAGACAAATGGGGAGCTAGAGATTGCAATAAGAACACCCATATTTGGACTTATCTATATTTTCAGACTAGGCAGTTGCCTGTCATTCTGTCACGAACTATGTCTACCTGCACCTCAGTCCATGGCTGCACAGCTCAGCACTTCCCTTGGCCTATGTCAGGATACTCCACCAACAGCTCCTCCACGTGTTTCATCCCAAACACATGATTTAGTAGATGTTGTGTCAACAGACTTAAACGATCTGACTACAGAAGATGACAGCTGTCTTCCCTCAAAAGACATGAGCCCAAGTGTAGTTTGGTGGATAAACTCCTTCTTTACCTGATAAATATTCAAGGCCATGTCTCTCTTACTGAAGACATCCCAAACACTATAGTGAGAGGTTCTCTCAGTCCTTCCCTTGAAGGTTTTTTGTTTTGTTTTGTTTTTAAACTTTGAGTAACAAAATAGTGGAGCCAAACAACCACTCCTCACAATCAGAACATATAGTCTGGGAAAGAAGTAGGAAAGGAAAGGAAAGGAAAGGAAAGGAAAGGAAAGGAAAGGAAAGGAAAGGAAAGGAAAGGAAAGGAAAGGAAAGGAAAGGAAAGGAAAGGAANAAGGAAAGGAAAGGAAAGGAAAGGAAAGGAAAGGAAAGGAAAGGAAAGGAAAGGAAAGGAAAGGAAAGGAAAGGAAAGGAAAGGAAAGGAAAAAGACTCAAGCATAGGAATTCCTATCTGACTGTAACAAAACATTCAGCAATAACATTAAGAACAAATTGCTCTTGTTCAGTCCTCAATGGGTGTTTCGAAAGCTGCACTAATCTAAATCCCAAAGTGTTGAACTCCCATCCAGAGGGGGATTTAAGATGTGATGTAGTCCAAGTTGTACCCAGTACAAAATGCTAAGGATAGGCAACTTTGGCTGTATTTTGGCAACAGTGGATATACTGTGTTACAGTTCCTATTATTACTGCTACATCAAGGCCTCTTTTTGTGCAACAGAAAGCACAATGTGGTATAAATTCACTCTGCTGACAATAATTTGCCCACAATATTTGACAGGAAACTTGCCACTACAAACCTAGCATGTCAGATCTGGTGTCATATGTCCTCCTACTGTCAGCATGAAGCCAGCTCTGGGCTCTGGCTAATTTGATGGTCATTTTGTATTCTGAGGTCTGGGCACATAGTTACTAGAATGACTCAGGGACATCTCTAGTCCAGTCTCCTGCTCAAAGCAGGATCAGCTACGAAATCAGACCGGGTTGCTCAGTGCTTTGGCCCACTGGGGCTTGAAAACCTCCATGGAAGGAAATTGCATAGCTTTTCTGAGCAGCCTGTTCCAGGCTGGCCTCACAGTGAAAAAGTTTCTTTATACTTATGTCCACTGTTTCTCATCCTCCTGCCATGCAGTGCTCTAAAGTACCTGGCTCCATCTTCTCAATAACCTCTTCATTGGAAGCCTGCTATTATTTTCCCCCAAAACCTTCTCTTGTGCAGGCTGAACAAACCCAGCTCCCTCAGCCTCAAAGATCAAAGATGCTAAACACGACAGGTCCCAGGACAGACCTCTGTTGGGGTCTAAAGTCAAGGTAAGTGACATCACTGTCCTCCTCTCATCCACAAACCTAGTCTTTTTATTATAGAAGGCCATCAGGTTGGTCAGGCATGATTTAATCTTGGTGAACACATTCTGACTGTTCCCAATCACTTTCTCCTTGTCTCAGTAACATTCGTAGCAAAAGACCCAGCAGTGCAGAGATCTGGCAGTGCTGATCACAGAGCTGTAATAACCCACTCTCTGCTCAGGGTCGTAGCCATTCTCAATTCCACCCCAAGATTTTCTAGCATTTCAAAGAAATCTGATCCCTACCTCAAAGCTGTGGAGCCTACTATGCTGTCTTGGGGCATCTGGATCCTTTAGTTTCCCTGTGCCTCAGTTCTCCATCCAGCAGCACTTCAGAACAGCCCATAAAGATGGACCTATGTATTCAAGGCTCTGAGGCTGTTTGCAGCAGTAGTAGCAATATAAACAAGGCAGAATCTTACTTCTCCCCCTCTTCCCTAACTGTAAATGAAGACAATAGTAAATATTTAAGTCTGCTTAATTTTTAGATCCATCCATTTCACATTCTGTTCTGGTCCCTATGCACAGTTATTAATTTCTTAAATAACTAATTCTGCTTACCTTTGAAACCATGTTTATTTGATAGTTATTTTTATCTTCACTATAAGCCCTTGTTCAGTCACACACACACAAAAAAAACCTGATCAGTACAAACCAAAGCAGGTAAGCTACCTTCTTGAGACTTTTGCTCTTCACTTGTCTTAAATTATTAGAAATTATGCTTCTAAATGTCTGGACTTTATAACTTAGGTGTTCTTTTTTTCATGGATCAATCTTCAATTCCACCATATTGTAACTATAAATTTAGATGAACAACAAATAAAGGGGTATGAGAACATTAAAACATTTCTTTGTAGAGGAAAGAAAGCAGAGCATATCTTCGTAAAAGTACTTTCTGTCTCTCTGTTCTGGATAATGTTTGAGAATTCTTAATGTATCATATTACTCAGGAAATTAAAAAAATATATATATATTCAAAGCTTAAAAGTGTAAATTGGAAAATGAGAACCTCAAAGGTTTGAGAAATCCACCAAAGCACAGGGTGGCATCTGAAGCACACAACTGGCAGAGGGGGAGAATGGAGAAGGCCATGGAAATACACCAGTGATTCCAAGTCCATGTTTTTACAGAAGCTGCAGTGTATAGCCATGAGGGTGTTCCAGAGCAGGGTGACTTAAATGCCACCTTAGACTTCAAGCATAGAAGTGTGTGTGTCTGTGTGCATGTGCGCACACACACAGACAGAAAGACACAAAGACCTTTAAATAATGGGGTTATGGAAGAGAAACAGAGACAAAAAAAAAGATTAAATAAGCTGCCTGATTCAGAGTCTGTTGTAATATGAAAAGGGCATATGTTGGTAAGCAAACAAAGAAGCTATTACAATTGTCCAGACAGGGCACGCACTGAGATTTTAAAGTATGGCCGTCATTGGACAGAACTAGGTTTGTGCTATTTAACAGAAGATAAACTCACCTTTTTTCTCCCTTCATTAAATATATATTTGTTTATTTATAGATATATATAAAAGGTGTCTACAATCTTGGCCTTCAGCTGCAGAAAAGGCAAGGAGAGAGAAAAAGCCACCAAAACCTTCAGAAGCCTGTCCAGCTACTGACCTGGTGAGAGCAGACCCTTTTTAATAGTTACAATTGCAACCATGCTTCTGTTGCAGCTAATTGTCAGATTAGATCACTTTTCTGTATCTACTCAAATGACATTAAAATAAGGGGATTTTAAAAAGCTCAGCATCAAATATGTTGCGTAGAAGTTATGCTTTTGCTGGTACTAACCCCCTCTGCCATTGTGAATTTTAACTTGTCACCTGCTTCCTTGTTAAAGTTCAAAAAAGAAAAACAAAAGCAGCATCCGGCCTAATGAACACTAGCTGCCAGATTATCCAATACAATAGAATCAACACACATGCTGGGGTCAAGACAGCAGTTGGGCAGAAAGTCTAGATTACATATTTTCTTAGCCAAAATAATTTCAGGCTTTAGAACAACTTTTAATATTTTGAAAGCTGAAAGGGTATCAGAGCCAAGAATAACTTCTATGACTTTTTTTTTTTTTTTTTAACTGCAGCGGAAAAATGGTAAAATTATCATTGCTTCCTTGCCTGAGAAGGTCCAAGGGACTATTTACAGTGACAACTGCACTGCCATTTTTAGTGCTTGGACAGTGAACTCTGTACCCTCTTCTGTGAGAGATACACGACAGACCTGAAGTGCCACATCCTCTGTCTCAGAGCAGTCAGAAGAGCTGAGCTTGTCCTGAAAGGCTGAGGAAACAATGCATCCCCGACCAGAGGCAGCAGCAGAAGAAAGGGAGGAACCAAAGAACGTGACTTAAGGGAATGCACTATAAAGGCTAAATTTTAAGAAGAGGTTTACTGCTCCAGACTCTTAAAACAGTCAGTGAAGAGAGACTAGTCCCTTAAAGGGTTCAGAGCACTGAAATTACTCTTGTTCTCTGAACCACCATCCAGAGTGTGCTCTCCCACCACTGACTCTAGTAAGCAGACAAATCTTCAGGCTAATATTTGGATTTGCTGATACCGCTTACTGGCTGCTGTCTCCTATAGCACAAGGTTAGTACATGATCTATAAAAAATGGTGTGTGAGTGTCTCTGCTCTTCCTTTCCCTACCCATCTTTTCGGTCCTCATTCCCAGTCGTGCACTATTACAATTTACCTTGTGCCAGATCTGGCAACTGCTGGATCCCCCTGTGAACTGATTCAGCTCAGAAGCCCAGCAGAAAAACCTGGAACATGCTCTGCTGGGTTAGAGAGCTGACTGGGCGCATGAGAAGTTGTGACATGTTCTGGGGCCACTGGAGAGAAGGCGGTAGCACCACATAGCTTGAAGCAGGGGAGGCAGGAACAAATGTTGGCAGTCAGATCAGATCAGCTAGTGGTAAAATTGTTGCCACAGTGTCATTTCCATAGTGCACAATGCAACCAGATTTTGGGAATTTCTTTCTAGATGAGAAAAAACTTAGCTTTACATGTTTATTTTACTGCAAGCCATGAACCCTCCCTCAAAACAAACACTGAGGGGCTTAGAGCATATCTTCTTCTGTGTGTCAAAGCAGAATTTTAGAGCTATTAAAAGCAAGCAAGAGAAGTGCTCAGTTATATAATCCCAGTTATAGGATAGAAATAAATTACCACCTTGCAGTATAAGACTGTCAGACTTCTTTTAAAGAAACAAAACTGCAATTGCAGTTGTGCAAAAAACAAGGTAGTCTAAACTATAAAGCACACTTTGTTTACATTTTCTCCTGTTGAACTATGATAAAGCCTGTCAGACTGTACTGACAGATCAAAATGAAGATAGATAGATACAAACCTTTCCCAAAGATCTCTCCAGCCTTTCATTAAAAGTATAGCCTAGTAATAGTTTAATACATTCATAAGAAAAGGAAACAGCTTAAAAATGGAGCACCTACAGCCCCACCCACACCCTTTAGAGTTTTCCAGGCATCATGGGCTACCACTACTGGCTACAAGCACAATAAAACCAGGTTCTCAGAAAGTCCTACCACTCCTGAGATGCATAAAAGGTAGGAGCAGCATTGGTTGAGTCAAGATGAAGACAAAAATTTAAGAGCAGCTTCCTATAGCACTCCTATTTCTGTTCATTACCAAAGCCAGGAAAACACAAGTGTACGTACAGTCATGACACACACCACATCCCAATATCAAGATAGTGCTTCTTCCTGCTCTTCCAGGCATATGAATAAGAGTTTAAAGTTAATAAAACCAGGACCAAAGGGGAAGGAGTAAAGAGGTGTGGGATGCTTATTTGGGAGGGGATGTGGATGGTAGAGGGGAAATTAGGAAAGGGGAGAAGAGAATATAATGGGAAGCACAACCCATGATCAGGTGTTTCTAAGAATCCCTGTGCCTGATCAGCCCAGCCGGGAGCAGGACAATTAGCTCACCGTTCTCATGTCCAACTTCAGCAGTCAGGAGAGGCCTAGTGCATTATTTTCTGGAGGGTACCACCACAACTTCACATCACCTTTTCCTCTCCTGTAACAGTTGCCACTCATACAATTGTCATTCTGGCTGCCATCGCTGACGCCTGAGTCCAGAGCACTGCTGCTAGAGGCTGGCAGCAGAACTTGCCTGTTTTCAAACAGCTGTTTCCTTCGTTTAGAAGGACCTCCAGTGCGCACGGCTTATACACAACTCCATTATCAGTCTGCAGGATACTGCTCCCATTATTCAGATAATACAGTCTTCTGATTCTTTCACTCCGAGTATAATATCATTATTGCATAAGTGACCACTTCTTTATTGCTACAGGTTGGGAACTATTCCCTTCGCTTCCTGACAAGTCACTAGACTTGCATGCAAAGTGATTTCAAATCTCCCTTTTAAAAGAAGGCTGGCAGTCAAATCCCAAGACTGTAGCACTGGTGAACACCCACCTACTCCTACTTCCTATCCTTTGAGCTGTATACAGTACTTACAGAATGATCATATTTTGCACCTCTCAAGCTCTGCATTGATTTGGTTAAAAAAGAGGCAGAGAGGCTGGTGAAATGTTTTACTTTATTGCTTTTAATACTAATTTTGCGGCTTTGAACCCAAGCTCATTTGCTCAAAGTCTCACACCAAGTCTGTGGCTAAGCAATGATTCAGGACAGGTTCCCCCCAGACAGGCATGCTCTGTTCTACAGAGAATTTCATGCAGAGCCAAAAGGAATTGATCCCTGGCAGTAATGACAGAAGTGCTGACTACGTGGAAACCAACAATGCTCTCTGACTTCCCAAGTTTTAGATAGGAAATCTCTTAATCTTCACACTCTATACTTTACACTATCATACAGCTTTATTTCTTCCATTTTTAAAGTAGAGCTTTCAGAAGAATTTTTACAATTTCAAAGCCAGAAAAGACCACTTCAACCTAGACTGTCTGTATAAATGGACTACAGAAGTCCAAAGTACAATATTTTCTGTGGCAAAAGGGGTTCTTTTGAAGTAGGCATTTACTGAATCAGATTTATTCTTACTGCCATATGCAGGTACAATCATGGTGCCAGAAACTGCCTGAGGATAGAGAGCAGGGAGAACACAAAGCATCTTGTGGCTTTATTTTTCCCTCCTGGCATCATTATAAACATGAATCGCAGTTTCTTGAGCCTGAAGTTTCTGCCAAAATCTAAGGGGAATTTACAGWCTGAGACCTTACTGGAAAAAACAACCAGCAACATAAGAAAGAAGGGAATTACGGTTATGTCTTGCGTGTGTTAGCTGCTAACTTTATTTACACAATGAATTAAAGAGAAGGAACAATTAGATGTTGAACAGCATAAACGTTTCTTGAAAAAGAATTGGTATCTATAATAGGGATATACTACTTACTCCATTTTGCTGTACTACAAATGAGAACTAATTAAACCAATTATTAATAAAACTTAGGGTGCTTAAATCTCTGTTTCCTTATAGGAAACAGAACTGGGGAAAAAAATAGTGTTTATACAAATAAAATAAGCACACACTACACAGTAGGAGTTTTACATGCAACACACCTTCCATAACTATTTAGAAGTGCACATAAAGTGTTGTGCTGATTTGCAGAGCTTTGTAGAAGAAATAGAACGCCAATTACCAAGATTATAATAAACCTAGGGGTCAAAATACTATTCTACGAGTAAGTGTTACTGCAACATTGCTGCAACATGCTGCAACATTATCAGTAGCTCTTGCTTTCTAGTGCACATCAGTGGTTGGCTGTGTATGTTTTTTAGGCTCCCTACAAGAAACAAAGGCAGAATTAATGCCAAATTAAACAGGACTTAGAAGATACACACTTTACTTTCTATATCCCTCTAAGGCTCAGACTTATTTCAGACCTATGAAGGGATGCTCCCTTGTATACTTAAAGCAAATGCTGAAACACTGCTGAATGCTGGTACGCACTTGCATCTTTCCTATCAAAGGAATAATAAATTAGAGAATACATCTAAGATGTGAGACACCATCTCTATACATCTCAGCCAAATTGGGGATGGGGAGGAAATAGTCAAGATCCATTGATCCAGACAGCTATTATAAAAAGTAGCACAACTTGTTATTCTGGTGATTTAGAAAATTCTGGTAAGTGGAAGGCATTCTGGGTTACAGCCTCTACTGGAATCACGGTGTCATGCAAATCTGAAATATAAAAAAGCAAAACAGTCTAAACAGTCAGTAGCCAATAGGCTCATCTCTATTATTTGAAATTTCTTCTACTGCTGCCTATAAGTGGTTCGTGAACTCCTTACTCCAAATTTCCATCAAGTCCTCAATTCCAAATACTTACTATTTGAGATATGTCTAGCAACTATTTAAAAAAATGACAGTTTTGTGAGAACATGTCACTTTTGACAATATTTGATGGAGAAACTGAAAGCGATTATAGATGAACTCCATTTCCGCTTTTATTGTGATTAGTACTGGTTGGAAATTTTCTGATGAAAGTGTTTTACTACCACTTGTTAAAGTTGAAATCAGAAATGAGTTCCACAGGACCAAAGTCTGTTTCTTCCAGGTAACTTGGCAATGAGTCACTAGCAAGCTCACACCCTGCAAGTTCCAGCAGCCAAGGCTGTGAAGTATCCAGCAAGGCAGAAGGACTAATCCGGAGCTCAGGAGTGCCTGGAAAGCCTTAATTAAGCAATCAAGACCAAAACCATTTGGGGTTTAAGGGAAAAAGAAAACTTGTAGTTTCTTCATTCCATTGAAGACTTCCAGACTACAAGTATTCAGATAGGCTTTTGAAGGCTTTAAAAGGCTTTTCAAGATCAGTTTCCAACAGAACAAGATTCTGATCAGCCACAACTGTATTCTGATAGCATACAAATGAAGCTGCTGTTAATTCAGAGTTTTCCCAATAGGAATGCTGAGACACCCTGTTGTCCTGAGTTTTCACAATTTAAAAGGCTGGAAATTCCAAGCTAAAATGTTGCATGGACACTCATGGATGAAGTGTTTGTTAAAAAAATGAACCTACCTATTGGTATCTTAGCACAGGGTAACACTAGTGAGTGGAATCAGACTTTTGAACAGGATGGCTGGTTGCTGTCCAGATGGCAACAGGAGTCTCTGTTGCAAGGGTCTTTGACTGGACTGAGCGAAGCTTCCTGAACCATTCATTTCTTATAACCCAGTTGGCCCATTGTCCTACGTGACACCCCCCCCCCCTGCCCCAGCCCATCTATAAGCAATAGATCCAGCATAACTACATGCAAGAGAACTGCTCATTCTACATYACCATTTTTGCATCTGCAAGAAAAGCTCCTGCTGACCATTTACAAACATCTTATAATTTGGTTGATTTTGCAGCAGGAACCCCTACCGGAGTCTCTGGAAGGAAGGGACAGATTCTCCACCTGGGATGTTAATCAATACTTTCAAGCACAGGAATTGATCTAGGCACAGCCAGCAGGAGCTCCCTAGAAAGAGTTTTCAGATGATTTGGAAACTCCCACCTGGAGAGTCCTTGCACGAATTAATCAAATACTGTGTTGAGAAGGTGGCTATCTGTCAACTACCTAATTTTAAGTTGGTCTGCTGTCTCAAACTGCCCTGTTATCTCATATATGCTCATAAGGAGCCCCAGAGTTTTTGGGCCACCCAAGTAACTAAGTGCACTGGGGCTGCACACAAGCACTGCCTTGACACCCAGCTACTCCTCAGTTATAACCAAAAGACAAACCTGAGTTTTACACTTAAAACTCACTTAAATTCCATAGCTCCTGCCACAGAAAAACTCCATTTCCTCATGAATTCTGTTCCTTAAGCAAGAAGACAATAATGTACTGTTTCCATGCCATAAATGGGCCATACAGATCAAAAAGTTTTGCAAACTACTTCTGTTACCATCAAAAATGAATTCTGGTTCATGATCAAGGACTTATCTCTGCACTTCTGTAAACAACCCCAGAACTGTATTTCTTATCAAGAATCTCCACTTTCAGTGCATTGAAAGTACTCTAGGAAGGAACTGAAGCCAACTGATACTGGAGGCCAACTCAACACCTTTCAGATATATTCTGCACTTTGCCTGGGAACAAATATATCTCTGTCTTTGAATATTAGCCCTTACATAATATTCTTTTTCATACTTGCAACAAGCAAGAAGTGATGCAAGCTTAAAAAAAAACATTAACCACATGGAAATAATTGACCTAATTGTCTTTATCACACATGCTACACTAATCATGTATTTACTAAAGACTAAAACTATTTTTTTAACATGTAAATGCACCTGCTACATTGAGAACTAGATTAAAATGGACCAGCAGTTAAACTATTTCATGAGACAGGCTAGAGTAATAAATACTTTAGTTCCTGGGTATCAAAAGCAATTCTGACTGTGCCCCATGTACATGATTTGATGAATACCACAAAATTTCTTTTGAAAGGCTAGGACTGCTCTAGTTCTATTATCTGCTGTAATTTTTGCTTGTCATACTTGGAAGTAGCTTCACATTCGTTGCCTCATGCAAAAATACAGTGGAAATACAGAACAATAAGCTCTCAGTAGATGCTACGCTTGTCTCCATTGATATTGATGACACATGGTAGATATGGCCTTGTGCATGGGAATCACATCATTTAAACAGAACGGGTCAGAATGATTAGCGGAGTTGTCAGAAAACTAGCTGCAACATGGGTTTGGCACAGTGACTGGGATGCTCTCAAACATAGGCCACTTGTCTAGACAGACCTTTGACCAGACACAGTGATCAGTGGCCGAGGACACAGCCAGTGTTTATGTCAGTCCTCCAAAAGCTGTTTGTTCCCCACTCCCACTCGTTCCTGCCCACCTCTCCTCCCTATTCCCTACCTCAGAAGCCAGAGCTCTGATTCAACATGTAGATAAAATGAGTTTAACCTCAGCATCTGCCCAAGGAGATTCAAACTCATGTTTCCTGCCTTCCAGAAGGCTTCCATAAACATTTGGGTAGACATTATTCTGGTTACCCTCCATGCAGCTGAAAATATACTACTGTACAGATAACCAAGTGGGATCCCACACAATCTCAACTACAACCCAGTGAGTGGGGCAATACAGCAGGAGACCTGGCTTCTACTCTCTGCTCCAGCCACTGGAGGAAAAATAAAGCAATCACCAGTGGTGGGGAATTGAACCATTTTCCATTACTGGAAAGAAAGTTTTGGCCATCTTCAAGCCATGAATTACAAATGGGGAGAGAACCTGGAGGTACATTTAGATTAGACATCTCAGAGACAGGGTTCAGGCTGTTTTCCTAGCATTAGTATTTGCTACAGGCATGCTAAAATGGCTCCAACCTATTCTGTGCTACCTAACTTTGCCCACGTGCTGTATTGAGAGTAAAGGCATCAAGCCGGCATTGCCCAAATGCCAAGGGACTGCACAATCCCAAGGACATACTATGCAAAAAAACAGCAAACTGACAATCTTGTGTGCAAGCTGCTCCTCTCTCCAGCTCAGCCACTTTAAAGTCTTCTTAGCATTGTATAACACCCACCAACAACCAAAACCCATGAAGAGGTGGGACATCAGAGTAGCACTCTGTTTTATAGACCTAATTTTGACTGCAGCCCAGGGAAGACTGGATACAGCTGCCCCACTCTGGAGGCAATGTGGCCATGGGACTGCTGTTGCATTACAGGCTGCACCCTTCGCAAGGCAGTACTGCTTTAAACCTTCCTGTAAATCCACTCCTCCTCATTTCAGATGGCATAAGTTGCTACTAGAGAAAGTGAGTAGGAAGCCATGCAATTATTTCTCACTGCTAGCACTTTAAAGTCAGAGCTGCAGGATGCAGTAAGGGAAGATCAGTCCTGCTGCTTGTGATCAAAGGATGTTTAATCTTTTCTCCAGGTGACTGCATGCTCTCTCTTCTCTCTCCCTCCCTTTGACTAGCCTCACTCCCAAACTCAAAAGAGAATCTGAGATAGAAATATTTATGTATTTACATGTCCATACTGAGCATGCTTATATGGCTCTCTTCCCCAAATATTTAAGTAAGCAAAAAAATCCTGTCTTTTAGGAATACTCACAGCAAGCAAAAAAATAATAATAATAATAAAAGCCAAATAGCAACATTAAGTCTACAGTGAATCCCATATCACATTAGCTGATTGATCACCCAGTTATCAACAGGAACTGGGATACTCAGAAACTCACAGATTATCATGCTTAAATCATAGCAGCTAAATAAACACTAGTTCAGATGGCTCTTCACTGCTCCTACATTATATACATTAATAAGCATGCTCAGATTGTGATGGGTTTCCAATGCAATGGAAGATGGGCTACATTGACATTCACTGCCTTTTCAGCTTGCATTTCCTATAGTATTCTGCAGTCTTCCTCAAGTTAGCAATAAATCACTAGTCTCATTAAAATGCAGGCCAATTTATTATTAGTTCTAACAGACATTTTATTCATGTGTAAATGACAGGATAATAGAAAAGTTGTTTGACAGCTTGCTGAGAAAATTATAGCTTTCATCATCTTATATGATAAATTTTTCCTAAAATAAAGCGAACACCCATGTAAAAAACAGGAATTAGTGTTTTAGACAGAGAAAAGAATGTGACAATTATTCTACTTAACTGAGTCAGTTTCTATGATCTCACAAGAGGCAAATATACTTTGGTTCAGAACAAACCAAATTCAGAAATCATTTGCCAAGCTAAATATTAGAAGGGTGCAAAATACTTTGAGAATTTAACAGGAAAAAAAAATTAGTGAACTCATTTTCTTAAAACACATTATTCTACATGACAACAAGCTATCTTATACTTTTTTGTTGTCTGCATGTTTCAGAAATCTCACAGATCTGATTTTTTTTGGCAGCTTGATTGCAAAAGCCTATCGAGGCTGTTAAGTGACATCTTGTATTTTTTACAGGACTCTGAGTCTTGAATCTGAGGAGGAATACTTTTTATTTTTTAAGTTATATAGGTGGTTTTAAATATTTTTAATAGAGAGGATAAGGAAATGCCAAGACTTCCCAGAGGATTTGAAAAATAAAGTGCTAATCAACATGAGAAGTACAAGCTTCTTTTTGTGGAAGGAACATTATTGGCAAGTTCTCTTTTCACATGTCAGTCTTGGCATGGAGAAGAGAAAACACAACTATTTTTACAGCTGCCAAAAACAAGTTTGGGACTGAATTGTTTTGTTCACAGAAAAAAAATGTTTAGTTTGAGCTTAAGTAAATCATTACATTTCAAAACAAATGCTCATTTTGCATTTAAATAGAGTTTCCCAAGCAGAAGCATTGCTCCAAATCAACATCAATTCAACCTGCTCAACTTTTCATTTTGCAAAGGTGAGGAAAAAAAAGCTAGAGTTTCCTAGATCTAGGTCAGAATCCTTAAAATACCCAAGGCTTTACCCAGTTTTAGGAGCTAAGCTGTTGCCAGAAAAATGACAGCCAGCTTTTTCTTTCCCCAGGCTTTATCTCCAAATGCTACTATATGGGAAAATGGGAAGTTCCTCAAACTTGTCAAAATTTAAAACTTCTTCAAGATTCATTAAGGGACTAATGTCCCAGTGACACCAAACACTGGATCTACAGAAGAATATTAAGCATACTATTTGACAATGATTGTATTTTGTTTTAGAGTATTTATTTTGGTTATCATTAATTAAGCAATAATTGTTGATTAAACAATACTATTTCATAAAACTTCAGCTCAAATCTAGGACCCCCAAACCCATCCTCAGTGGTTGCCTAGCCATCTCCCTTTTTGACTCTCTCAGTTCTCTTGATGTCTGAATTTCTGTATTGGACACTGCTCTGGACTCAGACCTACTCAGAATCTATGCAGGGGAGGACCTAGGGCACAAGAAAGGTCCCATTTGTTGGACTTCGCACAGAGATAATCAGACCCTTCAGAAAAAAACAGTCACCGTTGCTTTCTTTTTAAAACATGCAAATAGGAGGCCTCTTCTGCCATTAATGGTCTGGTAAAGAATCCATGACACATCACGTAGGAAAAATGGGTTTTAGACCTCCTCAGTCTAAATGAGATCAAGTTTCCATCATTATATTTTTGCCAGCTGGCATCTAGACAAGACTCAAAATTTGATCAAAACACAGAGGTTATCTGAAACAGTATCTCTGTGACATTTTGTAATTGTTGATGAATTTCAAAATTTCCAGTTCAGAATTTTGAAGAAGTTGAAGGTTCAGGTTCCCACAGAACAGAAATTCCCAGAGAGCTGTCTGAGAAATAATACAGAACTTTATTAGTGAGTAACTTTAAGTATACCTTCAACACTTTTCTACTTCAAGAAAGAATAATAAAAAGTGGCATTAATCAAGGGAGCAAATTTAAAGAGAATAAACTGATGAGGCAATTCTGGCAAAGAATATGGAATATTTCCCTCCTGACCCCCCCAACCACTGGAATTTCCTGTCTTACTTGGGAATGTGAACACATCATCTGTCATGTCTAGTTTTGTTTTTTATCCTGTTGGCTTTGCTAAACAAGAATCTTGCCTATTTCAAACAGTGGTTATTTCTTCAACCTGTTAATTATTTCTGGCTTGCAGATGGTCTATTATAGAGGCTAATTTCAGTATCTACTAATGTTTCAAATTCAGCGCTATAATGAGTCTTGTCTGGCAGACCAAGAGACTCATTGAAATACTGCATGCATTTGTTTGTTTATTTTAACTATTAAAAAACCCACCCACTTGTCTTCAAATCTGAAATGTCTCAGCCTAAACACACATTTTGAAAGATATCTCTGTGGTTGTTAAATCACATTCCAAGATGTGAGAGAGTATATTGATGTCTTTTTTCCCCCCGTTGTCCTAAAATTAACAAACTAATTAAAACCATCCCTGAAAATAAAGCTGTTGTAGCTACAGCTTCAACTACGGACAAATGGTCTTTCCAAAACAAACAGCCTGGACATACAAGATTGGAACTTTTCTCCTCCTACAGTAAACAGGAGCCTTCACCTTGAACTGACTTGAGAGCTCTCTGAACTGCAAGCTAGGTAACAGTATGACATTGCTATGTGCATTACAGTAACACTTTGGAATCCTGATATATTCTATACAGAAAAATACCTAAACAGTCTCCAACCTAATTAATTTTGGAGGCTAAACAAACAGGTCTAACTAAAGACAAAGGGGGAAGATAGTAGCTGAAGGCTGTGACGGTCCTTGGCCATAGAAATCTTAATCACGCAGCTCATTAAAATTAACCAGGATTCAACTCAGATGAGAAATATTCAAGTGCAGAAGAATCATCTCCAGGTGTGATAGAACATCACTGCCGAAGGTGCCACTGTCCCAGTCACATGCTGTAGTTAACCACATTCTGCCACTGTCCCAGTCACATGCTATGGTTAACCACACTGCAGTTTTAACAGAAAATTGGAGGTTCAAACATCCAAAGGGAGACATGCTCAAAAATGTAACACACATTTTTGTTCACTGATTCAAGTGACAAGAGATTCTCCATAATGAGTATTAATACAAGTAGGCCCCTGTTCAGAAAGCACAGCTCCAAAACTATTTAACCTAAAAAACTCATAAATAAGCTTGCTCAGCTACAATCTATTTTCTTTAAAGAGGAATTGTCCGAGAGTTTAAGGGACACAGTTATGGACAACTCTGAAATAAAGGTTGCAATCATTTTGATTTAGCAACAGATAAAAGTATTAGCATGAAATCTGGATTAATCTAATCTGAATTATTTTTAGCTCAAAAATAATTAGTTTCCCTCAGAAACTATCAGTAAGAAAATTATTCAGATGCAAGAGAAGAAAAACAATTACTATAGTAGCTGTGACCATTTTGGGGTGGGGTAGGGGAAGAGGGGAATCTGCAGATCTGAAGGTCTGAAACAGCACTTTTATAATGGAATTTGGTTTCAAAGGAAGCCATGAAGCTATGACTGGCTCTTTAAGACTTCAAAATGAATTAGCTCACATGATGAGTAGCTCCATTTCAGAAAACAGAGAAGCAAAACAAGAAAAGATATTAATGTATTCCAAAAGAAGAGCCTTGTGTCTTGACTGAAAAATTTACTGGGACATGGCAAATACCTGAATTTTAAATATACTGTGCTTGACTCTGATAGTACATCTGAAGCACTGTCACCTCAAAATCATGGCTGATTTACCACAGCAATCCAATAACCTCACTCTTGCCCTATTCCTTCCATATACAGAGTTATGCCCCAGGTAGGCAATTATTAGAGTGGCCAATGTTTTGCCTAGCTGGAGCATAACTGTGTATATGGAAGGAATAGGGCAAGAGCGATCACATATATTTATATGTGATCACTCTGATCACACAAGGTTATGCTTTAGTGCAAAAGCACACTTTGTTGTTCCTTGTGCTCCTTCGTACCCACAAAGGCCATCTGTGCACATGTAAACAGAAATGTCACAAAGATTAGGAATCTGAACACAGAGCACCGACATTAACTGCTGGATGAAATCTGCGTGCGAGTCAACAGCAGCCCTGGGAGGAAGCTGCCTTGATTTGATTTTGAGTTCTCCAGGATACAGCAGACTGTGTCCCTCATGGTTGGTATCTTTCTCTGTCCCCTAAGAGATACTGTTTGTGTGTTCATGGTCTCAAAATTAGGATCTGAACTATCATGCTAAAGTCACTGGGGTTTACATCTCAGTCTTCTGCTAGGGTCCATTAGTTTGACAGCAGACTTGCTTTTTAGAAGAGGCAACAAATACCAGTGTTCACTTACATTAAAAATAAATCTATACTTACACTGTCATTCACCAGCCTTTAAGTTAAATGCCACCTGAGATTATATCAATTATTTCTTAGATATTTTCAATACAGTATTTTCAATATCATGAAACTTATAGCAACAGGGTTAAACTCTATGTGTATGTAATCTGTTACAGATAAATGCAATATGCCTGTTGAACATAACTCAGTCAAAAACACATAGACAGGTTACTCTACACAGAATGCTGCAGGCATCCAATATCATTTCAATTAAGTATTGAGAGCTCATTTCTTCATATACTTGCAATGGTACACCTCAAAAGCTCATCTCTCCTGCAGAAAGTTAATGCTCAATTTTCTAGCAAATATGTTTCTTATGGCTAAAGCAATTTGTTAAAAACAAGTATCCAATATTCCAGTTAAATAGGTTAGAAGGTAACTGGAAATTGAAGGAGGGGGGAGGGAAAATCACTCCAGAAAAGTCACTTTAGTCAGTCATTTGTCACCTTGGGGGTGAGAGGGAAATGACCTCCCCTGCAACACATACACTCAAAAAGAAAAAAAAAAAACACCTGTTGATATACACAAGTTTGCTCAAAACACACCTTGTAGCTAGATGTTCCTGTCTCAGTAGGATGCTACAGTCTACTGAATAGCACAGTAGTGCTCACTTGGTATATCTCAAACTCACATTCATTTCTGTCTTCAAACACACCGTTCTCCTCTCTCTTGTGAGCATCCCAGCTAGAGCAGGTTATGAGAGCATGCAGAAATAACCTTCCATCTGATGTTAACTCAGGTGTAAGAGCAGGAGGGGAAAAACAACTCTATGCACAGGTGTATTCACCTGGGAGATGACGGTTTGGTCTCAGCAAGTACCTTTTTGGGAGGTGGGCAGCAGTGGGTCATGAATCCTTTGACAGGAGATGGAATGAAGTCCATGGGCAGTGACCTAATCTCACAGTTACAGGGAGGAAAACTTGCCTCCCTCTCATCTCCTCTATCTCCAGTTTAGTAACATTATCCTTTTAAGAATCTGTTCTATCTCACTTCTAAAAAGGTGCAACCCTAAACACAAATTCCAAACTTTGAAAAGGGGGGAAGGGGAGTACTACTGGATGTTTTTTTCCTCTTCCAATTGAATGGCTAAGCAGAGTTCCTTCCACAGCCCTTCTCATTACCAGCTGGTTTGTGATTCCATCTGCTGGATTCAAACAAGTCTTGATAACTCATATTTTATCTCTGAATGAGGGCATAAGAAGTTCCTCTATTTCCTGAATGGGGTGGGGAGAGAGGGGGCTCATTACAGAAGGACCAGTTGTCATAGAACTGCTACTGTCTCTCGCACATGCAGACAAGGAGGCAGGCCATGTCAGGGGACTGACAGAGGTAAGGCCAAGGCTGCACAGCTACATGAACTGAGCAAGGACACAGGTATGAAACTTCAAATAAGGGGAAGCTGGGACTGAACTATGATCATGGGCATGTCTGAGCAAGGTTGTAATAACTCAAACTTGTTATACTTTTGGTATGGGAAACAGTCTAGCTACTTTCCCTGTTTTCTAGCCAAAACTATTAGGGGAGTTAAGAGAGCATATGGATACTCCAGAGACCTAGAAAAACAGCTGGCTCTCCTCTAAAAAGAAAGCTAAGCAAACGTGTTGGCAGATTTAAAGAGACCTCCAGCTCAGAAAGAAGAGAGCATAGGCAAGATTCTGACTCAAGGAGGTCAGTCACAGAACAGCATCTAAGATTAAAAAAGCTCCTCCTAAGGAGACAGAAGTGCACTGCTGCTTGGCTACCAGGCTGACAGAGTCTTCTTCTTATGGTTGATATCTAGATAGACTTGCACTGTTCTTTTGGTTAGAAATGAGAGGCAAATCAAGAAATAATGCACCAACATGACTGTGGCAGTCACTGTCTAGGTCAGTGGGAAAGCCTGACCAGTCTACTATGATAAACAAGCACATAAGAACTATTAATATGCATAGCCACATCAGCCTGCAGACACACTGTAGCTTGTCCATCCCCTGATGAACTGCTTTTGTTATAGCATAAACAATTACTATACAGATTTATTTATTTATTTTAAAGTGAAACATCATATTGTCTAACTCAATGACACCGTGGTGGCACAAGAAGCGATGTATATTTGACATACACCTCCTGCATACACCTTTAAGTATTTGCCAGCAGGGACTACTACGAAAGATGCTTTTGGAGACATCAGCACTTTACTTACCAGGTGTCTTCAGTGACAGCATCCTTCACATTTAGGGCTGAAACTTGACCTGCAAGCAGGGAATTCTAAGAAAAGTTTTGAGGCTCCCTTATTGCAGATAGTCAGTTCTGATTTCCTGATAGTACCTGACACATATGGTTGAGAATTGCTTAAAAGAAACTCCAGAATATTGTAGCCACTAAAGGCCTGCTGGCCAGGAATAGGTGCAAAAAGTGTGGTCTAAATACATGCTAGGTATGCTAAAGTCCTTGGCTTCCCTCCATTATCTACAATCTTATAAGCCAGCCCTGTGATACTGAACTGATGTTATAGCACTCTGAAACAAAAGTAATAATATGAGTAGAGGCCTAATCACTAGGAATTTGGTTGATTTTGAACTACTGTTTGAAATATCTTTAGGAAAAGCGTACTGTAATTGCCTTTCCTCCTCCTTCATGAGCTAGGGGATACAACCTAAGGCAAAGACAGTATAAAACCACTGTTGTTCTGTCAAAATGCAATTGTTATCTGTTAGCTGAACAGAAGGCTTCTAGACAGAGAAGATCCTTTCTACTGAGAACAGCAGGAGAACAGCCAGATGTTTATACTAATTGTGTGTTGTTCTTCAATAGTAAACTTAAACAAAGTAAGACAAACTACCTGGTGTGCCATGACACAAGCAAAATTCTAATTAGAAGAGTATCTCAGTCTTTTCCAGAAATGACAATAAGATGTTTGTTTAGAACAAGAATTAAAATGTTTTCTTCTTCCCTACTATCACTGCTATAAAAAGAAAAAAGCCTGACAGAAGTTGGGGAAAATTGAGCTTTCCTGCCTAATAAAAAGATTCTTAGTTTTGCAGATGAGCTGCAAACATCCAGAAAATACTAAGTATCTGAGATACTGTGGTATAAAGAGGCTCCCATTTCAAACTCATAAACAAGCAAAAAAAAAACCCCAAACCCTACAGAACAAAGAATTAAATCTCAGAGCTGGATAGTGATGTTTATATTAAACAAATGTATTATTAAATGATGTACTTTAAAGCAGCTTTGAAGTTTTTCCAGCCTCTCATCCATCTGAGCAATTCTTCCCATGTCAAAGTATGACTTTAGCCATATACTTCTTGATCACATACATATTGCATTTAGACTGAAATCACATAAGTACAAGCCACGCTCTTTAAAAGAGGAGCGGGTGATGCTCTACAGCATACTAAAACCAAAGCTTTTCTTAAAGAGAAAGCCACGGCATGTAAGACAGTCTTAAGCAGTCTCCCTCTCTTCTATACGCACCATCAGCTAACGGTTATGGGCTATGTAGTCAGGCCAGCCCATGACAGCTGTATAGAAATAAAGAGGTGAAATCAATGGATATAAATGCTGCTGCTCTCTACTGACCTGCAGATGCTGTTCTGCTTTCCCTTAAGGAGGGCAGGGCAGCAGCACAAAGCCTGTTAATTTGGCCATGCTTCAGCAGATTTTCATGAGAAAAGAAGAGGTTCATCTTTGCAATGCCCCCCAACAAAGTTTCCTGTACCAAATGATAAAAGAATTAAGCCATCTTAACAAACTGGCAACAATATTTATACTGTGGGATATATCAGCAATGCAGAGCACTCCGTCATGCCAGCCAAGTAACACAGAGTAGCTGCACACTATAGTTGGCCCTCTTCTTGGGTGGGCTTCCTGTAACCACACTATCACAGCAGTGTGAAACAAATCCTAACTTGGAACATAGCCTAGATACTGTTGTACATAATTGTCTGCATGCCAGTCTAGCACAAGATGGACACATCATGCAGAGCACATGTTTTCTGCCTCTCTAAAATTCATGATCATAACCAGGAGCAAAAGAAGGGGGCCAGGCCTATAATTTCCCCAAGAGAAAAACACAGAAGACTGTCTCTGAAGCTTTCCAAAGGGAAATACTGCTCACCACTATCTTCTGGGAATTCAAACTGGTAGAGAAGTTCACATCTCCCTCTGTAGCCTTGCCATCTGAATCATCACCAATCAGTGGACAGCCAAGACTTGTATTAGTTAGATAATGATGGAGGTCTAAGCAGCCAACATTCAAATCATTGTTGTACCACCACTATACCCCTTTTTTCTGTGCAAATATCAGCTGATCTAAGGCCTGAGAGCTGTTCTACATTTTACAGATGCCTCTTATCCTGTTCCTAACATGGGCTGTGCAGCTATATCCAAATAGCCAAAACTACACAAGCATCTTTCAGTCAGATTCTGAATGATTTGGATAGTGCACAGTCAGTCAGCTAACTGGAAGGTGGCAAGCAGCAGGAGACAGGCTGCAATGCCAGCATTTCCAATACTCTCTCCTCTTGCTAAAAGTATAGACCAGGCCCCAAACTCAGGGACTCACTATTGGACCACAGGAGCCTTGCACAACTTCACAGCGGCAAACATGCCAAGCTACACCAGACCTATGCTTGGTATTGCTCACCTTTAGAGACACAGCCTCTATTTTCTTGCATTTGAAGCAATATTGTTCAGTGTTGCACACTTAACATGAAAAGCAAAGCCACCAGGTCTCCTTCTGTCAGATTACCTAGATGGTTTTCACTGATCAAAGTCCATATAGCCCTGAGCAAGGTCCCAGGATAAAGAGACTAGCATATTTTTGGACCTCAACAGCCAAGAAGCCTGATATGGTAAGAAGAATTTGCTAGGTAGAAGAAGCATTAAGAAGCAAACTCAGCATTAGCCAAAAAGACCACCTCTGTGAAAGGTCTCTAGGGAAAGAAAGAAAAAATATATATCCTAGAGCTTCTCTGGAAGAGAAATTCTTGATTTTTTTTTTTTCCAGACAGAGTCCAGGAAAGACCTTGTATTCAGGCAGCTGGCCTGGAAACCAGAGCTAGATACAAATTGGGATTAAACAGGAATGCTGCAGACACACAATTGACTTTATAGAACTGTATAACACACACTGTTCTGGTCATTTCACAGAACTAACTAAAAGCTGGAAGTCTTCCTTTCCTTACCTGAACTAGAATTCAGCCAGAAAGACTCCCAATATCACGATAAGAATTCTTGCTCAATTTGTTAGGAATTCATCCCTTATAAAAGCTAGCAATATTACAGTTGAAATTGGTAGACAACCAGTTCTGCATGAAACAGATGTAATGCTGGACTAAGCTTCCTTCTTTAGTCCTACCTCTTTTATAATATCTTTAATGCAGAGATGCAAGAGATTCTTCCACCAGTCCATCACAGTGTTTCAGTTACTTACCAGTAAGCTCAAGAAAGAATGGAAATGAAAATACCCACTGATCTTCCTTCCTACAATTTGAACCCATTAAAAAAGCTATCCTATGCATCACAGACATGAACAGATTCAAAACATCTATTAGAAGACCTGTCACCTTCAGTACTCTTTAGGAGCAGCCCAATTTCCTTAATTTCTCCTTAAAAGTAGAGTTTTCCAAACCAGTGTTCACTCCAGCTTCTCTCCTCTGGAAGCTCTCTATGTAATCCATATTTTCTCTGAAGCATACTGACCAAAACCAAGCATATCACTACAGATAACGCCTTGATAATGCTAAGGAGAATGGAAATGCATTCTGTATTTTGCAGGCACTACTAAAGTTTATCTATTGATATGATGTTTGCTTCCTTGCCCTGCCAAAACAAACAAAAACACAGCATGGCATTTTTGATTCATTTCACATCTCAAAGATTCCCCATGTCCTTTTCCAGGAAGTTTTCTCAGCCACACAGTATTTCCCATCATATATTTGTCCCATCAATTATCTCACCTGAATTAAACTCGTTAAAGTTGGACACTTTACACCTGCCCCCCCAATGAAATCTGCTTTTATATCTTGATTATATCCTGACTTTATCAAGATTGAAGGACTACCTTAGTATTAAAAATAAATTCCTTGCTACCAGCTTGCTATTAAAACTGTAGATAGAGGCTAACTCACTATTCCATCATGTAGACCCTGCAAAACCCCATTTGATATCTTTGTTGGGTTAGATATCAGATTAATTTTCTGGACTTGATTATCCAACTTGTTCGGCATTTCACTCTGCAATTTCATTTACATGCATACTCACAAAAGTATCATGCAAGGCAGTAGCAAAAACTCCACTAATCTCAAAACATGACATCTAATGCTTCTTTATCCACTGGCAAGTTACTCTGTCAAAGAAGGGAACCAAGTTAAACAAATGAACCATGTTGGCTGCTATTCAGTCTCTTTGACGATTTTCCAGGAGCTTACAGATGGTTTGATTTTTTTTCCTTCCCAGAATTATTTTTCTCAAAATTGAAGTTAAGCTGACAAGTCAATAATTCCACAAATTCCCTTTCCCCTAAACCTGCATTTTCTCTCATACTCCAGTTTTCTATGCTTTCTCAAAGACATGCAGTTAGAGCTCTGAGAATGGAAACTTAGAGAACCAGCTGAAATAAAGATGAAGTTCCTGTGAAACCCTGTGGTCCATGCCTATATGAGCTGTACACTCCTCTTGGCTCCACAGGAGCTGCTCCAGAAACAGAGCCAGGAGCTACTGTCCTCTTGTCAATAACCGGTGGGTCCTTTCAGTCAGGGAAATCAAGTGTAGAAATCACCTGTCTCCTTATTGGATTCTGCCATCAGGCCAGGTGGCAGGGTCAGCATTGGTGATTGGACCAAACAACTGGAGGACAATCTCTCTCCCTGGTCCACTCCCCAAATATTTGAGGACATGATGCTGAGATCCAAAATGGGTTTGCCCTTTAGATTCCCCAATATTATAGGGCAGGATTATGCACAAAAGGTGCAGTGGAGTCCTTCTGGCCAAATAGCCATGAACTCAGAATAACCTACAGAAGCCTGCAAAGATGAGCACAATCAGCAATTGTCATCCCATATCTAGAGATATATCACCAAGGAGTGTGTTGCTCATCCCAGCCCTGAGAAGCCCACCAGCTATAAGCAAAGACAAAGGTACCCTGGCTCCTGGGTCATTGAGGATATAGTGCCTCAATCCTTCTATCACTCACCATAGCTCCTAGTTGCATATTAATTTGTTCATATTTGAAACCTATCAAATAAAGGTCTTTGTATGTGGAGTTGCTCTGATCCATCCCCAGCTGTCTGGGCCAGGGCTAGCTCCTACAGGACAGAAGGATGCCAGGGATCATGCTAACAAATTTAACAGTAATGATGATTGTGATCCAGTGATGCTTACACCTGTGTCATGGCCTTGTGTTATTTAGTAGTATAAACATTGCCTGTGAGTGCCTCACTATTCAACAAGACAGTACACTAAGTAGGAAGCTGTCAGTTAGGGAACAGACCAAGTCTTTCTGCCAAAAACAACAGTGAATTTTTCTGCAGAACAACTTAAGCTGACACTTAGAAAACCCGTACTCAATTCTTGACATTGAAATGATGCACTAGTTTAATTAATAAATCTTGTTTAATAGGACACACATATCAACATCTAAATAGAGATAATTTCCAAAGCAAGAGAAATTTTCTTACAAATAAAGTGATAAAGTTGGAAAAGCTTTTATTTAAAAAAACTGGAAGCTATCAACTCTATTAGACCACTTGCACAAATCCCCAGGTAGAATCTACCAGCAAGCACCATGTTTAAGAGTTCATGGCATAAGTAGAAAAAGCAACGCCGTGAAAAGTATTAACTGGCTTCTTTTCTTGACTTCTGTGCTGAGCCACAACTGTAACTGCTATACCACAGTAATTAAAAAAAACCTGAATACAGATACGGAAAGTTAGAGTCTAAGCAGTCCTTTAACAAGCATATCCCACACACACTGGGCCCACTGACTTCAGATCCCTACCAGCAGAGAAACCTGTCTGCATACTTATTTCACACATCATTCACAATCATCGTGTAAACAAAAAGAGATACATGGAAGAACTGCCATTTGAGTCCATTTCCACAGCACAGGAGATTCCCTAGCAGTGTCTTTTCAGTCAAGCCCAAGTTGAACTACTTGAACTGTCAGAAGGTTTTGCATTATCATAACCTGGGTGCCTTGTAATGCAAAAATCTTGACCATTAACTGTGGAGGACCTTAGTATCAACATTACAGAGATTTTACCCGTATCAATTGTAGCACCCATATGGGCAGGGTTCAAGTTTTTGTCACTTACCCTTCACTATTATCCACATCAGACTGCTACTAAGTATCAGCTATACAAACTTATGCATTCTTACTGCTGCTTCAGTGTTAGAAGAGATCCACATATTAGTGTTCATTCATAATAAATAATGGAATTTTTGCCATGGAGACATAAAGAAGGGCTGTTACGGGAACCAAAGAGCCTTTCTACCTGAGCATCTCTTGCAATGAATGGTAACAGCAGTCATTACACCCCTTGGTGTATGCCATCACATAGCAGGTGTGGCATGTAACAACTGTAMGGTCAGACACAGAGCATGCTAAGAATCTCCTTTGCCAAAACTTTGAGAGACAGTTTATCTAATACAGCCTTTAGCTTAGGTCGTATATTCCCATCACAGCTAATCCTACAGAATGCCTGAGATGCTGAAATACCTTTGTCAACTGTAAAACAAGTGAAAAACTTAATGATGGAACTAATTTCACTAAGGGATGAATGCTAAGCTTTCACTGTCATTTCCATTAGAACCAGCAGAAGCATACATTCTCAGTATATGCCTTCCCTTGAATTAAGGCTGAAAAGTGGTCAGTTTTGCCAGAATTTCCAGTTTTTCACAGATAATCCAACTAGTGTCATGTTTTAACATTTTTTCAAAATGAAGGGTTCCAGTTTTTTTCAAAATAAACCTAGTTATTTGTCATTCATCAAAACAATTCTATGTGTAAAATGCATTATTTTCAGTAAGCCAGAAAAAAGCCACACTCAATTGTCCTGCAGAGAATCCTGATGTTTCATTTTTGCTTGGATGCAGAATGAAGCCCAGTTTTTCCCTCCCCACCAAAATACATCCAAAAAAACCCATCCAAACAAACTGCCATCCTTTGCAGATTTCCATGTTTGGTGTACATAGCACTCCTGAGAGTGGCCTGACAGAAGATGGTCTTGTGTGGAAGGACTGAGCACAAAGACAGTCAAAATCCCTAAAAAAGCAGGTAGAAAGTACGCTGTTGTGCTGAAGCATATACAGAAAAAACAAATTTTTTTTTAATTTTCTTTTGTGGGTGAAGCAGTGCCTACTGTCACCTGGTTCTTGAAGGTGCTTGCATACAGGATATGAGCTCAACCCACTTCATTCCAGATTGAACAGTCTCCCATGGCAGCTCAACCAAGTCTTTCTGTAGCTCACATGCTCCACATGCACGATCCTACAGGGTATGTTTCCATGAAGTGCTCTTTTTAGCTTAGATGGACAGACTAATGTCAGACACCCAGGCTTCACTAAAGCTTTTCTAATATTTCCAGGATATCTAAAAAACCTATGAGTTGTTTCACCAGGAGGTGCAATCAAGACTATATGAACATAATATTACCTGTTCACAAGAACTGCTTCTCAGGAGGAGCTGACATTCTCCTTGTAAGACAAAAACTGTCTGAGCTAATTTCTGCCTGAAGACCACCAATGGACCCTTCACTATACTAAAATACCTTAAAAACTTTGAAGATGAAGAAGTCCTCAGTTAGAGTTGTCTGTAGAGTAATTTTGTTGCTCAGAATTGGCTTCTGTTTCAAGTGTGATAATCCATTTCCTTTTAAAGCTTCATTCATTTTTACATACACTAAGATTTTGTTATGATCATCAGCTACATATGATCTAATGGGAAGTCAAAAATATCTTCCTTCCCATACTTCTGCTACTTTCAATAGTGTTAGCTTTTGTAAAAGCCTAAACAAGACAAAGCAAGTGTTCACATTTCTAATATGTTCTGTCTTAAGAAGTGGAAAACGGGGTGGCTGGAATCAAAGTCCATTTAGATACCTACCTATTTTTGTTACACTTGTGGTTTGTTTATTGATATAAATCTTACTGACTCCAGCATCCTCAGGGAAAAAGACTATAAGACTACAAGAGAGAAACAAGAATTCAAATAGTTTCTCATTTCTCTCTCCCCAAAGGGCTTTTGATGCTTAGTAATTTAGCCTTTGGAATAACCTCAGCTTTTTGGTTTTGTGAGAGAGGGGTAAGGTTTGTTTTTTGTTTTGGGTTGTTTTTTTTGTCTCATAAGAGTCTTGTCTTCTTGGTTCAGCTTTGCAGACACAGCTTGTTAAAATTTTGCTATGCTAGAATAAGAGTCCTTTATTGCCAGATATATTCTTTTCATAAAGGTAGTAATACCCAGATCACCTCTTAAGACTGATTAAAACCACAGACAGCACTCCAGTGCTCCTCAAAAGGCCACTTTTTCCAGTCTTTGAAACATTTTATAGTTCTCTTCTGACCTACTCAAAGTTTCTGACATGTTTACAAAGCAGCAAGACCCACTGAGATAATGAAATACTACTTTATACTTCACAAACAGATCTTGGAAGTATTTGAACACTCCTTACCCGTTTACTTTGGTTCTTAAATACAAGGACAACATGAAAAAAGCTAACAAGAGTTTTAAGGAACATTCTTTAGCTTTCAACTTGCCATTTTATATTTAGAGGGACCCTTTTTCAGCACTTCTATTTAGGCAATTAATGCTAAGGCTACCGTAATATGAACACAATTTAAGAAGTTTTAATCTTATACTGCAAAGCTTAGCAGCAGCAGGAACAGAACTAGTATCTCCCAAAGAGCCTTGCATTCTTTTCAATAAGAAAGGGACATAGGATGTATCCTATATTAGAGGGCCACATGCAGTATAAGCAGTTAGCCTCTTTTGCAGCTCCTGATACAACATAGACAATGTTATTTCCTATAGCCAGTTTCCAAAGAGGGAAGCAGGATCTTTTTAGCCTGATCCAAGAATTACTGTTCTGGCTTCATTACTTCCAAGAAAAACAAGGGAAGAATCAGCTACAGAATCCCATCCCAGCCACCAACATACAAAGCTGGAGACTCTCCTCTCAGAGGAAAGTAAATATTTTTCTTCTCTTGACAGAGACTTTCCCAGAATCTGGTTGCCTGGCTAAGGTTGAAGGGATATTTATTCTTCCAGCCATCAGGCTTCTTGCTTGCCCCAAGAGCCAAATTATGATAAGGCAAATCACCAGAGATTAAAGGTTGTTGTGTAAAGGAGAAGACTACTTATCAGACCAATTTTTAAATACTTAAAATATATACTTTAACCACTATTATGGAAATAGAAATTTACATTTACTGTAATTTATATTATCTGGTAAGAGTTACAGAAGTGCAAACACAACTTCAACACTTCAGTCAGTAAAAATAGCAAGGACTCCAAAATGAGTGTTAAAAGATTATTAAAAGTAACTTTCAATGGCAGTGTGGAAGTAAATATTTATTTAAAGAAGGCTCAAACACCGATTTTAAGTAGTGTTTGTTCCAAATATTAATCTCTTATGCTAACTATTAGCATTAATACTGGCAAGAAATATACTTCTATATTTTTTATTCCAATTGACTTGAATTCCCACAATGTTCTTCTGAGCTGCAGAATTATTTAAATGAGTATTCTGCTTCATAAAGATGTAGCAATTCCATCTGACAAAATAATCAGGCAAGTTGCTGTGACCACACGAGACATTATCTCCCACTCTTTCTTATCATTTTCGATTTAACTTCAAAGTTTTTAGAACACGAAGTTACAGCAAACACAAAATCTGCAGATACTGGCACACCACAACAGATAATTGAAATGGACTGGGTTTGAAATTCTAATTCGGCTAAATCATTCGCTGCTTACACCTATTTTATTTAAAATTGAAGCACTTATCCTCCCTTTATTTCTCCTAGCAAATCAAGGTAGACAGCTGCTCTTATTATTCCACTGAACACATCAGGCACACAAGAAATATGTGGAGCAAGCATTTTGGAGGCTTATACAGGTCAATATATTTTGTCTTTTGCAACATGACTCTGAATCATAGCAACAGGTTTTAGATTAAGAAATATGTAGTGAGCATGCCTTATGCATTTCTGATTAATCCTAGATATCTGTTTATTCAGTTAATAAGTAATGAAAGCCAAACAATATTTCCTAACTTATTTACAGATGCCACAGCTGGAGACTTCTTTTGCCTATTAAATTCTTAAACTGAGTAGACTATAAGAGCTAATGATCAAAGCCAACACAGTATCCCATACTCTAGTTTAAAGGTTCATTAACTTTGTCATTAGAATTGTTCAGTGTTCCAATTGTTTTTTTTTAAACCCTGTTGCCACAAGAACATACAATAATTTCCCACACATCATTTATATTTAAAGTGATTACCTTACTGGTCAGACAGACAGGATATCAATATTAAGTCTAACTGAACAAGACAAATTACTTGTCAGACCTGCTGACCTTTTCAGAGTAACCTTTGTAATCTGATGTTCCTGCTGGCATCTATCTTCGTAAATACCAAGACATACCAAAACTAATGAAAAACATCCTGCAAACCAAGGAGGTCTGCCTTTCAACCTGCTGGGCCCAGTCTTGAGACAAAGCAGTACAGTAACAAAATACACACATCAAAAAGAGTACTAGAAACAATTTTGTAGTCTTACAGAACTCACCTGTTAGCACCAGTCTCTTCATCCTTACATCTCTTTACTTAAATAGTTTGAGCCAGTTAATCAGAAGTGATGATGGCACATTGTAACAATGGATGCCTGTCAAGAAGCCTATGCTGAACTCCATTTCTTCTCTTGAACTACTTATATTTTAGTTGGCTAACTAAACTGGTGTGGTTCTTGTCATGTTGCACTGAACTGCTAGGTTTTTTCAGTACATAATTACATCCAAGTAAACCTAAGTAATTAAAAGGGAATGCATCGCTGACCGGATACTGGACTTAATCGAACAGAATTATGAAGTTATATATTTCCAGAGTAAGGGGGGGTGGAAAAGGTGCAAGATACACCCTTTTTTGTCAACTGATATGCAGGTTGACAATTAAAATGTGACTCCATCAAAAACAAACAAACTCATAATCACCTCATTGCTATTTCATAGCATGCACTCCGTAAGTCTGGTGATCTCCTGCAGCAGCCCAGTAGGTATGTGTGCCAGCTGAAACACTATGACCAGCAAATCTGCCAGCCCTTACCCCAAAGTCACTACATACTGAAGGAGTGCAAAGAGCTCCTCCTCAGTTCATTCACTTGCTGTTCCAGTACTGCCAGTGCTGTGATCCTCAACAAATAGCTCCTTAAGCAGCATAATTAAAAATGCCTCAGGTATACTGCTGCCTCTCTAGGACTGGAGCTGAGCAGCTTTTCCTACCACATGAGTAGAGAAGATTCCTCTTCACCCAGCTATTTATATTAATGACATCTGTAGTCTTGGATAGCCTAGATAGCAATAAGAATTTAACAGCTACACCTCAGCTGGATGTTCTTTGAAAGAGCTAGGGGGTGTGAAGGCCAGGCAGCCAAGCAAGCAGCATTTGCCTGAGCTGATAAGAAAATGAAGAGTTTCTGCTGAAAAAAATGCTGAAATAAACTGCCGGAAATTAATAATGACAAAATTAAGTCACTGCATATCTCAAATACATTATTTGTGTGTTAGAGTCAGGCAGATAACACATACCAATATTTCACAAATCATGATTTTTTTTTCCCCTAATGCACTTTACCTAGATCTAAAGCTTAAATTACTTTTCATTAAAAAGTTTATTTAGAGCAAAAACAAATATAGAAAATCAAACGTATTCATGAAAGAACTAACTGTCTATAATCATGCCTTGTCAAATACACAGCAGTTAATTATATACCACTTCACTGATTTCTTTTCTTTGATGCAAATAAGCAAGCAGCTTTCCCACAGGTAATCATTTATCTGTACAATACCTAATCCAGAGTGAGGGTTTTGGAAACAGTTCAGGAGGAGTGTAGTTAGACTAGTGAAAAGTGCTTTTGAATACTCCATATTAAGAGACCATTTCTAAAAGTTTCTGAGCACACAGATTGAATGGAAATTGATGGTGAATAACTCCACTTTCTTGAATGGTCCTAGAGGCTACAATTATTTAAAGTCAGTAAGGATAACACTGTTTATCTCTCTTGAACCTTTTATGTAAAATACTAGTTAAAGAGGCCTTTACACATGTCTTCACTCTCACTGGAACCCAGCTGGGATATACGATACAGGCCACGTGGGGCTGTTGGATTATAGCTCATTCCTCAGGCAAGTACTTCTTAGTAACAAAGAGGAAGACAAAAGCTTGAAAGCAAAGCTGTTTTGTTCAGCAGTCCCCAACACATCCTTGAAATTCTCACATGTATCCAGGCTCTTCAGTCGCTGAAGCTTAGCCTAGTGCCAGACTTTCAGCTTGCTTTGTATCTCCTCAAAGTACAACTACAACAAAGGCCAGAAGTATAAACTGTTTGAAGAAGAGCTGGATTTAATCTAGGACAGGTCCATCAACAACTAAGATAACAGGATCAGGCTTGGACTTGAAACTCCCTAGAGTGGTTGAGAAGGAAAATTAACTGTTCTCTGTACATAAACACCTTATTTCTTGTAGTTTCCCTTAAACTTCGGTCTGTCATTCCATGAAGACAGACCAGTCTAATGCATAGTATTATGGTCAAGTCTAAATCAACATCGCTTTCTGAAGCAGACTTACAGGTAAGTCTGTTGGGCCTGAGCCCATAACTAGCATAACTAAGAGAATTCATATACTAGGCAGAACCTACAAGATACCATCCGGAAATTGTGTACGATAATGCATCAGATAATGGAAAGCTCCACAATTCCATTTTAAAGTCACTATCTAGATCAAGTTTTACTATTTGTTCCCAAATATATTTGTTAAAACATAGCTTCTCTATGTATGGTAAGTTGAACAGGGTCCTAATATCTCTGCTGATATGGCTACTTGGTAAATATTCACCAATTTGTTTAGACTAGTTTTGATTTACACGATGTTCCAGCTTTTTGCACAGACAGTGTGATCTGATCAATATCCATTACTAGTTGATTAATAAGTATATACCAATCCCCCCCACACAGTAACATTTTTTAATTAAAATGTTCCATGAATATTATTTCAATGCATACCAAATACTCGCCTATAGAGTCATCAATAATTAATACTCTGGTGAATCATAATGCCCATAAACAGCATTCAGACATATGAAAACATTCATGAATAAATATTCTCTTTAATTAACCAGCTCTATTCAAAGCCATGCAAACTTATTCTGGACCTGAAAGTCAAGTTCCAACTCTTAAACCAGAAGTAGAACACCTAAATCCCACTTACAAAACTGAAGTTAGCAATTCTGCTAATTATGCACAAGTTCATGCATTCATAAGTACATTTACTTCACAGCACAGGGAACTGTGGGGAAAAAAAAATACACACACACACACACAGCTTTCTCTCTCAAAGAACTTGGCCTAACATGCAATCTTACCACAGATGCACAAGACATTTTATTTCTGTTCAAGAGGCTCTACACAAATCTAAAGATAGGAAACAGCTGCCAAAAGCAGATCTTGAAGAGAAGGTCTGAGAGTCAAGCTTGTGATCTACACAGGTCAATACCATGACATTACATAGGAGAAACATCATGCTGGGATGCATAAACAGGAACATACTCCATGACCATTTTGTTCATCCAAGTTTTTACCAGTGCAAGACTGGACTATAGTTCAGATCATTCAGCATATGTGAACACCAATGGGGTAGAGGCCACAGTACTGCATGATCAGAAGTCTAGAAAGTATAAGACATGCACAGAAGATGATTGCTCTTATGCAGCATTAKAAGAGAAGACCAGGGAAGGACATAGCAGTATTCTAGTAAGTAAGAAGCAGCTACAAATAAAGGAACCAAACTCCTCCTCAGGCAGCTGCTTTTGCCCACTGTCAATAAGCTTAACACACACACACTTAAACATTTGGAAACTCTTCCAGTGAGTATAACAAGAAAAAAAAAATCCAAAGAGTAGGCAGATAATACTTCTATAACCTCCCATAATGACAATTCTATAGTCAATCGCAACACAGGTGTAGTTATTCCTGTTTTGTATGGCAGAAAGATCAAGTCTCTCAAGTGAYTTTTAGAGTCTCTCGAGAAACAGCTTGAAATAGCTCACGGGCAAAGCAGTTTTAGAAGACAGATCTGACCTGCAAATTTTATTTGTTCACCTCTCTCTGTAGTCAGCTTCCTGACTCTGAGATTCATCAATGTATTTTCCAGGGTAAGCTATAGGCAGCACAAGGTAAAAATTAAACAGAAATTGACTGGTAAATAATTTCTCACCAAATAATAGGTAAGTCCAACCTATTTGTGATTCAGGTTTAAATTCAATTACAGAAAAGAAATTCAACGATTGGAAAGAATAAACTCAGTTTCTAAACATTCCCAGCAGTTTTAGGAACTTTATAAATCATTATGGGTGCATTTACCAGGAAAAAGACACACTGAGAACTACATCTTCCCCACTCCCCCTGAGTATTCCAGCTAATAGAATCTAATAAATTTCCTTTGACCTGTTACATTCTAGTTACAAAACCAGAAGAACAACAAGCCACAACACATTTTTCTAAAACATGACTGAAAATGAGCTATCTTGCCATATCCATTAGCCCAGAAATTTGGAGACCTGTATTTATGCTTCTTCCAAGAGGAATTTGAAGAGGGAAGGGATTTGACTTCACCTCTTATGGCTTAAGTAACATCCTTAAAAACTGAGGTGCAGAGAAACAAAGGAAGGCAATACTGCTTCCATCTATTTTGTGAAAGGGTCTAATTTGCCCTGTGAATCCAGCCTTTTGTTTCAAAGTTCTTTGTGCATTCATTTAAATCAGTGTCCAAAAAGAATATGAGCTACTTCATCACAGGTTTTATATAACAGTCTCCTCATATAAAAGATAAGAAATACTCTTCCCTTTTTTTTTTGGTTCAGACTCCAAAAAAATACATATAAGCCCTTGTACAACTTTATTCTTCATACTGTCCAGCTTGCTTTCACATTCAAATTTCTTTTCTTTCCACTGCACCACAGTTTTGCAGGCTGCAGTTTACACCAAATCAAAATACTATTTTAGTAAAAGAAAGATGTGAATTCTAGGGAGGAATGTAACATTTTTTACTATGTTTACTTCTATTGCTGTAAGTCCCATTTCCATTTTTATTCAGCTGTTCCATTGGCTCCTTGTGGGCTTATATATTCTGGCTCAACTTTACACAAAAGAGTTTAGACACTCAAGAAGTGAAAGTGTCCCATTTCCCAGAATGATGTGTTTAAGCAGCTCGTCTCAATGTACCCAAAGTTCAATAAAAGAAACCTTCATTTTAGCCACAGTTTTGGCTCTAAACCCATGTTATGCCTCTTCAAAGCCAGAAACAAATGATAATTTAGCAATCCTAGATAAACTAATCTAAACATTATTAAATATTGATATTACTTTGGCGTTGCCTGACAGAATCTCTACCACTCCTATTAGAAATGCAGTTTGTCATTGGCTTTCACTTTCCACAAAGACACCGGAGATGAGCTGAAAGAGGCGACATAATTGTAAGCTCCTATAAGCATACCCRACTGAAAGTATCACCAACAGGGCTCAAAGTGCTTGTAGTACTTCAGTCCTGCCAGTGGCATTAAAGTAAAGTTATTGCAGGTTGTTATCTGTGATTAGAAAGCCACGGAAATGCACGTAACATGGCAAAAGCAGAGTTCTAAGTAAGGAGTACTTACCCTGCTGCGTAAGTCCAATAGGAGGCTGGGAGGGGAGGAAGGCCATCTTGCATAAGATACTGCGGGATTAGAGGATTCAGGACCAGTGCATCGTTTGGATTGCATTACAGTCGGACAATACGGAAACAGCTTACTATCAGCCACAAGACAAGTGTCATGATTAAGTATTTCTACAGGCATACACTCAAATACAAGGAGTGAAGTATGCAGCCACCTCCTCCTTACCTCCCTGCTCTCCCCTCTGTGAACTAAAAAAGGTCCTGGCCTACAGAAACGCCTACCTCAAAAACTTTTCCAACTTCCTAGAAGTTCATGTCAAAAAGGGAGAATAAAGTGAAAGAACAGCAAGAAAGAAAGCAAAAATCCTGAAGTCTTTGATGGCAATTCAGCCACAGAGCATGGTGATATGAAGAAAGGAGGATGGGGGGGAAAAAAAAAACTTTTGTAAAAAAAAAAAAGTGTTTAAAAAAGTAACTGATAAGTGTAAAAAGTGATTATCCTACAAGCACAAAGTCTACTTTTTATTTTTTTTTAAAGGATGTTTCCTTTATCTACCCAGTTATAATAAAGCATACATAAAAGAAAACTATACAAAAATAAGTCATGCTGGAGTACCTATCAAGTCCTCTTTTGAAATAAGTCTGTAAGAACTACAAAGTACTAGCTAATGCAAAAAAATAGCATCTCTGTAAAGATGAATTACTAGCTGAAAGAACAAATACAAGAAGTCCAAGTTCTCATTGCATATTCAGCACTGCACTTTTTGACATTTGAACTGACACACACTACCTCACACAGGCTCAACAAGATAGCATTGAAATGAATGGGATAGTAGTAAATGCCTAAGACGGACTTCTTTTTTAAATAGCCATCTCATGTCCTGTTACTGCAGGCAAAACAGTACTAAGTTTGGGGAAAATTGGGTAAAATTTACCTAGTTTATTGCCAGTCGACACATCCTTCTGCTGATTTGGGTATTAAGGACACACCCAGTTGAACAGATCCTCACCTAAACACTTATCCACCCCCTTCCTCAGGCTCAATTTCTCTTATTTCCCCCCGGGGCTACAGGCAGGCCCTCCAAACCCCGGCGGTGAGGCGACCTGCAGCGGAGGAGGCTGAGGCAGTGCGTGCGCTGCGTCCCCACCCCGGGCTGCCCTCCCCTCAGGGGTGTCTGCCCCAGGCTGCCCTCCTCTCAGGGGCTGCCCTCCCCTCCTTGGGCCGGGAGCACCCTCCCCAGCCGCCTGTCACCACCCCTGCGGCCCCCAGTTTCTTCCTCAGACATGCTGAGGCAGGGGGCTCCCTCCCGGCAGCTGCAGCACTGGCGCCCCCGCCCCTGCTGGCCGCCATGTTGGAGCCGGCGGGAACCGGCCGTGACCGGCGCGGGGCAGGTCAGGGCCTCCTGCCACGCGGCTCCCTGCCTGCCACAGGCACCGCCGCGCTTCTCACACCTCTCACCTCTACCGCTGCCCACTTTAAACACGTTTTATGCAGAGACCCGAAGGCTTCTCTGTCGCGGCTGTACGTCCGGCTGATGGAGGATTAAAAGCGTTAACGTTCTTACAAGGGAGCTCTTCAGACAGCGACAAAATAGGGTGGAACACTAAAAAGCTGATATTCCCAGAACAGACTTCACCGTGCCAGTAATCTTTTAATTCGGTAGAGCACGAAGCCTCCTTCCTTTAAGCAGGAAGCCTCCTCACGCATTTTCAAATTGTAAATGCTGCATACAGCAGACTAGACCAAGAGTGATTTATCTTCCAAAGGTTGTAACAACTGCTCTGTGTTCATATAGTAACTTTGACAGGTATTGGATGCCTGTACTACCACATGTGATAGGGAAAAATTCCAAAAATTCAATTTACTATTTGAAAATATAAACTTTTTTGAAAATATAAACTTATTTGAAAATATAAACTTATTTGAAAGAGATCTCAGTGATATATTCAGAGTAAATATAACTAAGAAAGTTAGAACGTTTCCAAGCATTGCCAGTCTTTTCATGAAGCTTTCATGCTTCGGTGATGGTAAGCCCATTGCTAAGTATGGGGCAAGCTTGTTTTGGCCCACCAACTGGTGTAATCGGGGCTGGTTAGGTTCTGGACAGCCAGTATCATTTACTAAATATGACTGATGCTTTCTTCGTTCCTCCTTTTGTTCGTTCAACATTCACTTCAGGTGTYGAATAAAGAGTTTTTCTTAGGTGAGAGGCAGGGCAAGCCCATTACAGGCAAGCACCTCACTCCTTAGACTGTCGGGTTATTAGAAGAATATGTTTATTAATAAAGAAAATTCTCCTCCATCTCAGTTACGGTGTTCTCCCTGCTCTGTTAAAAGCTCCACTTACCAGCTCCGGGCTTGGCACAGTGCATGAGTCCCTCTGCATCCTTGGAGCCATCACGCTTCTCCCCCCATACCTCTCTCAGGCAGCTTCCTGAACTGGTTTCTCCATCACAGGTATGAAAGCCTCTCCCATCATTTCTCAGCTGAGGAAAGGCTGTGTCTGCAGAAGGAAGGGATGTCTGCGGCTTGCCCTGGAGTGGGAGGACGAAGGGAAGGCCAGCGGCTCCTCCGCCGCTCTCAGCTCCCGTGGAACCCGTCAGCAATGCACCTCAGGGAGAGGCATAAACAGATGCAATTGCAGCTCTTCCAAAACCTCCGCAAAAAGCCAATGACTACAGCTGGTAACACCAAATGTGATCCTTACCCACACATAATATTCATATAATCTGTGAAACCAAAAGTTATTTAAAGGTRTGATAACATTTAAGATTGTCAACATATTTATCAAATTCTTGTCTCTGCATGTGCAATTGTAACTGCTGATAAACAGACACTTCTAAACAACATTGTTTTTTGCATTGTTTGCTTGAGCTCTGTTTTTAATGGTTTTTTATTATCCCCTCACTTTGCTTCATGGCACTTCGCTCCCTGCCTGTCCTCTCTCCCATTAACTGGAATCATTTGGTGCATTTTACTCATTTGCTTGCAGGGCTTGGCTCCCCAGCTTCTGTCTGCATACTTTAATTGGCTTGGAGGGCTACTATGCACCTGGGTTACCATGGCAAAGAAACATGTTTTTATGTCCCTAGAAAGTTGCAGGTAATGCTGCTGAGAATTTCATTCATTTTGTTATAGATTTTTGTCCAAAAGAATCTTCCCTTCCCCTCCTTTCCCCTCTGTGCTGTTTCACATGCCGTTCAGTTTTTAGTTTCCATAAAATGCCCACTCTGTCATCAAAAACAAGTTAGAAAACAGTGTATTGCTTCCTCAGCGGGTAGTTATAACACAACAGTTTTACACAGTCACTGGGCGGCAATAACCAGAAAGGTTCATCTGTATTTCTTTACATTCAAGTGCTGTTCAGAATGCCTACACATGCATTTCTATGCTTCCAAAGAATCAAACTTACAGAAGATCAAGAGCAGGGAATAGAGGTCTCAGAAGTCCTCCTGTTATTTTATCACCTCAGGCAACTTTTATCACAACTTTTTCCTCTGGTTTCTTCCCACCCCTTTCCCTATTTCATCTCTTCACACTAAGCTTCATGGTAAAAGGCATGGTCCAAATATAAGGAAAAACTCTGCTACTGAGTTCCAGTGTCAGCTGAGGCTTTCAGACACATGTAACAAAAACAAGGACACTCACCAGGAAAGGCTTCTCTGTAGGGAAGGAAACCAGTTGGACAAACAAGCTATCTAAAACCATTCCAACGTTGAATTAAACTACAAATGCTTTCACAGCAGAAATGAAACCATTATCAAGTATGTTCATGCATTAAATAACTAATATATTTATTATATATAAAAACTCCACACATACAAAACTATAGAACCTGGAATCCATCTGCAGTATTATTGCTCAGTTCCCTGCTCCCCTTCAGATAAAAGTTTATGGGATTTGAGGTAGAGCAACCTCTAGGTCGCTCTGAGCTGGAGATTGGAACTATTCATTACTGGGTTAAAAAGAGCTGTGAAATAACATGAAAGGAAATGGGAGCACTGAAACGTGGTTTTCAGAACAGCCCTAGGATAACATCTGAACAGACCAATTTACACACACCACATATCCCATTCTCCCATTACCCACCCAAAACACCGCCCCCTCCCCCAGTCTTGAGTTAAGAGTTAGTAGGTCAAAGCTCAGTCCAATCCCTTGGAAGAGTCTTTCATTAGGGAGATGCTCCTGGAGTTCTACTCCTCTGGTAGGGAAGAGATTCATCAGCCAAATTAGGGAAGAGAAATAGCAGGTTAATAAAACCACTCACATTAGTCACAATACCTTTTTTTGCTTCCTGTGATGGTCTATGGCAATAGCTTAGGCAAGGTGAGACCGGACAGACACTGGCTGGTAGCTAGATAGGAGGAAAAGGAGACTGCTCTGTTGGACAAGTGACCTGGCTTCACTTTTTCCTTACAAGAACTCATTTGAACTTTGGCAAGTCAATTCATGCTTTGATTCCTCAACTGAAGGACAGGGATTATACTGCAACACTAACCCACAAGAGGTTTTGAGAACTGGGTTGGACAGTGAACTCCCCATATGGTAGCAAGAGGTATTTAAGACCCTTATGTGGAGTAATTTCATTCACATACATAGCCTTATCCTGCCAGTCAGTCACCAAGTCTTCACTCCCTCTGCCCCTCCATGAACTGGAAGCAACTGGCCAGAGCTCAGTGCACCAATCAGGTACTGACCTGCTTTTGCTTAAAGTGCCCACACCTGGACAACACCCAAGAGCAGCTGCCTGACTGGAACATCTCCATCCTTAGCTATTACAACAGGAGCCTAATTATGCTTTATCTGTTTTGTTTTTAACACTTGCAGATACCACATGCTGCTTTATTACAGTTGTTAGCTGAATTCCTGGAAAATAATTTTCATGTTCCAAGTACAAGCCTATGCCAAACACAAGTCTCTTTTCCCAAGGTATGCTTACACTATTATTTATAGTTTATCCTGTTAATCTCCTGCCTTTTCCATTCCTACCCTTCAGAAAATTCTCTGGATGCGGGACTACATAGCCTTACAAAATCCTAAGAGATGGTCTTATCATCACATCTTAACACAAGACAAATTCAGAGAAGGAGCTTGGCATAAAAGACTTTTTAACTTGGCTGTAGTCATTGCAAAATGACTACACACAGAGGCCACGCTCTGCTAACTACAAGAGACTTGCTACCTGTGCAATACCTTATATCCACATAAGTGTGTACTGAGCGTGCTGTATACAAATGATCTCAGAAAACTCTACTCTTCAGGGTTAGTCCTCTCTGATCCAGTTCAGATGTGTGTGTCCACAGAACAGGTATTATTGTCCTCAGCTCTCCCGTTTCAATGAAGGAAGGGTTGAAGGATGACTCTCAGCATCTTACAGGCCCAGACCCATTGAAACTTGGCTTCCTTATTGCTATTTGATTGTCAGTCTGATAATTACAGCCACAAGGTTTTTAAAAAAGTAAAGGTTTTAAAAAAGTGAGGCTGTTCCTGAGACTGCAGCATCTTTGGGAACCAATTAATAACTGAAAGCAGATTGCCAGAGATCCCAGCTTGAGTTGCGAAGTGTCGTATCTTGTTCTTTAGATCTGACTGTGGGTCAGCACAGAGCCTCCTTTGCTTCCAGTTCTAGCCTGGCTACAAATGGAAATGCTGAATACCAGGCACTATGCATAAATAATGCCATCAGGAGCATGCACAAGAAAGTTGTGATATTTCTCTACAATAGATCCAGTAGAGTAAAAAATTACTTTTTTTAGAAACTAAGCAGTAATTAATCCTGGAAAAATACAGAGCATGGTCTTTAAGCTGATCAAGTACGTTTTTATTTTGGGCTCCACTTCACTTTCTATTAATTTCTGCTAAATTCACATCCAACATCTATTCCAAAGCTCTCTGCTTATAGTTCAATAACAATCGAGTCTGACTGTACTTTATATTAGTCAGGAGCTGTCCTGATTCTTTCAGATACCTCCTTTCCATCCACAAGACTTTGGCCTTGTTAAAAAAACATGCAATAGCAACAGTATACAGTATGAATTAAAATGCAACTTTGAAAGAGGTAGTTGTGCTCTCATCAGCACAGTCTGGACTATACTGTGGTGAAGCACACAGTAACCTCTGCAATTACTTATCTGGTTTCTTTCAGCCCTGCAGGATGTACCCAATGCCTTGATGACCCACCTTGGAAATGTTTTGAACATGGTGGAAGAGATCATATCATTTTTCCATTCCTCTCGCAGAGAAAGGGACCTATCATTTCTTTCATGACTTCTAACGGAAATCTTGCCTTGAAGTATAAAGATGCATACACCAGTCTTATACGTAGCAATGCTCCACTCTGTTGTTCAATAACTAGATTTACATTCATCAGAAAAAGAGCAGAGCAACATGTGTCACCACTGGGCAAACTCAAACCAATGTGGTCTTGTGCATTACCTATGAGCTCCCTATTTGCTTGTGTCTTACACTCCTGTTTGTTTGCGCTGCAAATGTGTGATACCATGGCACCTCTCCTTCTCCATGACCCCACATGCAACTCCTGACCAGCTAAAGCTGACATTCAGTTTCATTGCAACCAGGGGAAGAAAAAAAACAAAAACCCACCCCAAAAAAACCCACCCAAAACAAACAACACAAAGCAAATAACCCCCACACTACACCAGTCTGTAGTGCCCCAGCAATAGAGCTCTTTCCGTCTCGACAATGCCCTCTGCTCTGAGGCCTCAACAAGCTCCCCTTCATTGCAGTGTCTCAGAAAGGAGATTTATTTCCCTGCAAACTAGGAAAGTAATACCCCCAAACATCCTCCTTTTTATGTCAGAAGAAGGGATGACTCAGTCCCAAATCCTTTACTGTTTCTAGGAGAGAAAAGAAAAAGTAGCACAAAGCACAGAGAAGAGTGTCACCACTTTTGAACGCTCCAGTCTTTGGCAAAAAACATAAAACAAGAGTGACATTCTTCCCATGAGCCACCACTACAGACATTTCACTCTGAGCTCAGTAGATTCTCCCTTCCTTTCTCCTTCCAGATTCTTGACTCAAACCATTTCCTGATTTGACTTTTTTCATGAAGAAACAAAAATGACTCTTTTATTGTGTGATGAGAGTTTCATCTGAAAAGGAGTTTGTTTTTTAAAGTTGCTGTGGTCTCATGAAGACTGAGACCTCTGTCATGGGATCATCTTGGCTGTGGCTCTTGGTAGCACTAGAATCTATTAGTCACACAGAGCTGAATATTTTAGATAGCTTTCAGCACATCATGCTGGGATTTACTCTTTAAAAGACAGGCCTTTGAAGGAAGGTATTAAAGGTTTTTCACCCAGGGATAATGACATATCATGTTAGACAGCACTGAAGTCCCATGCTAGAGTTGCCTTCAGCAGAACGAAGGCCGTATCCAAGTCATATCCGAGTAGCCATCTGTATCCCCATGATCACAGGAGAAATTAAGATATATATTGCTTCTGCAGACATTCTGGGAAGCACAACTGTGTATTTCCAGAAGAGATATCAAAAAAAAAAAAAAAAAGCATAGGAGGGAGAGGCCATTCTACTGCCTTTGAGTGGGTTTGGATCAGGCCCCACTGTGGAACCAAACCACCAAGCCTGCAGTGAGGAACCCTCAGAAGACTTCTAAAAAATTCTGTCATGAAATACAAGAACTTTAACTTCCTGAGACAATTTGAGGGGCAAAAATTGCCTCACTCTAACCCTAACATCTCCAGAATAACAATACTGAAAACTGTTTTCACTGTAGATCTTTATCTGTGAGGAAAAAATTTGCCAACAGCACAGAGAACTCCAAAGCTTTCTTAGCCTTTTCTTGAATAGTCAAAAAATAATAGACCCCAAACCTGTGACCTTCTGAGAACAGCTGAACTGTACTCATGTGGGTCAGTAACTTTGAAGTCAGTAACTTTACATACTGTGAGTGATTCTAGATATGTGCTAAAGTGYTTATGTGCTCAAAGTCTAAATTAAGACAAAGTACTTTGGCATTGAACATAAGGTCCCAACTGAACTACAGTACAGTGTGACTAATTGTTTGTTTTACATTTGGCCCCAGAGAGAAAGGAGAATTGAAGCACATCCTGTTACTCTGATCTTAACTTCTTGTTCTTTATCTTTGAAAGCCTAAGCAATGAAGAGCAACAACTAGAAGATATAAATCTAAATACTCGAAGTCATGCAAGTCTATACACGGTTACATTTAAGGGGAAGTAACAGGGGTGATAAAACTTCCATTGGAAAGCAACTACTTAAAAATACATTTAGAAGTCACTCATACAGTGAGCCACCAGCCTGATGTGGTATCACCCACTGTTAATGGCATTTGACCATATAACAGACAAGCGCACACCACAGTCACCAAGACAGGAAAGACAGTCTTTATCTAGCAAACCCTCAGGCCTTCCACATCAGCATAAAAAAAATCCTCAATACATTCACAACAGAATTCCCCTCTCGCTCTTCTTCTGTTAAGGTACCAAATCTCATTAGGAAGACTTCTAGCTCTCTTACATGATTTAAATCCACATAAACCAGAAATCTCAGATCAAATTCCCTAATAAAATATAACAATTCCTCTATGCAGTGTTTTTACCTTAATAAAGTCAAACACCAGCTTCTTTAAACAACTGTTAACCCCCTCTACTTTTCCACATCAAGAGAGAATGTGCTGCATCCTTGCTTGCCTTTATTTTAAAAGTCTGACTTTTGCAAGGCCCTGCTGCACTTGGCTGTTTCACAGCTTGGTTTAGCTGGCTCAGCTAGGATTCTGCATCACCTGCTGTGATTTAACCCTCTTGTTGTTCAACTAGGAAAGATCTTTTACCAGGAAATCTCTTGTGATTAGTTTGTAAATATTTCTCCTTCAGCGATAGGAACTTCAGCTAGAGGAACTTCTTTCTGCATTTATACTATTCAATACATGACTGTAGCAATAGATAAATGCATCACCTTCCAACAGATCTCTGATTTTAGCTCCACTTTGGGTAAAGGAGTGTCACTAACTGCTACTATCTTTGTAGGATTTAGGAGCTGTGTGATTTTGGGGAATCCTGTCCTTCAGACAGCTCAGTAACAACACTGAGAATCTGTTGATATGCAGCCCCTCTCAAATGAATTAACTTAATATACTCCCCAAATGTTGGCTTCCTTCCTTCTTTCACCATGCCTTAATTAGTTCTTGAGTTTTTTGCCTGTTAAAATTTCATTTAATTTGCTTTTGCTTGCTGGTGACTGTTTAAAGATTTAGTCTCCAGATATGTTTCCTATTGTTCTAGTGTCACTTTGCAAGGATTGTCTTTATGGTTTTCTGCCCAATTTGTCTAAAATTTGCAATTTTTTATGCATGTTGACTAGGCTGAAGAAAGGTTAAGAAGATTCTCTTGGCATGCTGAGGAATGTAGCCCTCTCCTTTAACAGCACAGAGATAGGGTTGGGAGCAGGGACTGAGGAGCTTGGGGAGAGGAATGCTTGGGAGGGATACAGCCTGACAAAGTCTTTGCTGGATTTTCTTGTTTCTTGGTTCAAATAACATAGCAAAATTCTTAGAGGAGGGTGAGCTTGGACTCTGTTATATAAACTTAATTTTAGAGTAAAGCAAGAATGAGACAGTCTGCTATGTTTGCAATAAATTGAGGAGAGAATAAGAAAGCTAGCAATAGGATATAGTTCCTTAGACATATTCTGTCAGAGTATCTTCAGCGTTTCAACATCACTAACTTCTGCAGTGGATTGCTAAAGCTGCTGTTTAACAGCTGGTGCAGTGGAGCAGTAGTCTGTGGTATATTAGTGGTATCAATAGGGACCAATTCAAGCCACATTCCTGATTTGGGTTTTGTGCAGGAGACAGAAAAAGAAAGAAATCCTTCCATCTAAGTGATGTGGAAGCATCTAAGATGCCTGGTAGGAGGGTATAACTGAATACCTAAGTGTAAGTCATTAATATGCTTTAATAAAAAAAACCCAGAGAATACAGAGGTACTTAGATATGTTGCTTCTTTTTTTTTTTTTTCTCCCCTGAAGTGGCTATTTAAATGTATACCTAAGTATCTATTACTTGCACTGCTCTGGTCTTTAATTCTGTGTATTTGTCAAGAAAAAATCTAATGAAAAGATAATAACATTTGGGAGAAAGGACGAGTAAGCACACTCCTTCAAGAATAGACTTCTAATGTTTAGGTGCCTAAATACCTCTAAAATCTGCTCCTTCACAGCCTGCCTTACAGATGCCTAATGGTTTAGCAAGAGGAAAGACTGTTTATAATTGAATGGAGAATTGTCCTTGTATATGTTATTCTTTTTTTTAAAATATGTAGTATGTAGACTGTACCATTATTTTTTTACTTCTATGTATTTTGACTTCTAGCCATTTCATTATTTAAATGAGTCTCTTAAATCTTTCTGTACTATGCATTTTTTGCCATTCTGATGGGCAAATTCAGGTCTGTTATGCTTGTAGATAATACTTTTCCTGAGATATGGTGAGATCAAACTTCATTTTCATTCTGACACACAGAGAAAAGGGACAATAAATAAATCTTAAATTATTAATGTACTAGTGTCCCATTTAAATTTATTTCAGTAAAGAAATAAACTTATATCATTTGAAGGGTTTTTCTCAGACCATTGCTACCACCTCATATAGGGCAAGGACAAAAAAAAACAATTTTCAAGAAATGTTATGTTCCTATAACCTTCATCTACAGCTATTTAATATCTCTTGAACTAAAACTTATGTCCCACTGAGGAAAATGGAACATGATTCTACAAAAGTTTTAGCCTGCCTTTCTAAGAAAATTAAGTTATACTATTCTACCATCTTTCAGGTCTATCTCCAGCCCCCTAGAAACGGGGTTGATGGGATGTTTAAATATGCTGGCCAAGTTCAGTATGTTTTAACTGAGTGCTGGTGGACTCAAAGGTTCTAATTTTCTCCAGATTTCATTTAAGTGGACAGTTGAATAGAGGAGGAAGAAAAACTGTTGAAATTTCTACTGAGTGAAAGAATACAGCATAAACTCCTTCCTTATTATACATCAAAGAAACTATATTTGGGATTTTCCAACAACAGGAAAATCTTTAATTTGCTCTACGTTAGATACTGAGACTCCAATCCCAAGATATAAATCCACATGAAACCAGAATTGTTTAATTCTGTTGTTTTAGAAGTCTTAGAAAAAGTTCCCTTATACCCAACATAAGAGCTCTGGGACATAGAATTTCAGAACTAGTCAGAAGCAAAGAAGAGTTGCCATTTAAGCAATTGTTTGAAGCTGAGCTGGAGACCATATCTTGTTTTGCGCTGAGTGGTATGGGTACTGAACAGGAATAGTTTTCTCCTCTGATTTCAAAAATTTTGCAGAAAAAAAAAAAAGAATGCTTCTCAAAACTGAATGTAAACTCTCAAAAATTCATAATCACTTCCTCCCATCATTTCATTCTGTCCCAGTTTCAGGAATCTGTGTTTAAAGTAAAAAAAGACTCTTGATTGCGCTTAAGTTTCATTAAGCAGAAATTTAGCATGTTAGGAAATGCTCCGTTGAATTGGAGTCCTTATCCTTCAACACCTATGGACTGCTGATGTACCAAAACGCTTCAGAACTTGATAAATTAGCAGCAGCTATTTTGTAAATCATCTCTTTTCCTCGTTGCTTTTTGAATTTAACTAATAAACTTAATTGTTACTGTACATTTTTAAATTTAATTGCTTAAATCGATTGCACTCCTGCATTTTACAAGGAATTTGCTGCCCCCTATTGATCAGTTATATTAAATATGACAGCTGATCTGTAATTAAACAGAAATGTTCCTCTCTGGGCAGGTCAAACTTACCTTTTCAATTGCTCGAAGGAATTAGTTTCATTTCTTTTTTAAAAAAATGTATCAGCTACCAAACTGCTTTATTTTCCCTGAAGTCTTTAAATAAGTGTCATTGAAACCTTTCCCACTCACAAGTTTGTAATTCTGCGGAGAGAAAAAGGCTAGAACTGCTTTTTTAACATTCTACAAGTTGATTTCCAAACACAAGAGAAGAAACAAAGTAAAGAGAATTGAGACATCTAAAAATAATTTTAAGCCAAATGTTCTGTCTGCTCATTAGGGGTGCATCTGTATTTTCCTATAGTGGGAAGAAACAGTATGAAAATTGTGCTTTGTCTGATGCAAAGTTCGTGTGCCTGGGTCCAGCATCAATCGATGCTACTTAGAACAGCAATAATCCAAAGAATTTCCATTGAATTCATTGAGCAAAGCACCCTTGGCCACAGCTCCTTCAGCTCTTTATTCTCCGCACTCCACAAATGACTGTGTGCAGTCCCATGAGAGGACCTTCTGGGATGTTCTGGATGAGACAGTGCCAAACACTGAGGGCTCTTTGCTCAACTGTAGAAAACAATTCTGTCAGCATAAGGTACCTACTTTTTAGAGTAGGCCCAGATGTGGGTGTGACTGGCCCTGTTCTAATCTTGCAAGGTGCAAAATGAGATACAGTTACCGGAGGATCACCATCAGTGACACTCTTTAGGCATTTCTATGCCATGTACATTAACCTCTCCCCAGTCCGGATATGAAAACAGGACCATGTCTATATAAGATCTGAAGCAGATAAGGTCTGCTTCAGACCCCAGGCCTTAACCAGTGGACCCTGAAGCTAGACTGAAGACTCTGCACTGTTTCATTTCATGATGTAATCATGAAATGGTTCACCTTGTGTATTCTTGTTTCGTCCTAAGAAGTGTGATATCATTTTTAAAAGAAGACCAGAGAGAAATGGGTCTTGTATGTGCATTAAAGTACAATGAAAGTGTTCTATTGTAACCTTGAGTTTAAATGTATGCAATGGCAACACAAGGTGAAAAAAAAGGGGCAACAGACAATGTGAAGACCTTGTGCTTCCTAAGCCACACTGGAGCCGCTAACAGTGCTTGTACCAATTGTTTGTCCATTGCACAGAGCAGGGGAATATGTTGGCCATAAAGAACACAGCTTGGCTGCTCTGTAAGTCTCGGCCACAAAAGCAGGTTCACATACTAAAATGTTGACTGCATGGGAAGCTGCAACATGTCCTAGAGACTTACTGTTTGTCAATTTAGCCAAAAACAGTCTTTAATTTTACTTGGAATGGCTTTTCATTTGTTGTCTGAGTAAGCCATTCTTAATGTATTGTATATCCAAGTTTCAAAAGCATGCCAGAGAGSAAGGACAAGAAAATGTTTCAAGAAAATACATTCTCATAACTATTACCTGAGTAGTACAAGATGCTGTCTTTGAATTCAGCTAATTTTTTAATGTCCTGTTCCAAACAAGACACTGATTTCTGGTTTATTCTTGTACCTTATAGAAAAGAGTGTTAGGAAAACGCATTCTAGTAATTTATGGGTCACCATTTTATATACTCTTAATGATTTTTTTTTTTTGTAAGGTTCTGTTAACATGTACCATTTTCTGCTGGTTCATTTATGGAAGCAACTGGGGTGTTAAAACCTTACTTTCCCCATCACATTGTTGCAGCTTCTGCAGAAGACTCCCTCCGCCTTTTGGACTGCTAATGTGCAACTGTCTGCCTGATTGATTAAGGTTCTTATAGTCCTCATCAATAAATTAACTGAGCTGAGTCAGTTTGGGCTCTAAAGCGCTTCTTGAAAATGAACTTTTTTTAAGGATAAATACTTACTAAATTATAAGTATAGTGCAAGCAGCCAGAAAGTGCACCAGCTAAACTCTGGAGATGAACTCAGACTAGCAAGAAGGGTAGTAATAAATACCGATCTGCTTGTCATGCAGGGTAACAAGCATGAGGAGATATGATGTGGGAATTGTCACTATGTAATATACTTGATGTATCAGCTGTTATTTTTATGTGATTACAAGAGAACTGGCTATTGCACTAAAAGCTTTGGATACAACTTCCTAAATTTTCCTTACCTCCCACCATCTGAGTCTTAATATATTGTATATAAGCAAATTGTTTCAAAACAATTTGGTAATAATTTATTTTGACTTGATCTAATGGTAGGACAACAGGTATTGTGGATGAGAAAGAAGCAGTAGATGTGATATCTCTTGTCTGTAGTGAACTTTGGTGGAAATATTACMTGATATATTTCTAAAAAAGCTAAGGAAACTTAGTCTTGATAAAACTCCTGTGGAYAGATATAAAACTTGTCAATAAAATTATCTGAGAAGTAGATCTCAGCAGTTTACTGTCAAAATGTAAGAGCTATCTGCTGTCTCCTGCTCTGTTCAATATGTCTGTTATATTTTGTAGACCACACAAAATTTATAGTTCTTCTTCAGAAAGCTGGAGGACAGGGTTAGATTTTACTGTGATCTCAGCAAAGCAGAGAGCAACAGTATGGAAAACTACCAGATGAAATACAGTGTAGGAGTACTTAACAGCCTGTATGCAGTGTGGGTAGTGCTGGCTGGAAAAGTATATATGGGATCACAGCATAACAGTGGATGAACCTGAGTTAACAATGTCCTGCTTCATCAACAACATGTCAAGATGTGTAAACAGTCTAGCTTGAAATGTATGGGTTATGCTTCTTTGCTTGGTGCTTGATTACTCTTTTCAGTTTTAGGTGATGAATGTGGCCTAGTTGAAAACAGTCTGGGTGCAAGCAATGAGAGTACTCGGAGTCATGGAAACAGACTCATAGAAAGGCTGGAAGATCTGAAGTTAGCTAGCCTAAAGGAAAGAAAATTGAGAGAAGGACTGAGACACATATGCCTTCAAATATGTAAAAGGCCACTACAAAAACAAAGGGAATAGTCTGTTCTCCATGTCTGTTACTGGCAGGGCAAGTAATGGGCCAAAATCACAACAAGAATTTAGGAAAAGATCTCTACTGATATAGGCGCCCTTACACAAACCTGGAGTCATCCTGTAACACCAAATCGATGTCACTAAATAAATGGTCATAATCCAAAAGTTGATTCCAAGCATAACATATCTTTCTTTTAAAACACAGATTGCAGCGCCACTCACCTGAGTGCTGATTCCTGTCTAGCCCACTCTGCAAAACCTGTCTTTAAATGTAGCAGTAAGGTACAGTTTGTGCAAGATTGAAGTATATTACTTCAACTCTAATTCCTTTTTTGCCTGAGGCTCGTCTTGTCTGATCACTTTTTCCTCCTCTTTTATCTCTAGTCTAAAAGTAATTCCATTTCTACTCATACACTTGTCAATTAATTAAAAAATATTCTTCTCGCACTTTGATTAGAGAACTGGGCAAAGTTGCTGCCAGTAAGTGCATTTTGAAGCGCTTGGGGATACAGAAAAAAGCCAAGAGTATAAATCTAACTAATTGACCACCTGCGGAAGACCTGAGGCACAACTTATTCATGGCCAAAGAACCCTAGAGACAGTTGCTACTGCTGGATACTTACTGCTGTAGAGAGATGCTGATATGGCTGACSTTGGTTGTTTTACAGCAGCAGTACCTTCTAGTTGGAAATTCCCTGTTTACTGCTTACCTAAGGTCACGTAACAAGAGGAACTTGCTCTGAGCATTTAAATGATGATGGGAAGTCTAAGAGCAATTCCAATTCAGCAGTTTGCAAGTTGCTGTACATGAGCCAATGACTGATGAGCTTAATGTTGCACTGTTTTGCTTTACAACAGTTTGTKAGGGAATGGTACATGATCCGATAAAGCTTGAGAATTGTTGTTCTCCATTAGTCACCAGTTAGATTAGCAATCATTGCTTCATTGGTCACATTAAATGATGCTATTGTCTTTCAGGGTTCAGAATCAAATGGCAGTTTTTGAATCTCTTCACTCAGAGAGTCACTGGGAATCTGTTAGATCTATATATTAAAATCATGCTTCCTTTTACTTTTCTGGATATATGCTGCTTTTTCAAATGCTTCAGAAGGAAATGGTTTTGAATCTCTGCTGATATGTGCTTGTTCTTGAAGAATTTATTCTGGCTACTGATTTTAACATAGCTATTCATTGGAGCTGCTTCACACAAAAAATTAACAAAGGGATCTGAAATAGCTGGCATATTCACTATCATTTACAGTAGAGTCCAGCTGAAACTAAGGTTTTCTACTTCATGGAAAAAATCTGATTGTTTTAAATGTTCCTTTCATCCCAACTGAGAATGTAAAGTCAACATGCCTGACAAATGGAAATTCCAGAAAAAGTGGAAATAACCTTATCACAGTTTCCCTTCTAGCATTGCAACATTTGGAAATTATGTGATACACAGTGTTTCAAATTATTTTGGGGTCAAATCTGATGAAACTGATTCACTCTCAGTCACTGATGTCAGTCAAAGCAGTTTCCCAAGGCAACCTAATCTATCAAAAAATTTTCAGCCAGTATAGTTGGTAGCATGAAAGGATTGCCCAATTACTTCCTTTCCTTCCCTCTCATATTTTTAACTGTCTATCTATCTGTCTCTTGTCTTATATACCCTTACACATCCTGTAGCAAGGATAGGGCAAGGCAGATGGTCCTTTGAGGGGGATGCCAAATGAAGAGAATTATGTCCAAGCTCTAGCATTTCTGTTRATGGTTCTAGGATGGCTGTGGATGCAGTGCAATACAAGAGGAACCACTGGGAGGATGCATTTCAGAGACCAAAATCTAACTTGGACTCTGTGGCTTGGGTCAGCCTCTCAYTGTTGGCAGAGCACCTAACATGTCCTGGTCCATGGCTGGGCCTCCCATGTGCTACTTCTGTGAAAGTAACAAGAACTTCCACAAGGAAGGGTAAGGAAATAATTTCCCACTGTAAATTAAGAAGGAAGTAAAAGGATGTTTGGACAGAATAGCAAAAATAAATTAGATGAGTTCCACTTCTTATTTTTAATCACAGTAAAAGAGAAACAGGGGCTTTAGTCCAAGCCACTGGACCTGGTATCCCCCCCCTCTGTCTTTACTTATCACGGCATCATACTTGAGTCACTGCCCAGGGCTGACAGAGGCAAAAGAGGTGCTTGGCAATACAGTAGGGTAATTCTAAGTGAAGCAGACATCTCCCCTGTGATGAGATGGTTCATCTCCCCTCTCATTTCTCCTTTCCCTGCCCCTCTCCCCTTGGGGTTCCTAGAACTTTCCTAGAAAATTTGGAAAGCTTCTCAGTGAGAAATGTTTGGTTTTAGCTGGGTGGTCCAAGTCTTCACTTCATTCTTCCCTTGTTTTTGTGGCAATCAAGTTATTCTTCAATAGACAATTTCTGATCATCGTGAGATTGTACCACTTGGTCTTGAATGAGGGAATTGTACTGTTTCAGACTCCATGTATTCATTCATCCTCACAGATTATGAGTTTCTTTGACATTAAAGGCCTGATAATGAAACACATACTGTGAAATTTTGCATGATAACTGCAGTTTGGGGAGACTTGTGGCTACATCTGTGTGGCAAACTGCTGTGAAAGCATTTCTTAGTTCATGAAGAAGTTCCTACAAATACTTGGTGGAATCAGATAGCATAAATATTTTTGGTAACTTTTTAAATGATCTGAATTAGCCGCTAGATGTCGTTGCTGTTCTAGTGAAAGGGGAATGGTTCAGCACAGCAGCGGTGCTATGGGACACCCACATCAGCCCAGACATTGCTCTAAAGGATTTTTTCTGGGTGTCACTCACAACAGCAGTAGATTGCCGTATAGGGACCATACGAAATCTATGAATAAAAGCATTTCTGTTATTTTATGAATGATATCAGAAGTTGTATCTGAGAGATTAAATGGAAACCATGATTAAGATGTGAAAATACATGAGAGTATTATATATATTATTATATATAGTATATATAWAATATATATATAGTTATATATGATRTATAATATATATTWTATATATATAGTATATAGTATTATAATAAATATATTCATAGTTAATTGCCTATTTTTTCATTTAAAAAAATCTAAATACAGGAATGAAAGTAAAGCACCTGAAAAATATCTTTTGTTTCAGGGATTTGTTCTTTCTTCTGCTGTTAGTATTTTCAGCCTCTTAAAAACTGGATTACCTATTTTATTTGAGTTTTAGTAAACTTTAACTTCCTTCCAGCTGTACCTATACCAAGGTATGGAGTATAATGAGCTTCACTGCAGTTCCATAAGAATGACGTATACAGAGCTTGATCCCAAGGCTGACTCTTCCCTAAGCTTTGCTAAAAGTAAGGCTTGTCCATCAGCACCGTGCTAAGGTTTGGAGATGCCTGGTTYTTCAAGGAAAATGCCATCTTCTGCAAGGTTCTGAATGTTCTCAACAGGAAATTGAGGACACTGGAGAGTCTTCAGTTCCTCAGAAGTCCACATCAACTGTGCAGAGAGTCAGTTTCTGTTTCATGGGAAATATTTGAACAGTGACACATAAGAGGACCCCCACCACCACCACCACCACCACAAAGAGCGTGTATCTCTAAGCCAGAGCTGTGTTGTGGCTGTGTGCACTCACCTACAGAGAACATCTTGGGGTTAGGAAACCACATCCCAACATGCAATTCCTCTCTTCAAATGATTAATTACATGACTGTAAGTCCATAAGTCCTTTGCAACTTTTATAGAAGCTTCATAGTTCATCAAAATTGTAGTGTTCTCCTTAGGACAAGAACTTGTGTTTAAAAACACGAATCAGTAGAAATGAGTTGGGAAAAAAAAATCCCATTGCAAAAACTGTTATAAAGAAGAGAGAAAAAAAACCCATGTATTTCTTCTGGTAATTCAGTCAATAAAAACTCAGAAAAAAAATTATGAAAATAAGAAGGTGTTTGCATAAAAGATCCTCTTTTTGAAAAGTAAATCAAAAAATCAAACCTAGAGTGGCAATAAAAATCACAGAGTAAATGAAAGTTACAAAGAGAGACATTTTGTGCTGGTAAGCATCAATTCACACTAGTCAGGAGACTGCAGATGACTCAGGAGTTCAGCTGTAATGGATTGGTCACAGCTAAATATGCCCTTAATCCATTGTTAAGAGTCCCTGGAATGCAGCAAGGTCAAGATTTAAAAAAAAAATGGAGGGATGCCCAAAGTTAACAGCACTCAGGGCAAGATTTTCAGAGGCACGAATGGGCAGTTTGGGTCTTTAGAAGTTTAGTATTTTGTACTTTAGATATTCTTTGGGCTAAGCCAGTATTTTCTGCCCTAATCTGTAAAAACTAGAGAACGCACAGGGGCATCCCTTATGTTAGCAGGTCTTTACTGGTGTCTCACCACTTAAAAGCCAGGCTGTTTAGGTAGGCGTCTTAATATTTGTTTATGTCTCCATGTAATTTAATTTTGTTCTTCATCACTTCCCTATAATCCTGTGGAGCTGAGTGTGGCACTCGCTGTACCTTTCTAGACTCAGTCAGAAAAATATCATCCACCTTCACCTTTAGCATACCAGCTGGCTAGTGCCAGCTCCTTCCCATGCTCTTTAGCTTCAGGTGTGTGTACACAGTTAGAAATCGTATTTCAGTGATTCTTGTAAAAATTGGAGTGACATTTCCACAGTGCATAAATATTCTATAATCATTTGTATTTTACAGTGTACCTGATTAGAATTAAGCCATATATGCAATGCAGGAATGGCTTTTATAAGCAGTCTGAGTAATTTTATTCCCTAGATCATTATTAATGACAAGCTGAATTTGTCAGTGATAGCAAATTACGTTTTGCTAGATTTTTCACCCAGGTACTCAGTGAAATTCTCCCCATAGCTTTCCCTGCTGCTTTCTTGTAGATAAGTAGCGGGCAAACCCTGCCTAGGGTTTAGGACAGTAAGGTGGACAAATAACTCCTTTTGCACACAGTTTTCTATGATTTTGTGTTGCATGGAATGAAAGCCCTACTTGTCTAAGGAGAGCCAGCAACACGCCATTCGCCCAAATATTTATACAGTTATCTGCAAAGTTACCTGTGTGCACGTTTCATGCAGCAGTGGGGAACATAGCATCAATTCAGGGAGTTCTGAAACCGCGGGGGGATTTTCCTTCCTCACGCTCTCCACAGCACAGTGACTCCACACTGCGCTTTATTATGCTGCTGCTCTGGGAGGCCAATGTTCACAAGCAAAGTCATGACAGTGATCTGTTCTTACTGCATTTTCCTTGGCAAAAGTGTCATGTTGCCCTTTCCATTCTTCTCAACTCTCCAGGCCTCACTTCATTTTGCTCTGGCTTTGGATCTATCCTATTTCTATCATCTCCCCCAGAAACATGAATATCTGCAGTTATAGGGTTCATATTTCCTCTCAGAAGGATTCATTGTGATAGCAATGGCAGCCTTGCTTTTAGGCATAAACCTTCTTTTCTCTCTGTCAAGATCCCCATCTTGCCACCTGATGTCACTTTTGCATGTGTCAAGTCATATTGCTTCTCTCCAAAAAACTGTCTTCACATGAGCCTATGGGTTGGGTGAAATGAAGTCATTTTTCTTATTTTATTACTATATGAGAAAAAGACAGTCTTTCAGGCTTGGAGGACAGAGATAAAAATCTGGGGGAAAAATTAAAAACCTGATAAAAAACTGTTTGTTTGTTTGTTTGTTTCTGAAGGAAACAATAGCTTAAATAATTCCTGAAGAAATTAAGGCAGAATTTAAATGATGCTAAATGATGCTGCTTTTGAAAACCTTGTTCATAATCTTTTAATGTGAAAATCCATGACTGCAAACATATCCTGTTTCTGTAATACAATACTAATACAGTCTTGTATTATTTATCTGCTAATTTTGCAGATTATGATTACTAAAACTAAAGAGATAAGATACATGAAGATACCTATTCTAAGCAAGAGAACATGAAGGCTGTTGTTATGAGCTGCCTTTTGGATTAAGTTCTTGTCAGCATACATATAAAGAGACACTCATACATGTACGTTAAGACCAAGAGTGAAATAATACATTTGACATTGTCACTTACTTTCAGTGTTCTGCCATCATTTGTGCACTTGTAAAATGTAGAAGTTGTCCTTCTGCATTGGTCTGACAAAAGTAGAGAAACAGTTGGGAATTGTGCACCAGGCATGAATCTCACTCCATGGATGTCCCAATGGGATCCACCGTCTGGCTGGTTTGTGCACTGTCTATAGTGCCCCTCACAAATAAAATTGCAGATGATGCTGTGACTTCTATTTGCTTAAATGACTTGTGTCCTGAGCAGGAAATTTTCTGGATATAACCTTGAACATTACTCCATATGAAATCTGATAAAGCATTTAATCAAAAACTAAAAGATTAAAAAACTAAAAAAAAACCCTAAAAGATAATTGTTTTGCCTGCAATGTCTGGTTATACTTGATAGGAGTTATTACAAAAGTCCATTTAACAAAAGATGCATGGGATTTGATTCTGGTATGTATAATGCTGTAGGGTAGCCAGTGACACTGCTTAGCAACTCTAGCACTGCAACGTGTGTAAAAGTGTACCTGTTATTTATTTCTTTGCCTTTTATTATTTTACTATAAGCATCTTGAACATTGTTGTTCACCCAGCCTACCAATGACAATATGTTTCCTCAGCATAACACATAGCATCTAACTGCTTCTTTTTCATCATTCAAAGCATCTGAAAGACAGGATGTTCTTCTTCTTTCATTTACATACGGTCAGTGAGGCACTGCAACTCTAAGGACCAGATTTCAAGAGGAATCTGGCATCAACTCTTGTAGAAATTACTGACTCATATGTTTCATTATAATGGTAAAGGTCCAAGTATGAGATGTGTTTAAATGGTGTATTAATGGTGAAAATTCCATTACTTCACTTCCATATGCTTTACCAAAGCACATCCTTACAATAATGCTTTTTCTCTGAAAAGCCACCATAAAAAAGATATCTTTGCATTTAATAAATCCATTCTTCTCTGTTGACTGTCAGAGCAGATGTTAAGTGGGAGAAATACAGATGACTTAAGCTGAACTCAAGTGCACAGCTCCTAAACTCTACAGACACCTCATTTTCAATATCAAAATTCCCTAAACAGTTGAACTTCTATATCTGTGCTCAGCCAGACTCACATCAGTCTTAACAAGACTGGGCTTCTTGGTTTATACCAAAACCCAGTCATGGACAGTAAAATAGCTATTCCTCTGCCTATCCACACCACAAAGGGTTCAATCTAGTCAGACACAGCAGAGCATGAAATGGAGTGCACACACTGGTAGTTGGTAGGAAATATGRCTCTCACGCTGGAAGGAGAACTAGATCCCTTTCCTTCGACTGCTTGAGGAAATTCAGATCACATTTGTTCCCTTGCAGATGGATACCTAACCATAGTCTATAGGTTGTTCTCAGTACCAGCAGAAATTACATAACAACTCCATAAAACAAATGGTGACAAATCTCTAGGACAGCCACGGTTCCCCCAAGAGTCCCARAGAAATTTAGATTTGAAACTCCTAAATCATTTATTGAAAACAGCTTCATGAGCAGAGGAAGGGAAAGTGGCTAATGTGACACCAAGTTTTTAAAGGTTTTGGTGCACTCCTGGAGAATCAAAGATCAGTGAGTCTGATTTCTGTTTTGGGCAGATTGGTAAAAATAGAATTGATAAGGTTTTCATACAGAGAAGTGATGTAATCACTTCACAGTCACAAATGTGTCTCCTAGGCATAGTAAAGTTCTTCAAAGCAGGAAATGAGCTAGTCGATAAAGGTCACATACTTGATGTAATGTTCTTAGATTTCTAAAAAGCTTTTGATGAGGTCGGATATCAAAACCATTTAAAGTAGATAGGGTTTAATGGAGTAAGAGGGAAGATCCTCCTGTGGATTAATAACTGCTCAAAAGATATGTAACAAAAAGTAGTGATAAATGGTAGAAGACTAATGAAGTCCCACAGGCATCCAGATGTTCAACATATCTGTGAATGGTCTGGAAAGGAGGTGAGTAGTGAGGTGTCAGGTTTTTTTAATGATACAAAATTGTCTAGTCAGAATTAAAACCATCCATGAAACATTTCAGAAGGATCTTGTGATGCAGAATGACTGATATAGAAAATGGCAAATTAGATTTGATAGTGAAGAATACAAAGTCATGCACATGGACAGTAATGAATCTCTCTCTATATGTGTATACACATATATAAATAAAGGCATATATATATGTATATACCGTCAGTGCTGGGCTCTAACACAGCTATTACCATTCTGGAAAGGAATGGTGGAGTCACCTTGCATAAATCTTTGAAAGGGTCACTTCAGTGTTCAGTTATGATTAAAAAGAAAAACAGAGTATTAGGAATCATTAGGAATGGAAGAGGGACTAATATACAGAACACCATGCCCCTTTAGTAAACCTATAGTGCACACATACTCCTTGAGTACTGTATGCAATCTAGCTACCTCACCTCAAAAAAAACATRCTAGAAAAGATACATAAAAGATCAACACAGATTGTCAGAGGGGCAGAATGACTCCTGTGGGAGGAGAGATTAGAAAAGAACTCTTGCATTTGAAAAAGAAGTAATGTCCTGGTCCATGCATTTCACATACTCACATATAGAGCACCCCAATTTGTTTCTGGTACCCCATAATCATCTCATGCCAAACCTCACGCAAATAAATATGTCCAGACCTTCATGTAAAAGGGAAGTCATAGGTTGCTGTAGAGTCCCATGGCAGCCTAATATAGGCACCTTGCAGATATAGCTGCATCCCTGGAGTTTTCCYGGCTGAATCAGAAGGGCAGCAGTATGTACATATTTACTCCTGCTAAGGAGACAAGATAGGAGACACGGCATGTTCTGGCTCATCATCAGCGGCTTCTGGCTGGGAGAGGTTTATGTCAGTAGTACCACAACTCCCCCAAATCTCTTAATGCTGTCGAAATTCCTTCTGTTAGCTGGATCCAATCACTCTGACTACAGGCCAAACTGGTAGACCAAAAAATGAACCTTAACAAATCTGGGGAAAAAAAAAAAGACTAGATTTCTGAAAGGATATAAACAGAGCTGGAAAAGGGTAGAGTAGGTGGATTTATCGGTTATGTCAATAAGTGAGTACAAAATATAAATCCAAATTTAAAAAATTCTGTATAAATAAAATCATGCTGAGCAAAGTGTCCTGAAGAGGATAGCCGGTTTCCCCTTCCTCACACGCACACACATAGCCCGTATATTTCCCCGCCATTTAAAAAACTCAGTGAGAAGTAGTGAGATTTTTTTTAAAAAGGTTTAAATGAACTCAGACATGTTTCACTCTTTTAGAAAACAGTTTTATTCAATTGTATTTTCTTAGAAACTGGAGCGGTTATGACAGGAAAGAGAAAATATAACACTCACTATCATTGCATTAAATGTATCTCTTGCTCAGTAACCTATTTGAAACAAGAAAGGGAGGCAAGGTAGGAAGGATGAAATCCTGGTTACAGAAGTCAATAGTAAATGGATATGCAGCTGAAAATCTATTCTCAAGTTAGGGCCCACTGCTGATTGATTGATTTATTTGGCTGATCCAAGGTACTATTGCAATGTTTACAACATGACTTTCAATAATCTCTAGGGGAGTTAAGACAGCCATTGAATATCAATGAAATCTAAATCCCTTAACTTCCTTTGCCTCCTTACAAAATGTTGACCTACATTTACAGTGCGATGAGCAAAAAGAATTATTCTGTTCTTCAGAAGAGTTTTCAGGAGGGTATCTTTGCACATGATCATTTTTATTACCTGTTGCTAGTGTGATAGCTGCCTGGCTCCTTCCAGCTAAGTGGGAACAAAGGATTCCTAGCGGTAGTAGTGGTGGTAGTGTTGTTGCTGCTAATTATTATTACAGTYATAATTATCTATGTAGTTGTTATTGTTATTTCTAAAACATTTCTAGTAGCTGGATTGTGACTTCAGGGTCCGCCTGGAGGCTGTAGCTACTTCATTCCAGAAATCATTTGGTCATTTGCAGTAATCCTCACTGTATGTAAAGATAGCCAACATGTTCTGTTTTCCCTGACAAAAATGCTCCTTTTCCTTTGTGTCAAGTAAAATTCAGCCCAAAATTTTAAGCAACAGGTCACAGGGCTGCCTGAAAATGGGAAACATTGGGCAAACTTAGTCTTCAGTACCAGTTCTCCCTGAGGTTTCTTATTGTTAAAGGACCTCCATGACATCCAAGGTCAGATTTACTTTTGCCTCAGCTAGTCCCACTAAAACCTAATACTGGCCTAACATAGCTGTGACCCTGAGTAAGAGAGACTTTACCTGTCTGTCAAATAACAAAAGCCAGGTTTAAATATTACCAAGCCAATTCTGAATTTTCTCCTTAGGATCTGAACAACAAGCTCGCTCTTATGCTGGAATTTTTTTCAGACCATCAGGCTGAAATTGAGGAAAGGCTTGAAAGGCAAAGTGTAGCTTATGAGAATAAAGATATCAAAATCCAATGAATTACCTAGGCAGAAGTACAGCACAAATCAAAGTGAATAAACATGTTGCATTTTTTTTCTAAGCACGGGTTTTGAAGATATATGTATTTCTGTGTGGAGTTTAGATTCTGGCACACTGCTCGGCTGGGATGGGGGGTGTGACGATTGCCGTGAGGGGAGCCTGCAAAGTGACTGTTCACTCAGAGACTTCAGGAGCTGGAATCTGCTCCCCTGGGACTTGCCAGCCTCTGAGCACATTAGCGTCTCCATACCAGTTAGACCAGTCTGAAAAATGCTGTAGGACAGGATCAGGCCCCAAGCAATTCTGTAATCCTATCTTATAGATTTCAGTGAGGAAAATCCATATTATCTGGTTGCCTAATACCATTCTTGGGATACAACAAATCAGCTTAAAAAAATCCTCTGTAGGATAAATACAAATACTCCTTTTGCTTTTAAGTTAGAATGTTATCGATTGGGAGAGAGAGAGGAGAAGAAAGAAAGGAATTGTTACCTGAAAATCAATGCAATTTGATCATATGATGATTTTTAAAAGTTGGTTAATATACCAGATACTAATCCAGTCAGTAAAAGAGAACTTCATATTTGAACTTCTAATTTTACATATTTTTTTGCATTAAGAAAGGAGATGCCTATTCTCTTAGAAAAAAGCATATGTGTGGACGTGTCTTATTTCCTGCTATTATGATTATGATTATATGGTATATCTTCAATAATAAAATCATACTGCTATCAATGGGAGTATCACTGTGGCCCTCACCAGAAACACATTATACAAGTAATACAATCTAATAGAGATACAGTTTTACTAACCTTGAAAATTGTAGGGTGTATTTTTTACTGTGCACTGTTGTGCAATGGATGTCCTTTTTATGCTTCCCTGGGTAGTAGGCAAATCTGAAACAAAACCTGTCTGGTAGTCCTAACCCCAGATGCACTTTACTAACTCCCAGCCTGTTCAAAATACAAGCAAGGCTCTGGGCAGAGCTTTGCAGGCTTAAGCATGAAAGTTTAGAAACTGCCTCTCAACCTGGGCTGGTTTAACAAATAAGCACAATATGTTACAGTTTTGGCACCTGCAGTCATATGACCACACCAGCCTCTAGCATTTTTTGCTGCTGCTGTTCTATTTTTAGCACATGTGGATGCAAGAAAAGTCTCRGGGAAGAAAAAAGAAAGATGCAGATAAAGTTAGCGGGTTCAGTCAGGCACAGCCTGGAGTGAATAGCTCTGAAAATGGGGCCGTATCTCTTGGCCCATCAATTCCAAGGTTTGGGGTGTCCTAAATAAAGTAGAATAGGCTGAGCCACAACACATAACCCTACAAAGCAATGGCCTACTTGTGCAACTACTAGTGGGCACTTTGCTTCTAACCTGGCTGAGCTGGAGGGGAAGGTATCTTCCCCGTGCTCTTGCAGGGAAGAGGGCTCTTTGCAGAGCGAGACAGCAGACTGGCTTTACAAGGGGGGTTCATTTATGACATGCAGTTTGGGAGAGATGGTTGAGTTAAATAGCAGGGGATGGACTTACTTAAGCCTCTCTGGGTTGGGGGAAAGCGTGGCTCTTGCAGGAGGGAGGGAACATACTGGGGTCTTGGCCTGACCACAGCAGGTCACCCCATGCCGGTGTGAGCAGGGCCTCGGCATGTCGCTCTGAAGCCTGCTGGAGACCTTCAATCTGTGCTTTCCACTCGTTGCTCTTATTAGTGCAGCTGTGGTTGTTTTCTTTGAATCCTTCCATGCGATGGAGAATACCTCAAATCTGGGCTGCTTTCTGCTCCCACTCAAACGCCTGTGTCTCTTTCCCTCCCAGGCAACCTGTGGTATATCCGGGGGATTGCCCCCAAAACCATGCTCCAGGACAGCAGGTCTGCCAGGCCACTCCATGCCTGCGAGTGCCTTCCTGGGCCGAGGACTGGTAGGAAGGGCCTGATCCAGCCCCGTTGAGGTCAATGGCGAAGTGCCCATCCAGCCTGGGCAGAACAAAAGCATTGGGCTTGACAAATCATTTCCGTTAATGTAGGAGACACTTACTGATGCCTCTTTGCAAATTGCTCTACTTTGACATTTTTATAATGTAATAATTTCCAGTTGTTTCCCCATGTTTGCCTCTTTTGTGTACAGTTTTCCTATTTTTGAGTGCATGGTTCACAACATTTAAACAAGGCCTAACAACAAATTACCTGCTCAACTGGGTTCTGTGAAAAGGGGCCCTGAAACTTATTTACAAATTAAGTGGACTTGGACAGGGAGGGAGTAGTTACCGGGAGCGAGCTGCGGGTGTACTCAAAATCATGCATGTTTTTCTAGCCATTAAAGTCCTGTATTTGGGGAGGGGTGAGGGCCCGGGAGCAGAACTCTGTGCCTTTTGCTGGAGACCCTCTTTCATCGTGAAAAATCCACCCAATATATTTTTTCTGTGTATAACTTTCATGGAGAAAAATTCACCTGATTTATTTTTTCTGTGCATAAATCCCCGGAGAAGTGATCCATCAGAAGTAAATCAATATACAAACAAACTCACACCCAACTAATTTGTTTTCCCATTTAAAGAATTAAGTATGCTTTGTGTCTGCTTTTTTTATTTCTTTCCTACTGCAATACAATAAATAAAATATTGCTTATTTAACTCCCAAAATTCCCATTTGAGTTTAAAACACGCTTATTACATGATTCAAATTTCTCAGCTAGTGCAGGCTCTCTGAGCTTTTTAACGCAGAAGTGGTTGCTCCGCGTGCAATTTCTCCTCTCCTCACTCAAAACATCTGATTTTTAAGATGGGAAGTAAGTGCATAGTTTGCTTGGTTTTATATTTTCTGTTCCTCTAAAACTTTTTTTTTACCGCATGGCACAGCTCTGATGTGTTCCGACTCAGGCTAATATAAACACTCATGTACCCGAGTATCTCCGGCTAATCCTGTTCTCACCTTTCGATAGCTTAATTTTRTTACGGTCAAAAGACTTACGGTGTCCTTTATACCTTATCTGGGAGAAATGAAATTGCTACAATTTATTTTAAAAGTTGCCGACTGCTTTAGCAGATGGCTGCGCGTGGACCAACTTTAAAATTCAGCTGCATGTCAGTTTAGATGACTTTATCACCACGTCAGAACGCCGAAAATTATTCATGCCTCGGGTTTTCACTGTTCGGGATTGCATCTGTTTCTGTTGGTCGTGATATTTTGCGTTTTCCTTTGATTCTCCAAAAGAGAAGCTCAGACTCGCCAAAATCTACAACCGGATTTTATTGTCTTTTTCCGTCACTGCATTTCGGAACATCTTAACAGTTACGTTGCCGGTATTTAAGAGGTCCTATTTGACAAAAAGGCGGTGACATTCATTCCCTACTCAGCAAGAAGGAATTTTAAATTGGAACAGACCTCTRCTTTGTTTGTTTGTTTGTTTGTTTTTCACTTCCTGCGCTGATAAAGATGTAAGATTTTAATGGTGTTTATGCGCTCTCTGACTTGTAGAAGGAGCGTATCGGCGATATACCTTGCTCTTCTCTCTCTCCCCTTTCCGTGCCGGGGAGCCGCGGGCAGAGCCCGGGCTGCGCTTGCCTTGTCCGGAGCCGGGCAGAAGCGCCGGCCCCAGCGGCACCGGCCCCAG
>NW_020450885.1:265431-266733 GCF_003343035.1 Apteryx rowi | reverse complement strand
GGCAGCGGCCCCAGCGGCAGCGGGCCCAGAGGCACCTGCCGCGGCGCCGGTTGCCCCGCCGCCGCCGCGGTCCCGGGGTGCAGGGCAGAAAGGCGCTGTGTGAGGCGTGCCAGCACCCCGCGGCCTTTGCACCCCGCGGCCTTTGCACCCCGCCTTTCCTCCCCGGCTCCGGTCACCTCCCTCCGATTTACCCGCTTTGCTCGGCTGAGTCGGAGGCGGCTTGCGCCGGCCGGCAGCACCGGGGCCGGGCAGCGCCGGGGCCGGGCAGGGAGGGCAGAGCTCGCTGGCAGCCCGTCGGGCTGTACCGGGCGGATTTTTCCCTCACACCGGTTATCCTGGGAAAAGCCCTGCCTCGGAAGCATGTTTGTGTGACGCCCCGGACCGAGCAAAGGGCGATAAGTAAAGAAGAAAAATCCTCTTCGGTCTTGTCGCCAGAAGCAGCCCCATCCACGCTGGGGGCCAGGGTCCCCGGGAGGCGGGCAGGGAGCTTGCGTGACCCGGAGGAGGCAGAGAGGAGGGCAGCTATCCTCGGGCACTCGAGTTGAGCAAGCCTCTTTCATCTTTTCTGTCTCTGGCTTAATTTACTTCTGTCCTCCATCGCCCTGTAAGTTTAATCACATCAGATCTCCTTCAGCCAGAGCTACCGACTGGAAAGAACGAAAGTATGAAAGAAAGAGGGAAAGAGAATGAAAGATCGGAAGACAGAAAGCGAGAAAGAGGGTGAAAGAAAGAAAATGAGAGGGAGAGAGAAGAGAGAGGAAAAGAAAGAAAAAGAAAAAAGAGAAAAGAGTAAAAGAAAGAGTGAGAGAAAGGAAGAGAGTGAGAGAGAAGGGAACAAAGAAAAAGAAAGAAAAGGAGAAAGAAAGAGAAAGACAAACAAAAAGAGACAGAAAAGAAAAAGAGAAAGAAAAAAGAGAAAGAGGAGAGAGAAAAAAAGAAAGAATAAGAAAGAGAGAAAGAAATGAGAGAAAGAAACAGGAGAGAGAAAAAAAGAAAAAGAAAGAAAAAAGAAAAGAAAAAGAAAAAGAAAAACACAGACAGAAGAAAGACAGAAAAAGACAGAAGGAAAGAAAAGGTGGGGCATTCTTCTGATTCAATCAGGGTTTACAGACAAGCCAGGGACCCCCCGCCCATCCGTCGGGACACCCCCCTCCGCACACACGCACAACACAGCACACGCGCACACCCAACCCCTGTTCTCCCGGGGCGCACGGTGCGAGAGGCCGGTTCCTTGCGCGGCCGCGGCCGGGCGCGGGCCGGGAAGCGGGAGCGGCGGGGCCGGGCGGAGCGCTGCGGGCCGCC
>NW_020450885.1:229932-265173 GCF_003343035.1 Apteryx rowi | reverse complement strand
AATACGTAGACGAGATATAAGCCGTATTCGGAGGCTGGGTCACCCGCGCATCAAAGCGCGCACGCCGGCGATGCCCTCCGCCGCGCGCACCGCGGCGCCGGGCCCAAACTCCGCGCTTCCCTCTGCAGGGAGCGGCCGCGCCGAGGGCCCCGCGGGGCCGCCGCTGCTTCACGCCGTCCCTGCGGGGCGGCCGCTGCGCCGGGCTCGCTGCCCGGCCCCACAGCAGCCCGTTTCCCCGTTAGCTTCCCGGCGCGTTTCTCCGCAGGTGCTTTTCCCACCCCAGGGGTTTTCTTAACGGCACAAGGCGAAAAAAAGGACTCTGGTTTGCTGTCTTATCGTTTAGTCGTTAAATAAATAAATAAGAAAAAGAAAGAAGCTTTGGCGGATTTATTTTTAAAATACAAAATTATGTAGTCCCTTTTTCTTAGGAAAGAGGATCCGGTGTCAGAATAAGCAGTTGGCGAAATCGTTTCTTGCGAAATTTGAAAAATCGGTAATGATTTTGTTAATATTTCCTTGTTGCTGCCCGGCATATATATTAAAGCACTCTCTTCCTATAACACCAAACCCGCAAACGCACGGTGCCCTGGTGGGTTATCACGGCGGCTCTGAACTTGTGTCTGGGGAAGGCGAGTAAAGCTCGCCTGTGGCTTCCAGCGAGACTGCGGGGCTCTGACGGCGCAGGCTTTTCTCAGGTTGTGTATGTGAAACCATTTAAAATAAGCACAGGCACTGGAATGCCACAGACACGCCTCAGTCAGAGCCAGCTCGTCCCCAGGCACTTAGGAAATCTAGGGCTGTTTTTTTGTTTGTTATTATTTTTTTCCCGGGAAAGGGAAAGAGAATTACAGTTCTCGGCATTTTCTCTTGAAACCAACAGAGCGCATATTCGATTTTTTGGTTTTGTACGAATATTGTCATCTTAGCTTTTAACCTTGTATTTGTATTTGCTCTGTTGTTTGGTTGAGAAAAGGGAAATAAGAGGATTCACACTATTTCCTGGAAGCTTTTGTTAATGGGCGGTTATTGATTAGTTGTCAGGCATATGCCTGCGTGTGTCTCTGTGTTTCCACTCGATAATTGTACCAGGGGCAAACGAAATCAGGTTTACCAACGATTCCTCCTACGCTCTTCAGGTGCATTTTCAGCACTTCGGGGGGAGAAAAGGAGACCCAGGCTGCCGTTTGCGGCTGTGACAGCGTGCGATGAGCTGGGCGCAAATAATGAACTCCACTCAATCCCTGTATTTGCCTTTTTTTTTTTCCTGCCCTGCTTCTGCTCCTCAGCTCTTTCCCCACCTGACATCGTGCAAGCACCGTAGCGCCCTGTGCTTCCCTGCACGTTCAGCCGTTGCACACTGCAAGCGAGGAAAAAATAATAATAATAGAGAAAGAGAGACAGTGGGACCCTTCCCCAGCAAGGAGACGCTCCGGCGCCGCCCCTCGCCGCAGCGCTCGGGCTGCGGTCGCCGCCGGTCCGGCCGTGCCCGGGGCCAACCGAGGATACCTGGACAAGCAGGAGGGGCTGCGGGCCCCCGGCGGACCAAAGGGCTCGGGATCAGCGGGATGGCCGAGACGTGCCACCTTGGAAGCCGCCCTAATGAGCGAACCTGCTCTCCCCCCTCTGCTGCCTTTTCTGCCCCATCTAATCTGTTCATCCTCAAGCGAGTCGGCCTGGGGGGAGGGAAGGGGCAAAGGGGCCGTTTCTGTCGCTGGCTGCCGGGGAGGGAACCGCTGCTGAGCCCTGCTCCTTGCAGGGCCCCTGGCCCCCAGCAATGCCCCCCCGGGGCCAGCGGAGCCGGGCGCCCCCGCCGCGGAGGGCCCGAGGCTGGGGAGGAAGCGGCGTTTCCCTAGGAAGCCCCGGGCCCCTCGAGGGGCGGCTGCCCGCAACCACGCCGGCACGGAGGGACTCCCAGAGCACCTGCGGGAATCCCGCTAGGGAGCGCGGGTAAGGCGGAATATAAAACAAGCGAAAGGAAATCCCCAGCCCTGGTCAAGGCAGGGCAAAAGAGGGACAAGTGTCGGACTGTCGCTTCTCTTTGCTCGCTTTCCAGGTGAAGTGTAGCTGTAACATCCACCCGAGTGACAGTCGTGATAAGTCGCACTTAAAAACCTTCCCATACCTTTCCTACTGGCCAGTACAATCCAGGACATTTTTCCTGTTAAAAGAAACACGATCCCCAAATGTCTGGAAGTGAGACTCTACCAGGATTTATGCGTTACACCGTCGGGTAGCAATGAGATGTCAAGGAAAGATGAGCAGCAAGGAGCGCTGGTAGTTACTTTTCCAAAGGGCATCTTTATCCCTCTGAAAAAAATTTAAAAAAGGTTAACAATTTAAAAGCTTACAAAGCCGCATGTAATTTAACGCGGGCATCTCTCGTTAACAACAATAAATACCACACTAATAGCCCCCACGTGGAAAGAAATCCCCAAGTGTTGCAAATTCCAGTTTAACGACCAGAAAGCAGCTTGGGCAGCGGTGAAATGCAAAATCTCCCTTCTCTGAGTTCCCCTCGTTTGATTTATTTTGTTTTTAACTACACGCTTATGGGAACACAGTGCCGGAAAATCACGACCAGATGTGCATAAGGAGAGGCGCTCTCTGCTGAAATCCCCTCTTTTAAATGGGGGGAAGCGCACTTGAAATAGTTTGATTTTGTTTTCAGCGCAGACGTAGCTGCAAAGAGCCGCGGGCACAGCAGAGGCGGTGCTCGCCGCCGACGCGCGGCGGGGACAGGCAGGCGCAGGAGTGCGCGGCTGCGCAGGCCAGCTCTGAAAATAGCGCGCAAAGCCCTTCGCGCCTCCAGGGCGAGCCCGCGCGGCGCGGAGGGAGGGCTGCGCGGCCGAGACGGCTCGGGGTGGCCCTGAGTCTCTCCCCCCACCTCAGGGCTGCAGGGCGCTGGCTGGGCGCAGCCACCAAGCAGCGTTATTCCCGGCGCGGAGGCGACTCGGGCSCGGGCGCGGCTCTCCCTTCTAGAGCCGCGAGAATCGTGATTTTTGGGACTGGAGTTAAAAGGGGGCAGCGGGCGCTTGCGGGATGCGGTGGCTCTGTGTCCTCAAGGCAGGTGCTGCTGTCCCTGTGCACTCCACAGCTCGCCTCTCGTTTGAGGAAGCAGAAAGGTTTTGCCTGTAAGTGGGGGTTTGCGGGCGGAGGAGTAAGACCCGTCCCGAGAAATACGGGGGCTTCTTCTAGGTAAGAAATCCTTTGCCTCTTACAGGGGACTTTTAGTGCCTTGACGTCCTGCTGCCCTGCCTGCCACTCGTAGCTTCAAGGTTTTGAAAGAAGAAAAATCAGTTCTATCTCAGCTATGTTTCATAAAGGTTATTAATTCTATCCCCCGCTTGGGAACTGCATCTGGAATGAAATTAGGAAAGGGAAACAAATATAGCTGAGTTTGCTGCTTGCTCTCATCTGTGATTTTATTCCTAGACTCTACCTTATACTTCACGTAATGACCGCAAATATATCGTTAGCATTTGTCTTTTTTTCCGTTATGCAAAGCTGGATTCTCATAGCACGGTAATTTGGGCTTGGATGTACCTGTATAGATTTGTTTTAACATTTCCTGTATTTTCATGATGAAAGACTAACAAATTGACTCAGCAGTCGCCTGTAGGGAGATTACAAAGCCGTCTGCCCCTTCCTCAGTCTTGGGCATTACAGTTCAAATCCAACCCCTTTCACCCCGTGTTATTGGAAACAGTTATTGGGAGCTGGCTTTTGTTGCAGGAAATCCCATTTAAAAATTGCTTTATAGGCCATTTGCTGCAATCCTCGACATTGATCTCCTTAGAGTTTCCTTTCGGGGCCGTTTTGAAGCGCTGGTATTTCCCAGCCCTCGGAGCCCGGTGCCTGGTGGCAGCACTTGCCGAGGAGCCTCGGAAACGCTGCTGTGCCTGTTTTGAGAATCGCTGCGGGTATTTTTCTCTGGAGGAAACATTATTATTTATTGAAACAGTCGGCAGAAGTAAGTCTTCTGTAATGACTCTTCCAGTATAATCTCTTAAACCTCGAGGGCTGTCCGTTTTGCAGAGGACGAGCATTTCTGCACTGGAGCCTTCTCATGCAACAGCCTAATTCAGCCAGGCGGGGAGAAGCTCTCCTCAAAACAACGGATTAATTGTCAGCTTTAATAGTCTCGGGAGAGATGAAAAGACAAATGAATAGAATTGATGCTCTTTTTAACATTCTCCCCCCCCCCAAAAAAAAAAAAAAAGTTTGTTTTGGGATGCATCTCTGGGTACTGGCTTGCAACTGCAGTCACCTTGATGATAAGTAGAACATCTTTGGGGTATTAGCAACTGTACTATAAAGGGGAAAAGATTAGATCTGAGAGCTCAATTTTATCTTGATAAGGAAGGGTGCAAAAGGTATGTTGTGTAGACATGGACAAAAAAAATGCAGTGATCAGTGCACTTCTCAGTTTGGTACTGTCAAGTAAGCTTCCAAATTAAAAACAAGCTGCATACTTCCAATGAAACATATGAGTTTTAGTGGAAGTTGTGTCTAGAACCAGGAAAATATGTGGCTACACTTTTAAATTCTGAAATTATCCAGGAATACTATTAAGATGTTTAGTTCTATTTCTGAATAATGGGATTATTCCCATGCCTACATCTCAGCATTTGATTAAATGTTCTGTTAAATTTAAGAACAGAGCTGGTAAGCAGAATAATGCCTTTTTGTCTCTAAAGAGTATCTGCTTCTGAGGCCTCAGTCCTCTGTGGGACTTGCCTATTGCAACACTGCAAAGCTGGTTCAGGGCCTGGGAACTTCAGAGGAAGAACTAGTTTCAAGTTCCCCAGCTAGTGCCCAGGAAAAAGCAGACTTTCACAGACAGCAGCAAACTGAGCAGGAGGGCACTCCCCTCAAACAGGTGATTTCAGAAGGTCAGACCTGACAAATATCCTATGGGGAATCTCTAGGGGCACCTTGTCCTGGTGTGTTCTGTGTCTGACACCACTCGCATGGTACTCTGTTGTTCAGCAATTAAAGCACACTCTGAAGACGTGGAAGTCTCTTGCTTTTCCTGCTGGCATTGGAGCAAGGGACTGGGCTAAGGTCCTATCTCCTGCTAACTAACTGTGGGTGGTTTCTGTTGAGAATGTCTCATTAGCACTGTTCCACTTGAAAGAAAAATTATTACAAGGTCTCCCGCCTCTTTCAACAATAGGCCCACGTTTTCCTCAGCCTTGCCTTTGCTGCTGATATACTTGTAGAAGCCCTTCTTGTTGCCCTTCACATCCCTTGCCAGATTCAACTCCAAGTGAGCTTTGACTTTCCTAATCTCATGCCTGCATACTCAGACAGTGTCTCTAAATTCCTCCTGGGTCACCTGACTATGCTTCTACTACTTGTACGCTTCCTTTTATGTTTGAGTTTTGTCAGGAACTCCTTGTTCATTCATGCAGGCCTCCTTGGTCTCACCTCTTCCTCAACCTTTGCTTGATTCCCTGCTCATAGGGATGGACCCTATGAAGCTGAAGGAGGTTGAAAATCAAGCAGCTTTCCTGGACCCCTCTTCTCTGCAGGTTCGTATCCCATGGGATACTTTCAAGCAGGTCTCTGAACAGGTGAATGTCTGCTCTCCTGAAGTCCAGGGTTGTGATCCTGCCATTTGCCCTGTTTCTGCCTCTCAGGATCCTCAGCTTCACCATCTCATGGTCACTACAGCCAGCTTTCACATCCCTGACCAGTTCTTCCTTGTTTGTACATACTGGGCCCAGCAAAATGTCTCCTCTCTTTGGTTCCTCAGTCACGTGTCAGGAAGTTATCAGCACTGAACATTCTGGTTTCCTTATGTCTGCTGTGCTGGCCTTCCAGCAGACATAGGGGTGGTTAAAGTCCCCCATGAGGACTTTATAAAAAAAAAATTATTAAATACAATGATTATAAAAAATTATTAAATAAAAACATAGAGCAAAAAGATGGTCCCTATTAAAACTGATGTTTCACATTTCAACTTTCCTGCCTAAGGATATGATGAACTGCTAAATGGGTACAGATGCTGCTGATATACCATGGGGGGAGGAGATTACTGTGTTGATCTTGGTGAAAAATAGACTGAGTTCAGAAGGAAGCTGTATCCCCTATAAAACACTGTGTCCTGGAACCACGGGGCATTCAACAGAGCTGTTGGATGATAATGGAGTTGCTCCAATTGTGTTGTGCCTGTATAAGACCCTATTTGAGACAAATGGACTAAGACTGGACACATTTGCATAATAAAGGCCTTACACTGTTTTGGGGAAAACCAGTGTTTTGGGGGAAAACTGTAAAAGCTGACCTGAAATCACAGATGTTATTAGTATTCACTTTGTAAGGAGAAAGTTATGGTACCCTCTCTGAATGGTTTCTTAATGGCAAATTAGGGGGCAGGTGAAAGTAATAATACCAGGTTTCTGAGAAGCTATGATTTGACCTTGGTAGTGCTTTCCAGCTGATAGGAACCTGGGGAGGGGGCTGCAAGAAGGACTCAAGAAGAGCGAAGGAAGAGCTGTGTAATTCCTGGCACTGGATCCCTCCAGTTGCGTTTGGGTGGGATGGGATATGGGTGATAGTGGTCATGTGGGAAGGGTCCGTAGCAAGCCAATTAGGTAAGAACCGACATACTCAGTTAAACACTCTTTTTTTTTTTTTTTTTAAACCTAGCGAGTCAGGGATGTAGGCAAGAGTGATTTTTTTTTTCTTTTTTTTTCCCCCCCTGTACTAAAGATTTCTTCAGCTTAAGTAGCACTTGTCTCTGATCCTTAATCCTTTGCTGTGTTTATAGAGACTCCCTCTGTCCCTTTGAGCTTTTGCTTTGCCAGGCTTCCTGCTCTGTTCCCTGATAAATTCAGGACAAATCCTCAGCCTCATACAATCATGCAGATCCTCATATATCACAGTAATTTTATACATATGAATAGTCCTATTGGAATCAAGCACAAATTAAAATTTAAATAATTACAGTTTTCACCAGAATCTGAAATCTCTTTAGTCCTTCAGTTTTTCTGTCCCATTGATACTATTTCAGCAGTAACGTCTAATTGTTACCAGCACATGCTGCAGTAGGAGCCATTTGAGGTTATCAGTAAGGTCATTCAAGTGAATTGCTGCTTTCAGAAGCAATATTACAGAAGCTCCACAAGATCCACAGTACAATAGCCCGGCAGTCTGTGGAGCCCCAACTGTGCCTCACCCAAACCTTCGTCTCTAGTGTGTCCATTATGTGAAGACACTCAGTTACCCAGTGGCTGACCTCGCTGCTCTGTGGTTTGCAGACTGAAGTGCAGTGGGAAGGGTCTGAACATTTTTCTTGGCATGTTTACAGAAGTTTTTCACTTTACAGGTAGTGCRAAAAGGCTTTAAGGAAGAGGGAACATTCTGAGTAATTCTTAAACCAAAGTGGGGGTTTGTGGCTTCCAAAGAGCATCTGCCAWCTACTTTGTCTGGCTCAGATCTAGCTCACAGAAGTAAAGCACTTGCCAGTCCCAGGCTGGGCACATGAGCACATGGATGAGGGACAGTACCCTCATAAGGGCAGTTGCTTCAGGAGGCAGGTATGTGTGTGCCTGCAGCTCCTTGCAGCACCAGGAGCAGAACGCAGGCTTTCTGCACTGGCTTCGCTCGCCTGAGCAATGCCATAGGCGAGAGGCTCTGGGACTCTTCTGGGTCTGCAGAGGGGATACCACCTGGCAGGAGCCATGACAGCAGGTCTGCTGCTGTCTGCTGCTAATATTACTCCGAGTGCTGCTAAGGAAGCAGAATCCAGTATTAACACTCGTATCCTGAAGAGTCAAGACAAATTCTAACCCTCTTTTTGAAACTTTTTTTTTAATATGAACAGTTGTGAACATACCTGGTAATGCTTGAGCCTGATGAAAGCAGAAGACAGGGAGGAGACAGAGGAGGCAGAAGGAGCCTGAAGCACTGTATGCTGTCAGGTGCTTCTAGCTGACCTCCTCCCAGCCACTATGGACATACCTACTGCACCTGCAGGATGCATGCATGCTCCCCCATCCCCTGCTGCCTGGGCCTAAAGCTGGCCATATGGAAATGTAATTTTAGGAGGCCATTGAGCCAGCCAGGATCAGAAATCATCCATATCAGGAAACAACCTTTAAGTGCTGCACACCTATGTAAGTAATAAAATGCACATAAATCATCTACAGAAAAAGGACTTGTTTGGCAAGATTTTCCTGCATAATTAGGAGCAACAATACAGTGTTAGCAACAACAGACCAACAAGTAGCACCAGACAAACCATACATGGTAAGAAAATATGTCTAATTCAATGCACTATTTACCATGAACCTTGCCCTCAGCTTTATTTTTTAAGACCAGCAGCAATATAGCAAAATACAAGTGTGTTACACAATCTTTGGCCTGATACTACATGTAAGAAAGGGATCATGTTGACTACATGTAAGAAAAAAATGTTTTGTTTTTTGTTTTTGTTTTTTTTCAACATGAGAGCAAGCAAAACGTCTGCTTGCATTTGTGGACACTCCCTTTCTCAGTGGCTGAGCACTCAGTATTTCTTTTCCTCCACTTCAGATTACATAGCAAAGCACTGGTGCATTTGTTAGAGGATCACTACTGTGCAATGATGCAAATATAGTAAATTGTTTGGTGTGGGTTTTTTCTGGAGATGTTTTTTCTTTCAGATAATTTAGCTCAAAGGCTATGAACTCTTGAATTGTTTCATGACCAATAGGCTCATAAGAGGAACATTGACATAACATTTACATCTTTCCATGTGTGGCAATTCACAGCCATACACACTGGGTTTGGCACAGGGGCTTGGTAGATGATTAAAGTCTAGCCCAGACTTAGAGAGGAATGATATGTCTGACAGGAGCTGAGCAGTGCTGGGAGATATTTTATCCTCATTGCAATGGGACCATTGGACATTTCTTCTAGGGAAGGCTCTGGGGAACACCCGTTTCTGCACCTTTTCGAGTGCTGGCTCCAGGCCCTCCCCCAGTGTCCAGCACCATGCTTGTCCTGGTCATGGAAATAAGCAAAGAGCCACTTCTGAATTTATAGGCTTCAATGATGACCCTTCTCAATGGGCTTGGTAGCTAGTTAACTCATCACCATGCTCTCCTGCGGATCTTTGTAGGTCTACCCTTGCAATGACTTCCTCCTCCTGAAGCTTTTCGCCCCTGTGGTGATCCTTTCCATGCACATCCCCTTCCAGACCAGCTCAGCTCAGCTTTACACATGGGGATCTAATTCTCCTTCCCTCACCTGGCATCTGTCCCTGTGGCTGGGGACTCTCCAGGGGGCAAGCCATTGCAGAGGTCTATGAGAAGCAACCTTCAGCATCTGGGAGAGGGTTAGACCAGGCAAACTGGGGAGAAATGCCACTATTCTTTCTTTTGCCTGGATGGCTGTGGGAATTTAGCAGGATGGTTTGGTTTCTACTAGCAGCCCTTCTGCTGCGAGAGATACTGAGCCAGGAACAAGGAAAAAGCTAGCACTGGATCCTGGGACCCTTCCCAATCCTGCTGAATGCTGTGTTGTCAGGGGTCTCAGTTTTGTCTCCAGTTCATCAATCTCTGCTGCTTTTCTTAAATGTCCCAGCTTCTGGAGAAATCAAAGGGAATGTTCAGACAGCCTTCTATTTTAATTTGTAATAGGTGTTTCTAGTCTTTTTAGTTGTAAATAAAACCTTAAAAATCTGCCAGAGAATATGAAAAAGATGCAACGAGTTCTGTTTGAAAATCACTGATTCTCAGCTACTTAGCAACTCTAGCTACTGCCAGGTGATAACGCCACAGTGTGGAGGGGTATTTTGTGACCAGGCACTTGGCCTGGCCTCTGTTCCCAAGAAGGAGAAAGACCACAGTTCAGGGCTGTTATTGATTGAGACTCAAGTAATACTTCTTAGATTTCTGTGCATAATACTATACTTCAGTCAAAATCAAGTGACTGGGTTCAGTGCCATGAAAAATATTCCATGGTCTGTGTTTTACAGAGATCAGGTTAGGTGATGCAATGGTCCCTGAGGCTTTGAAATCAATTGGTTTGAAAATCTGTGTGTGTGTGTGTGTGTGTGTGTGTGTGTAGGGGCGAAATGATAAAAACAAAAGAAAAATTTCCAAAGCCTTGCCTCGTTTTCACTGACAAAAGAGCATGAGAAAACCCAGGAGCCAGATTCCTCTCTGCAGTACTTCCACTGAGGCTGGGCTCTGTGCTGGCTGGCCAAGGCCACCCCAGGGAAAGCTGGGGGCTTGAACAGGGACACCAGTGCAGCCGATTGCCCTTAAAGAAAAGCCTCCTGTTTTTCAATTGATAGATGTCAAGGAAGTGCTAAAAGGAATTTTCCAGCTGTTGTTCATAAATGCCAAAACTCACTGAGCCGAATTTATTCATCTACCTGACTGTAGCTGAGAGCAAAACTGATCTGTCATCTCCACTCTTGGCTTAGCTTATGATCCACACATTAGGGCCACAGGTCAGGAACAGAAAAACCAAATGAGCAGCATTTTTCAAAACCAGTTTCCCTGCCGAGAGAGTTCTTCAAGAATGATGCCTTAGGCTGGTTACCTGCCTTTCTGGGTAAACAGTTTAAAATTGCATTTGGGGTCCCTCACCTTTATTTTGTGGTGTCTGTGTTCATTCCCTTCCTGCCTTGCACTTGAGAAGGAGCCCAGAGGCTGGATTCYGTTTTAAACGCAGTTGATTTCTGACAGATTCTTAATGGAGCTGTCAGGTTCCTGCTGTACTGAAACCAAGTGGTTTTCCATCAGAGAAGCATAAATAGGTGTCATATTTTTTTGCTCTTCAGCTTACTGGGAATCAACGATATTTAGGTGTTTGGAAAGCGTTTGGGGAAGAACTGAAAAGAAATTGAACAGCTTCATACAGTCTGGATGAAAACTGGTTTCAGTACTCATGTAAAGTAGCATTAAGTTCAAATCCGGTCTTCTTAAATTGATCATCAAAAAGAAAAACTTTAAGAGTATTTACAAATAAAGCATGAGGTGCTGCTAACATCAGCAGCAATACGTCTGACTTTATTTTGTCCAGCAAGACGTTCTTCCTGCATAAATGTACTGCAAGGAGATCCAGTATTACCACTAGGTCAGGTGTCCAGGATCCAAAGGGAAAACTCTCTCCTCCAGTGATGGCAAAACTCTTTGGCTTTAATGGGAGCAGGTGTGAGGCCTGCTGTAACTTTTTTAAAAGACCCCCAAAACTGTACAATGATGGTTATGGTGACAGCAAAATGAGTCACTTGTCTCAGTCCACCAGTCACATTCCTTCTGGACATGTGTTCACACAGAAAAAATCCCAATTAACGCTAACTAGCRTCGTTGTTGGCGGTTTCTGTGGAGAATTCAATAATGGGCACGGGAACAGAACTCCCTGCATTTCACCCCAAGAAAGGTGCCTCTGCAGCAGCTAGGATGGCCGTTGGTGGTGGTGTTGGGAAGCTTCATTACTGTTACAAAGCAGAAAAGCAGGGGCTTGGCTTCCAGGGCTGGCAGTAGGGTCCCATGGAGAACAACACAAAACCCCTTGTGCTATTGGCTTTTCACAGGTTGCTGTTTCCATTTGACCTTGGACAGTGAGGGAGCCTTTAGATAACCTGCTGATGGAGAAAAGTGTTTCCCCCTGAAATAAGGAAGGTGGAAAGTAGCACAGGAAATAGCTGGTCTGTGGATCTTCCCTGCCTGCCACCCCTTTACCAGATATTGGCTCCCAGGAATCAAAAAGAGCAAAGAAAACTGCATGGATAATTTTCTATAGAGCCTACCTCCACATGCTTTCAGGCACAATTTTGGGCTTTGTTCACTTAATCACTTAACTTTAAGCCCATGATTTAGCAAAATGAGGGTGAGAGGATTAGATGCAGACCCTCATATCATGGCTGCTGATCCCACTCTGGTTTCTGACTCCTGGTTGTCTCTGATCTCATCCCACTTCTGAAGGCAGCAATGCCAGAGAAAGGACTGAGGAAGGAAAAAGGTGTCCCTTCCTCTCCGGCTTTGGCTACATCCTGACAACAGCCATGATGTTTAGATTTTTCCTATTATTCTTTTCTTATTCCCCATATAATTATTGTTTTCTGTTACATTATCGTTTGCTTTTTCAGTTGACTGTTGTCGGTTTTCATCCTTCAGCAGTGCTGTAAGTGCTGAGCGTCTAGAACAGCTAAAGCCAGTGTCCAGCACCAGTGCAAGTTTGACAAGTTTGGAGGGAGAGGTTGGGTTGTGGGCTGGACCCATGTCTCTGGCAGCGGCTGATGCGTGAAAGATGGAATGAGAGGAAGAAGCCGAAATTTCTGTTCTCCCCCTCCCCCCCCCAGCCTTGGTGCTGGTGTTTACTCGCCCTACGGGAAACAGAAAATCTGACTTCAGTAGCAGTTTAAGATCTCAGCCACAGTTTTCTCCTTCCTGACCACAAATGAGAGTTAATATCTATAACAGGATCACAGCAATCTGTCAAACAGGCCTGAAGAGAAAAATATTGTTGACATAACACTTAAAGTGATTTAATGTATCTCTTTTTGATCAAGAAGACCCAGCTCACACTTTTTTATTTAATGTGTTTAATGTTGTCACAGTGAAATTTATACAGTTGTATCTTTCCTGTTGCTTCAAGAAAACAATAGCTTAGAAATGCCAGTTAAATACAGTTGGTTGTAACACGCTTATAAATGCACTGTTGTGCACTTACATAATTTATAATTCTGCCCATAACCTCTATCTGGATTTACAAATAGACACATATAAGGCAATGCAAGTAGAAGACATTTAATAGGAATTCAGTGAAAAGGGAAAATAGATGACATTCAGAGATTTAAAAACAAAACTATCCTCCCCCCTCATGTAGCCAGCCTGATAAATGACGTACAGAAATTATATTTAGGGAGAAGTATAATTCGCCTTAACTTTCCGAACTTTAGCGATCGTGAGCCAAAGTGTGGCTTCAGCAAGAATGTGGCTTTCCTCTCTCCCATACTGCAGCTGGGATATGTGCAGTTTGTGATAGTCTTTTCCAATGCAGTGTTAGGTAATGACATCACGACATACGGATAACCTCCGCCGATTAGCTTATCGGTTTCAGGAAGTCTCTGTTACGCAGCTCTACAAAAGAAGCAAAGAAGCAGTAAAATCCAATCCATCCTTGGGACTATTGTTTCCGCTTGCCAAGTTGAAAGGCATTCATCTACCCGTGGAATATGATCTTCATAACAAAACACACATGATTTCTCTTTGTTTGAAGCTAAAAAGTGTATCACTTATCATCAGTATCATCTATGAGCATACTGATTTATTAACTCTTATGTCTTGTCAGGGTATTTACAGTGGTAGAACTACGATTAAATCTGGGCTCAGGGAACATCCCAGTAATGCAGCTGCAATCAATGTTATAGTAATGGCGATAATAAGAAACATACAAACCACCCAGTGCTTTTATATGACAAATACTGTACAAATGCTTGTTTGAAAGAGAATTTCTGAAGCAGAAATATGAATTTAAAAGCACAAATCTCTTTTAGCTGGTGTTGATTGGAAAATGCTTGGTAGGATCCCCTCTCACAACGATTTTCAAGGATTTACAAATTGTTTTTGACCTAAATCAGAACATATCAAAATCCCCCTCTTTTTACAGAAAACTCTCAAGAACAGTCCAGGCTGAACAAAGACGTCATGTTTCAATAATTTAGAGCAATATCACTATTTACTATTTTAAAATGATAAACCAATATTAACTGAAATAATAAAATAATATCTGTATCATATTAAAAAATCAAAACATTTTCCATTTTATATATATCTGGACACTGGAAATTTTCCTGCAGTAAATTTTGATTTTGAGGAATCGGTGTTTTTGACAGATGAAATAGTTCATTAAGTCTTCTTCAGCTTTCAACTGGACAATAATCACATTTAGACACATGCTCAAAATTTAAGCTCTTGCTTTTTACTAAGATGTGTTCAGATACTTGGATCCTCAGTTACTGGAAGTCCTTTGGTCTGTGTTCTGCAGTAGATAGGATTAACATAATGGCCCTTCTGGCTTTAAAATCAATTAAATGTATCACTTCATATAAAATCATCTGGTACTTGCTATCCTGAATTGCATATGATAGGATACTCCAGCTCCAAATCAAATACTTGAATAAACACCTAAAAGTACTCAGAAGGTTTTTATTTATTCTCAGTGGGAGCATTGGGCAATCAGGGTTTCTAAAAAAACCTAAGGAAGCCATTGAAAGAGGCTAAGTGCATTGGAAAGTCTGACTCTACAGATTTTCAGTGGATTATCTATCCATAAGGAGAGGCAAACTTAGCATGCCTTCCACGCACGCATGCTTGGCACCCTGATGTGTGGGGCTATGCACATTGAAGTCAATGCATTTTGAACTCCCTGTGTAAATTTTCTCTATATCCCTGCAGAGTTGCTTTATAGTTTTTCCCTGGACACAGACATTCGTTCTGCTACTCTTTCCCAAAGCTTCAGACTTTTCAGAATTTCAAGCTTAGTGTTCTTCTCTTTAGAGACATGTGATAGCTGAGGCAGACACATTCAGATTTTACAGAGCTTTTAAACACAGTAGCCCCTTCATTTGGACAGTAAAGAAGGCAAATACATGAAGTTCAGAAACAAAGGAGAAAAGAGCATTTCCCTTCCTCAATTTACTCACTGTCTGTAGCTTTTTCAAGCCTTAAACCTGTTTTCTGGGGATTTAACATTGTCCTCCTGAATATTTCCTTCCAAATCTTGGAGTTTCTACCTTATGCTCACCTTGGCTGAGCCCACAGTCAGAAATACCATCTTCCATGAAAGCATATTCTCCTTTTTTCATTTTCTTGCCTGAAATTTTCTTTCCCTGCATGTCCTTCCTCTAAGTCTCTTGGCATTTGCATTCGTTTTCTTGGTGTTGCTATATAGGGATCTCTGAGCTTGAAATCCCAATCCCTTCCAACAAACTTGGCTTTTTCTTGTGAGCAACACTGTSGTCCCTAAGCACTCCTTCCTGAATGAGACCGATCAAGGTTTAACAATCTCCCGCTGTTCTTGGTCTGGGACTGATAAGACACAGTCCTGCCATCACATGCTGGATCTCATATGCATACTGATAATAAAGCAAACTGTTGGCATCAGTCAGAATTCACAAATCAGACATAGACAGATTGCTTATACTGTCTTAGCGTTTTTCTTCTTTGGAGGGTAGTAGATAGAATTATTTGTCTTGGATGCTTATCATGGAGAAAATCAAGGAAAAAGTTTTAAAGGAATTACCAGAAAGGCATAAAGTGTTCCTTAAGAAAATAATTTTTCTCTGCAAAAATTGCAATTTGTCCCTCAAAGCAAATTCTTCCCTTTTTCTTCTTGAAGCACATGAAACACTGAGCAAGTCTTCTCCAAGATGATGAAGATCATATTAATCATGTTTCACTTCCAAGGTACTCTGTAAAGTGGARCATGATTCACCACCACTGTCATAGGGAAGTGTACATTTAATCTTTCTTCTTTAGATAGCTTCCCCTTGTAGTCCTAAGAAAATAGGGTAGGACTCCAGCCACATTAACTTCAGTGTACCCATTGAGATTTTTCTTCCATTTACAGTCTAAGATCCGTAAGAGTGTTTTCTAACTGGATATGAGGGAGGAAAAAAAAMCCCCAACCCTCAACTCCCTTCATTGTTTCCCTTAAACATTTTATTTACTTCAAGCTTTTTCTGACCTCTAAGGCTGCAGATGTACTATGCTTCCTAAACAGCTTCTTGCACTGAGGTTTTATTCCAGTGTAGAAAAAGCCACAAAAATACTTTCCGTAGAAGATATATTCCTTGCCTGAAAATGTTTGCTTTAAAACCTTCCATAAAATGGGAGTCATATTTATTGATTTATGGCAGAGTGGCTGGGGAAAGGAGGGAAAAGATGGAGTGGAGCATATTATGAGTAAACTGTGCTAGTAAACTGCTGTAGAAGTGCAAAGTGTTCTTGACCCCACACAATGACAATGGTAGAAATACTATTTTCACCCACTCCCTGCATTGTTCATGAGGCCACACTTTCTCCAGTGGAAACATTCACATATTTCATGAAAATTTTACTAGGCTTGCTCTTGCTCTCCTCTTTTCTTTTTCTGATCTCAGGGACAGGCAGATTCAGCAGACGACATGGGCAAAACAAATTGACATTAACTCTGCAATTCTGTGCAAGTTTTGCAGTCTCAAATTTAGACAAGTGSAGTCCAACTTCTATATTCTATATATTCAATATTCTAACATAAATCATAACCAAATTTATGAAATAGGTATGCTCACTTTTGGACAAGAAGCAGTGAATAAAAATAAGGATGTGATTTTGTATCTGCATGGAGGGTGCTGAAATCAATACAGAAATATTATTTCCAGTGTTGGTTTCCACATTTTAAAGCTTTTTGAAAAGTTGGAGAGGATAGAAAACAGGGGAAGGGAAAAAGAAGATGGAATGAATAACAAGAATCAGTGTCTGACAACTGAAAATGAAGCCAGACAAGCTCAAATTGTTAGGAAAACACAGGTTTTAACCACGATGATGATTCAGCAGGGAATGTGCTACCAAAGGTAGCCATGGGAAGCAGCGCAGCCACACAGGACCTGCGCTGACCTAAACCTCCTTGTACATCTGAGCTAACAGCAACCACCCTCTCCAACAGGAAAAAAGTCACAATTGTTCTCGGCTGTTTCCAGCAAAGAGCGGGTAGATTTCCCTGAACAGAAGACACAGTCCATACTAGTTTCATCCAAGAGTTTTCCTGCTCTGGCAGAATCACATCTATCTTGCTTTGAATGATTTTTTTCCACATAGACCAGTATATCTTGGGAAAGATAAGTAGGGAAAAGTCTTTGGGTCTTATGGCTAAGAAAAGAAAAAAGTCCCCCCCCCCAAAGTAATTGGTTCTTTTAATTCTTGGAAAAAAGTAGGAAAGTTGCTCTTGTAAAACTGAGGACCAGAGACTGCAATAACAGTGTATTTTTTCAAAACCATTTGGCAGGTTTGCTGGTGCTGAGTAGTGACGACAAAATGTTCCACAAACCAAAAATATTCCATCTGTTCACTAAAAAATAGGATTCTGGGAAGCAAGACAAATAACAGGAAATACAGAATTCTTCTCTTCTTCAAGACATTTCAGCACTCTCATCTCAACCTGTCTACTTAAGTAGTATTAAAAATCATTAAAAACTGTCTTTGAAACCAGTTACATTTAGTCTAGGCATCAGCACAACAGAGGTGAGTGGGGAGGCAGAACATCAGAATGTCTGTGCCCAAGAGACCTCACTAAAGGCATGGCTGAACCTCATCCTCCGCGAGCTGTGTGTCCCTGGGGGGATTTCAACACGGTAGGCAATACTGCTGCAAGGCATTTTCAGTCTCTAGAGGAGAGAGAAGTCTTACTTGTGAAGAAACTCAAGCTGTTTGGGAGAGATCTGGCTGCTCTTGCTCTGCTGGGCTTTTCCTTCCACTGTTTCTCTTTGTCACTTCTCCGTATTTGCTCAGATGGGAGGATTTACACAAGGCCAATGTACAACAGGAAAGAAAATGGACTGTTTACTCAACAGTACCACTTCACAACTGTTTCTGAGAGTAACACATGCAATGACAAGGTGAAAAATTCCCTGAAGTGAATTGATCTAGGACATCCTTGAAGAAACGTTGGGTAAAATAGACCGTTCTGAGATGTCTGTCACCTCTAGACCTGTGAGCTCCTGACATCTCAGAGATGGGGACAAGCATTATCTGTCTTTGAGCAGATCATGCAGAAATTTGTAGCCTTTGAGCTGTGTTTGCATCACAAGCTTTTTTTGCTGAAAAAATGTTTCTCAAGCCTGGCCTGAGTAAAATCAGAGGTTTTCTTTGGAGTGCTTTCAGCCAGACAGTTCTGAATCAGAAACAAATCACAGAGAAACTGTACCCAGCCCAGCTTCAGAAGCATCCATCTTGAAGAATGCTCCAGTCTGGCAGGCCATGGGGTAGGTGCTCCAGGCCACCTGCACAGCAGGTTTCACCCATCCGGTCCTGCTCCATCTTCACAGCCCCTCTTGTAGGTTACTTTTAGCTCTGCTAGTCATGGTTACCCCAGGTCTCTGCTGCCATTCATCAATCTTTTGGGCTCATCCTTTTCTTCTTCTGAGCTAATTGCAGCCAGCTGTTCACTTGACTGCTGGCAGGCTGGTACTCTCAGAGGTAGAGCAGGGCCTGCCACAAAGACAGCACTGCTTCACGTTATTGCATTTGCATAAATCATTATAAATATGTAATTTATCCTATGTTCTGCATTGCCAGAAGATTATTATTGTTGTAAATCTAATTAGAAAATGATTTTACAGAAACAGAGCAAAAAGAAGGAATCTTCTCTGGTTTGACTATGTGTCTTTGGTTGTGCTCCTGCTTTACTTGTTATAGTTTTAAGCATATGCATTCAAGTGCCTACCCAATGTGCTACATATTGCAATGCTCTTTTAAAATCTCTCTTGCTGCTAGCTGTGATCCTGTCTTATAGTAATTCTCAGTGAAGACAGTTCCAATTTAGACCCATTTCCAACCATTTAAAACTGACAGTTTTAATTCATCTTACTGTAGCTACCAAAGGCTTATTAGAGAGATAAAGAAAAAAGGAAGAAAAAAATGGATACACTCCTAAAATCAGGCTCCTGTGACCATTTTGAGCTGTATAACCATAACATGTATTGGTAGCATTTACTGTATTTACAGGTAAATTGATTTCATTTCTCACAGGAAAAGAAAGAAAATAAGTCTGAAGATTTGTCTTCTGCAGTATTTAAGAATATATTTGATTACAGTGAACCAGAGTCCAAATCATTTACASTGATAGCAGAGGGAATCAAACAGAGGAAGATACAGTCATTGTGACTACCAGTATCAGAATTTATCTCTGTGAGAGTCAGCTACCTTCCTGACACAAAGCACTACATTACTGTGAAAGTAGCTACAACAAAGTTAGTAGCTCACCTAAGATGCCAAATTCAGGTGCCAAGGTTTTGAAAGATGTGCAGAAATGTTAACATCAAATGATCTTAAGATAATGACATTTAAGATAAAATTGTAACTGGCCCAAGCAATCCACTCCATCCCTCTGATGGACATTGTTGTTCCTCAGGCAGGGTCATCTAATCTCCCCTAAATCTGTTCCACCCCAGATTTTGGCACAGAAAATTTGATGTCCAGGGTGGACCTGGCTTTTCCAGGTGCTGCATTGTCCCTCAGCAGGGCGTGATGACATCTGCTCTTATTCCACATCTGGCAGAGCTCTGCAGGCAGCAAGAGCTGGTTCTAAATCACTAGAATTTCTTTCAGTTTGAACTGAGAAAAGAGTGTCCAAAAGCCAAAAGGGAAAACTCCTCAACTCCTCCTTGACTGAAAATAAAGGGAGGCTTTGCAAATGACAAGTCACGGAAACATACTTCTACGATGCTGCCAATTATTTGTTTGCATTGTGAACCACTCAGAAAAGTCACCTGAAATGCTACACGCAGACAAAACCAGAAGTCTAGTAATAATAAGCTAGTATAAATGCATTATCCTCAATGCAACTATGCTATTTTATTTTACCCCCCCCCAAAAAAAAATATTTTTAAGGATAGGTTATAGTTTAACCAGTGTATTTTTCCTCAACATCTGCACAGAGGTGTCTCTTTTGTGATAAGATCTTGTTTATAAATGCTGCAGGCATTCTTAGCAGAGAGGAACAAAGAAAAGCGTTTTTATTAGCAGCAGGAACCACATGAACAGCTTTGACCTCAATTTAGGATTTAGCTTATCATTTCACACAGAGGCTTGCATCAAGAATTTGACACTGGTGCCCTTTTCTAATTTGTAAAGCAAACTAACAGGAAAATAATGGAGTATGGATAAGTACTGTTCATGAATCACTGAGCAGGCTGTATTCCGTTCTGCCCAAATTACTCCACAATCAGTCAGAAATCTCACGAGAGAGAAGGTTGTCTTTTTGTTGTTTTTATTCTCCTAAAAAAGCAAATTAAACCGCAAGTCCTGTCTATCTCTATTCCAGTGGTGATCAGAAGTATTGTGGAATCTGCATTCTTTGTTCTGCTCATCGCTACATTCGCAAAGGAAAATATTGCCTTGGTGAGGGGAGAATGCCTGTGAATGTTAAAGCTGCAGTCGTGTGATTGCAAAGTAACCTAAGGTTAGGTCTTAAGTGTGGTAAGCTCTCACAGCTTTGCTCCAATTGGCTCAATGACATTCTCTGCTCGGCAGTGATCCTAATGTCTTGAGACTGCCTGAATTCTTCTAACCCCAGCAACTAGTTCTTTCATTTTCTAGAACTGTGCTCACTTGAAGTGGGTTTTTTTTGCACACTGAGAGCATGTTAGAGCTAGGGCTTAGCTAACAGTGAATGTGTTAGCTATGTGAATCATCTTTAAAGCAAAGACACGATGCCCTACCCTCTGTGCTGAGTCAGCCAGACTTTTGTCACCGACAACAAAAATGATTCACAAATTTCAATAGATTTTCCTAAATGACTGACCTGTATAAAAGCAAAACTATACCAATGATTTTACCAGGTAAGGGATATTACCATCTCAGCAAGGGAGAATTTTAGCCTTTCTCTCCTCTGGATGTGTGATGACACAAGGCAAGCCCACGCTTGCATTATTTGTGTTTCACCCTCAGTGATGACACCACCAGTTTACACCATCAATATTCTGTTTCTTCGTGACAGAGCAGTCTGGCAAATTACAACTCCTTTTCAGAGGCATTTATGTGGGCACTCCTTCCTCAGTCCTGGATTCTCCTGGGAGTGCTCCAATAAATGCAACTTTTCTGAACAAAGCCGTACTTCTACATTGCTCAGAATTATATATATATGTTACACTGAAACTGCCGATTGTTTTGATCCTCACGCTGCTGAGAAGCACATATTTTCCCCAAACTATTTTTTATAAAGGCAGGCATTATGGCCCCAACACAGTGGGCCGTGGAAGGGTTTGCACGGTGTATGATTCCAGTGAGTGCAGCAGGACTGGGGACAAGTCGAATGCTCTGCTTTCAGCCTCGGTAATCCTTGTAGGAGGGAAAACAAAGGATGCACAATATCTCTCCTTAGGTTAGCTTGTGCATATAGGCACACAGGTGCATACACACGAACTGCCATGCATTTACATATTTTTGTGTCATCTGTGGGAAGAAGTACAATGAGGGAGGTTTAGGCTCTGAGTGTCATCAGGGGAAGCTGAATATAGGACAGGAAGAGAAAGTGGAGGAAAAGAAGAGGAAAAACACAAAGCAGGGCCATGCACAGGTCTAGAGAGGAGGCCTCTAGCTTAGCAAAGTGGGTTGGTTTACTTATACATGCTGCTTTTGCATATACACTATCGTTGCTGTGTCCTGGATGGGTCTGCTACTCAATGTGTGTTTGAAGTTGGGATAGTTGATGGCAGCTTCATCAGTCTACAGTCTGCCTGGCACTTGATAGTCTTGTGTTTCCTCRGCTTTCCTGTTACGCTTCTGTGGCAGCTCAGCACACACCGTGACACATATCATAGCTGAAAAGTAAGTGTGTGTAACATGTTGTTCACTATTCTGACATGCCTGCTTCATGCTATGAAATGTTGGGGTTCACCTCCTGCTTCACATGGAAAGCTGAGCTCTTTCTGAACTCAAGCATGATCTGACTGCTGATTCCTCAGGAGAATTATCCTCTCTTCTTGTGATACGTAACATTTGGGAAGTGATGTTTTCTGTGACAATGCATCATAAGACCTACTTCTGAATGGTACTTTTGAGTGCTGGAAGAATACAACTGCACTTCCCACAGTGTTAACTGAACTGAGATGATATCACTGAAAATCTGAGGAACAGCTTAAAGTGCTTGTTCAGCCTTTGGAAGCCAAAACAGGGCACTTTAAATTGAATAATGTGTGGTTAAATCTAACCCCAGAGTCAAGGCCATTCCTTTATTCAAGATGAATTTTAGAAAGGTTTGCTCTGGGAACTCCTCACAGAGTGATAAATCAGCATGTCGGGAAGACAAGGAATCCTTTTCAGTCCTAGCTTGCAGGCATCAATCAGGTGTTCAGATACAAAGCAAACTAGACTGGAGAGTGAGTGAAACAGGCAGAGTTCAAAAAGCCTTCTTGCTAAATTAGTATGCAAACAGCATACAGGTGAAGGTATAAAATTAGTATGGTTTTCTTGGGTACAGTCTGCCAGAGCTGTGCCTTGAACATGGCTGACAAACCCTGCGCAAGGCAAATTGGGGATGAAGGGGAGAAGGCTGAGCCCTTCTCCAGCCAGTCAGGTCTCATGAAGGGTAGTACATGAAATTGCATGATGCTGTGGGTCTGTGTCAAGTGGCTTTGGCTGAAATATTTTAGCACTGTATCTCCCATGCCCTGCAGTAGTTATGAGACCATTTGCCTTATCAGGAATAATTTAAACACACTCAGCAAAGGTAACTTGTTCTGCAGCTAGGAGTGGGGAGAGGATCAGAAAACCCTCCTGCCCATCTTTCTGTGTGAATCAAACCCTCTTGGTTTGATTTATTTTGACTTGTCACTCAGAAATGTCTTAGTACCCTCATTGCCAAGAAGCCCTAGCAGACAGGATTTAGTTTCATTTCAGAAGAAGGGGTAAAGTCCATGGCTCAGCAAGTTTGCCCCCAGATCTTACAGATCAGATGTTAAATGAATTCACTACAAGAATACAAGACTGTGCTAAATGAATTGGCCTTTTCTGAAATCAGAAGGACTATGCTTGCGCTTTCATCTTCATTTGTCAGCATGGCTAACTGAAGAGATGATACTCCTACTGTGATAGGTCTTTCCCATCATTGACTCTCCAGACTCTTTTTCTTCATTCTCCAGCAGGTAGCAGTTACTTTTAGAGTTGAGCAAGATGATATAAACAGTAGAGATGTGATCATTTAAACTTGCAAAGGATGCAGGAATGAAACAATAAGTTGCAAAACCTGTTTTAAGAAAGTGGTTCTGCCCTTACCTGGACATTCAGAAATAGATGCTAATTGATTTTTCAGAAGGTTTTTCAGTGTGTATTTAAGACTAGCCTATAAAACATAATCATTAAATTATGCTGGTACTCTAGTTAAAACACAATAATACTTCTTTGAAGGAGTTATGAGGTCTTTAGGACCTTTTTTTGGAGGCATTTGTCATACTGATATTTGATTTTCTTGCAAACCTACTGAACAGATATATGTTGAGTTTGTAGGAATGTTGCTTTGTAGAGGCATTTAAATCTCTCAAGAAAGATGACACGAAGTATTATTAGGTTAAGTAGTCCATGCCCTCCTGCTGAGGCAGGAGGAGGAGGCAGGATGGAGTGTGCAATTCCACCTGCAGGAGCCCTTCAGTTTCGAGTATTTAAGGTGGGAATGCAGGACCTGGGAGTGTGACATGTTTCTTAGCACCTCTGGTCTATGCGCAGGACTGGGAAATGGAGACAGCTGAAAGCAGTATTCTCACAGCCTGCCTGGGATGTTAAGTCAGGAGAGGAGGTCTTACACCAGTAGCATTAGGCACCTCCAGAGGATGGCTTGGAGCTCCTCCTGTGAACTGCTGCCTGAAGGATCCTAGATCTCTTCATTGCTTATAGAGGGGAGACTAACTTCCAACTTTGGCACCTAAATTTAAAGCCTGGAGTTAGACATGTGAATAACCCTCTTGAGCACCATCAGATTTTGTTGAAATGTTGATTTTTGATAATTTTCAATGGAAAAAATAAAAAAGACTCTAAAAACAAAACATGTAGCTATGCAATGACATTCAGAAGTGTCAAAAAACTGCTGCTTCTAGACAAAATGTCTCATTTTGAGATTACCAGAACTGAAAATTGAGAATTTTTTTATTCTGAGGAAATACAGTGTTCTATCTTGTCCTATTTTGAGATGACAATAAAGATCCAAATTTCCAAAGAGAAATTCTATTGGGAAAAATGCAACAACATGCTGACAACCAACAGTATGAAGGCTATATAGTCAATTATCTGTGTTAAATGGATTAAATACCTTCCTCGTTGTATTTCCTGTGCAGTCACATTATTGGATTTCTGGTACAGTTTCAAATAGTAGTTATCTTTTAAATCTTTGTGGCTGGTGTAAGCACAAAGTGCTAAGAAAATGTTTGCTGAGACAGTTCAGAGTCTTGTGAGACTAGGAGTGATTCTTCCCAGAGGACAATTCTCATTCCACTTTGACCTTGATAGGCTACAGAAATACCTGACTAGCATCTTTTCTGGCTCAGCACATTTTTTTAAAAACCCTCCATTGTGCTTTCTTTTAAAAATCTGCATTAGCTTTAAAAATCTTACTGGATAGCCTACTTTCCTGTGGAATGATAAAAACCAAAATGTGCCTTAGGCAGAATGACCTTATTCTTTGCATTCTTATTCCCTGCAGCTCTTCTTYATGCTTTTTGTTGCTGTGATGTACTGGATTGTGTTTTGCATTAGTTGGTGGATAAAGTAAGGAACTGGGTGTGGAAGCATGGATCATGTGGGAGACAAGACATAAGCTCTAATCACTGGGTACATTCCCTCTTATCCAACTTCATCTTTCATATTTTCTCACCAACTTGAACACCTATGGAAGAACATACACGGCAGCCTCCTGGAGTAACACATAGTCTGGCAGCTGCACAGTCTCATGGAGATGCAGGTTCTGCCTGGGTCTTCTACTGCCTAGGCCACTATTTATAATCATCAGGTAAATATAGAAAAGGTTGCCATCAACCTCATCAGCTATAAGAGAAAATGTGTAGATGACTACCTTCTTTTCCCATAGCTGGAGTTCCCAGCTACCAGCCTCTTATTTCCTTTGCACGAACACCCTCAGGATTTCCCTGTCCCTCCATCTTCCACACACCACTTGCCCAGTGGTTAGTGTCACCTTGAAATGAGGGTCACATCCTTTCTATGTCTATTTAGAGCAAAGGCATGCTAGAGACAGAAAAGGTGAGAAGACAGGAGCTTCGTCCCCCCCATCTCAGGACTTTGCCAAAGGGGAGCAGCCAGTCAGCACAACCTTCTCTCTCAAGGGCTTTTGTCCATGGGGACTTGAATTCTTGTGGAAAAATAGATGGCCCATCAAGCTGCAGAGTCTTCCAGAGGTGGCTGGCTTTCACTCCCTCCCATTGGAGCTGCTTCACTTTGTACAGATTATTAAATATTCATTGGGCCAGAGAGAGAAAAGCAAGAGATTGATTCTATTGCCCCGTTGTTAGGGTGCTCACCTGGGATACGAGAGATGCAGGGTCAAGTCCTTGCTCCAAAGATGATTTAATTATTTATACAAAATGGAACAGCTTCAGCCAGAAGGACGTATGTGCCAGAATGCCTGATGGCCTGGTGGTTGAGCACTCTCCTGCACTGCAGAAAATCCCTTCCCTTTGAGCCAGCATGGTGATTTGATGCAATTTTTCTCCTTTCCAAGTAAGTATTTCCTGACTTCATTTTGATTTGTTAACTTCTCTTTCTTGCTCCCCGAGCGACGGCTAACTTTTCTGCCTTGCTCCACAGCAGGACTCATGGCTGAGGTGCCTGACAGAGGTGGGCACGTTGCCCTGGCCCACCAGTAGGTAACTCATTTCTGATGAGGGTCAAGGATTAGTCTTTTACTAAGCTGGCTGCCCACTTAACTTGCTGGCTTCTGTCAATTCTCCTCATCGTTGTCCATGAGGTAGAAGAAGCTTAGGCAGCTACAGTGAGGGTTAGGGCTTCAAGAGGCAGCAGGAAACCCAAGTTTCCATGGGGATTTAGCTCAAGCACCTGATCCATGGTGTTCATGGGAACTACTGTGACAACAGAGTTGCAATGAAAAAAACTTCCATTACCATTAAAAAAAAAACTTAAAATGATCTCATCCTGTTGATTCTTCCTAAGCACTTATGTATGTATTATATATTTTACTTGCTAAATGTCAGGGTTACTGCTGTTAGGGTTCCCCCCCCCCCCCCGGCTAATAACATTGTTTAAAACGAATTGAGAATGAGAACTAATATTCTTCTTTGCAAGTGGTGATCTGAATACCTGGGCCACATTACCCTCAGCACTTGGACAATCTTGATTTCACTAGCTCTCCACAAGCTGTAGAAGTGTCCTGATTAAAAGAGTGATCAAGTAACCTAGTCTGCACTACAGAAAAGGATCTTATAGCAACTGGCTACAAACATAGCTGTTTTTCCATGTGGCTTTTCAATTGACTGTGCCACCTTCAGTTCATGAGATTCTCATACTACTGTTCTGCATCTAATGCTATTAGGTAGCACAGCCTGAAAAAACAAAGATATCAGTATGTAATTTATACACTTAAATTTGCAGATGAGATTGCAATGGCAATGAGAGAATCCATCTCGTCATTTTATGCAGAGCCTGTCCTGCTGGTGTTCACTACTTTGTTGGCTCACTGATTTTTTTCAGTATTCACACACAAAGTAAAAGTTAATAATAAGGAAAATCACTGAGTACACAAACAAACAGTATAAACATAACTATTCTGTACAGAAATTATTTTTAAAATGAAATGAAACAAGATGAAAAATGAGCTGTTATAAAAGAAAAAATGTAGTGCTTATACCTGCTATCAAAATCAGGTTCTGTTGATTTCAGCTAATGTCTTAAATGTTGATGATATTATTTGTTTTCTTACCCAAGTTCATGTTTACTATTACTGTTAAGCTTCGTGTTAACAAACACTGTTTTAAATTATATGAATATCCAAATGCTGGTTTGAAGTTTCTAATGGGAACACATGTACTGCATTATCTTGCATGCTATTTAAAGAAAAAATCTTAATTGCACTATTGTAGCCTGAGGATATTTTCATGGTAAGCAATTAAGATTCATTTTCCTGATCATGTAGCATATCACCTCATGAAAACACTGGAATGTAATAACTTTTGTTCAATTCTTTCTGCATTTTTGCTTTAATCATTTGTATTCAGTGAAATGTTTATAAATATCTGATGGGAGGGTGTAAACAGGGGCCAGATTCTTCTCAGTAGTGCCCTTGGAGACATTCGAAACCCAACTGGACATGGTCTGCTCTAGCTAACCCTGCTTGACCAGAGGGTTGGACCAGACGATCTTCAGAGATCCCTTCCAGCTCCAGCTGTTCTGTGATTCTGCGCAAAGAGAATCATCATTTCAAATCTGAGTGTCTTGATAAGCATTTAWTGGTTACTTCTAATTGAATGGTTCACTTCCCCATCCATAATGTAGAGAATGCAGCAAGGTTTAAACAATCCAGTATCATGTACTTCTAAACTTCACTAATGAGTCTACACGTCCTCTGTCCTTTGCCTTCTTAATTCACCATTAAGCAATTCACAACAATTATAAAATAGATGATAGAAACCCAAAAGTTGCCTAAAGAAGTTAGCATCAGAAAATCTGAACAACCACATAAGTGCATCCAATATTTGATACATATTGGAGATAAGAGTCCTAATTTCTTTAAGCAGGGAACACAAATTCAGGGTTGCCATAACTCCAGTGGAGTCAGTGGATTTGTGTCTGTAGTGAACTCAGCTCTGCCATGGGTTTAAATCTGCATCAAACATGCAATTGCACAGACGCAGCCTTTGTTTCATGAAGATAAGAACTCACAGCTGCTGCACAGTGCTGAAACATTTGTGATCGGTGGGTCTCAGAAAAGTTTCCTTCCTTCCTTGACAGTGCCGAGTCTGAGCCTGGGTATGCAATAAAAGAGGAGGAAGAGGCTCTGAGCCACTCGGCCAGTCTCACACTTTGACATTGTTTCGAAGTGATTTGTTCTTTATGACAAGGTCAAGCTGCTGTGAAAAGGTTAAACAAACGGACTTTGTAAGCTCCTTTTAGGGGAAAGCTGGTCAGAATGCCCCTTTAATCACCAATCCCCTTTACTCCTGAGAAAAGACATCCACCAATCTCACTTGTGTTGCTGCAGAGAGACGGGGGTGAGGGATGGGGATGGAGGTTCTCTGCCACACTGGGCTAAAAAAAAAATCCCCTCGGAAAGACGTTTGGCTGGAAGCACTCATGTGCCTCTTCCCGCGTCGAGGTGCTGCTGTGGAGAACATTCCTCTGGGGCTGGTGTGTAGCCCAGCGTCCCTAATGCTCTCTGCACCCATCCCATCAGGAGGGTAATGAGGGGTAAGTTCCCAGACAAAAATGAAAAGCACCTCGACCTTCTGCATGGGGCTTGGAGGAACTTTTAATAGAAGCTCAGGCTCCACTTCTCTCTACCATGGCTGCAGATCTGGTGCTTTACTTGGAAAGAAAGCCTCTTGGGTTAGTCCCCGTAGATAGGAAGGCTTTTAGAAAAGTATCTGCTGCCCCATTTTGAGGCGAGACCATCTACTGGTTACCCAGCGCATTATACACCTGAACTGTGCTTTCTTGTAGATGCCTTAGGGTAGGGACCATTTCTCCTGCTGTATTATTCACAGAGCTGCTTAGTAAATAATACTGGCTGTGGTCCTCTTCTACTGATGACAGCAGGAACAGGGTGGTGTGATTCCTCCCACCCGGAGACTGGGGAGCGCGCAGAGACCAGGCAGCTCACTGGAGGTGCAGTGGAGGCAGCAGGGCATGACAGAGAGCCTCTTCTGTCCCAAGTGATTTATTTCAGGATGTACGATGAGAGCTGAGCTGGGGCAGTGAGGGTCTCAGACACTGCTGCTGTCTCTTCTCAGAGCTCTTCTGCCCTTCACGGCCAAGTGATTTGTTAACTTGGGCCCTCCTCTCCTTCCTACTCTTCCCTGCTCAACATCCTTCTCCTAATTTCCACCTTGTCAGACTTCACTGTCTACCTGTTCCACTACCTTCTTCCTCCATGCACACTCTCCACCTCAGGCTGTAGACAGATTGGAWATTAAAAAGTTCCCACCTCCCTCTTATTTATCACCATCCCGTATCAGAGATGCTGTAGTGGATGAACTCTCCTAATCTATTCCACTGCAAAGTAAAACTGATTAATTTGGCCAAACAATAAAGATAATTTCTCTTAGTTAAAGAGAAAGGGACTAGCAGTTGCAGAGTCTCGGCAACAGGACCAGCTAAAGGCCACCACTTCTCAGCTGTTCCAGCTAGATCTGTAAGTGTGTGATGGTATAAGACGGGGATGTCAGTGAAAGTCCACTGCCTATGCTTCCAGGCCAGCAAGGGATTTTCTTTTGCCTCTGAATCAGGATTTTCTTTTCTTCCTACTTTTTGAAAATCAATAGGAATCTGACTATATATAAAATGTACCCCAAATTCTGTAATTGATCAAAAGAGGTGGTCAAAAGTTACCCTGTAATAGGCAGAGTAAATCAAATGCCTTAAAGGTGAACACAAGGGGTAGATAGTGAAAGATAAAGAGCAATTGTTAAGGAGAATGTAGGTCTTTGTGTGTCTTGACCAAAAAAGAACCACAATAGTGAATGGTATGTACAGATGGGCTATGAATGTAGTATAGGAATAACTTGCACCTATATATGCTAAATATGTCATTGAACAAGTCCAGATGCTCCTGTCCCTATTTGCTGTATTTACTGGTCTTCTTGCTTACCCAAATTTATTGACTTTGCCTGAATTATTGCCTTCCCACCTACCTAGTCAGGACAATAACTGGAACATAGCTTCAGAGGATTTGTTAATGAGGCACTTTCCTAACTCCATTCAATGTTTGCCTAAAAAATGTAATGCCCCCATGTTATCCAATACAACATTTTCATTCATGTGTGCCATTAGTGTCCTCCAAGATAGAAATATGCAAGCTAGTAAAGTACTTCCCACTTTGAGCTTTCCTCTGAGTAATCTTGTTGATGACTGAAATACGAATACAAAGCCTCCTCTTATGCACAGGTCAATTTTGTATCCATTCTGCACTACTGAAGCCATTTCTCAAGCAATAACTTCAAGATCCAGGATGAAGGTTATTCAAACAAAACAATCAAAATGGTTATTACTTCCATTTGGTCACATGACATGAACTTCATAGTCTAGTCACCTTCCTGCATCCCTCCAATATTATACTGTCAAACAACTCATGCTGAAACAGCCATCATATTTCAAAAAGCTGAAATGGATCCTGCAACACTTTTTTCAAAAGAGAATTAAAATGGACATGGTAGCAACTGCCAGCTAAAGCCCAGGACCTGAGCTATGGAAGAACAGCAGTTCTGCCAGAGATTTTGGTGTGAATTAAGAACCTGAATTCCATAAGAAGCAACGTTTTTCTACCTCCATGGTCAGTCTTGAATTGCTTCAGGTGAATTTAAATTCCCTCCTGCATCAGCTGTTAGCCAACTGAATAGTGCCCTTGACTGCGGGAATGATACTTTCATAGAAGTGAAGCACTGAAAGAGATTTCAAGAGATCTTCCAGGCCACTCTCCCACCATCCCACCCCCTGCATGGAGGTTAAGTCAACCAGCTTACCATCTATCATGGTTATTTCTTCTAACTTGGGATTCTGAAGTTTTGATCAAACCCTTTGCTAGGATATCACCCTAAGAGAGAGATTGCTTTTCTAATATTTATCCTAATTTTCTTTGCAACACATATAAGTAGTTTCTTCTCATTCTTCTTCAGTGGATCACAAGTGATCACCAGCAACTTTTTAACAACATTTTACATATTGAAAACTGTTGTCCCCCTAGTCATTTTTTTCCAGTTTAAACAAACCCATATCCTTCAACCTTCCTGTTTTCTAGATCTCCTTTATCCTGTAGGATTTTTTCTGTTGATCATTATGCCAGCCAAGCTTCCCAACTCTGCAAGCAACATACCAAAATGCCTTTAGGATGGGAGCTGCAAGACACGTAGCTTGAAAAGACCAGCAGGGACAGAACCAGTGAATTGGAAGCAAGTTATAGTGCGAAAGGACAGTGGTTTCTGTGAAAATCTGCTGCTCCTCTGCAGGATGGGCCTTTGCTGTTGTGGCAGCTGTTCCCCAGAGCAACTCAGCGAGTCCAACCTCACCAACGCCCAAAACGCCTCCTTTTCTCTACAGCATGAAATTCAGATTATTCAACAGCCCCACAATAAGCAAAGACTTGAAGTCTCTCATGTGATATAGCCCAGGCAGGAGAGATGCACTTGGACTGCTGAAGAACCAGAGTTTGCCATCCCTGCTGAAAACATCTGCATGTTCAGTCTTATTCCTGCTTAAAATATCTGCATGCCCAGAGAAAGTCCACACCCAGCAATGCTCTTGCTGCAGGCATCATATGGACATTTTCATCTAGATAAGCGACACAATTGTTTTTGCATTAAGCTTAATTTTCTCTTCCTCATCAAAAAGATGCAGATACCACAAACATCCTACTGGTGGGGCATGGAATCAGCCCTGTATGTTATCCATAATTATGTACAGGATCAGATCTGAATTAACTCAACTTGCTGTTCAAACCTAGACCCTGAAAACATGTGGACTGTGTTTTGGAGCACTGAGATCTGAGCAATAATTTCAATCTTCTCTAATTTTCTCATGTGTTATGAACATCAATTGCTTGTAGTTCTGACTTCCAAAAATATGGTTATTAAGAGGTCTTCAAGCAAACTTTCAAAGTTAATTCCAGCATTTCCTCACTCAGAGTGATGAATTTTGTAGGTAAGATTTTACACTGATATTAATGAGTTACCAAGCAATCAAAAATGATTTCAGAAAGTAACAAAATAGGAGCTTAAATATCTTACCACACCAGAAATCTCTGAGAAAAATAGTATGGAAAAGCTCCAAAATGCAAAACCTCAGAGTAAGAACAGATTTACATCTCCCTAATGCCAAAGTCCATTAACAACATATCACATTGCCAGGGATACAGCCAGAGGTTACAGTCTACCCTGAAAAAGACCTTTGTTTTGTATCTCACAGCTTTGTGCAAGCACGGATAAAGTGAGCCCAAGTTGCTCTTTGGGATGGTGATATTCAAGACTTGTCACAGAAGAGCCAGTTTAGCATCTCTGCAGCTACAGAAGTTATAGGTGGGTAATCGTGTTCCACAGGGCAAGAAATTCTATGGACAATATCCTGATATGACTTCTGAGACCCTTGATAGCTTAAATATCACTCAGAATTGAATCTTCTGGACACCAGAAGAATCTTACTCCAAGGAGAGCAAAGAGAGAGTTGACCAATAAGAAAGAAGAGCTCTGGTGTGTGTTGCATTCCAGTTATCCTTTACAATTTTTTTTTTAAATCTGCTTTTTGATGAGTATTACTGCTGTGACAACATTATTGGACAGAGCAGAGTTCAGAAACAGATGTCAGCATTTTCTGGGTAAGAAGAAAGCAGAAACCTAGAAGAGAGCTCTGAAGGCCTGTGAACACAGGGGAGTGACGCATTCCAGGAGGAGATTCCAGAGAGGCAGGCATGGGAAAAGAGATAGGGAAGCATTTTTTTTTTAAGTTGAAAGGGAAGTGAGCTTGAATCTGGCTTACTACAAATGAATGATTTTGCTGCTTTTAAGAATGGGCTCCCTTATCATCTGAGAGGGGGGGAAAAGGGTAACATGCCAGCGTATAAACAGAATATGGGACAATAACAAGAAGGGTTGGTTGGAGAAGAACTCTGCAGGGGCCTGGGCATGAGGAAAACAGGACGAAGGCATGAGCACAGAAGTGACAGGAGGAAAAATGCCACAAACTCTGTGTGCAGAAAGTCAGCTGACACCAGCATTTCAATGGGAGGTCTGTATCCCAGTTCAAACACTGTTATACTCATTGGGAACAGGGCATATCTCTATGGGATTTTTCCCAGARAAAAATACCTAGTCTGCTATTGATTTTCGCAAAAATTGAGGTAATAATTTCCTCTGTGATGAATCTGCGTAAGGTTCCAGAGCATGGAAATGACTATGGACACACACACACTACAGAAGCCTCTAAACCTATTTTAAAGGATTTTTGCCTTTTTAAAGCCAAAACTGAAAGAGATTAGGGAATGCCAGGACTTAAGAGCTTCCCTTGTGAAACCTATAGGGCTGGGTTTATATCTTTTATCTTGAAAAATCACCTATTTTTTCAAGTATTAATTCAAGTGTATGAATTTAAGTTATTGCATAGTGATTTGAATTCATATCCCCTGTTTTGTCCAAACTTAGAGGGTGCTAGCCAGAATAAGATCTTTATTAGAGCAAAACCAAATACTCTGCTCGAAATGTACTCTTTTTCTGTTTCCATTTTCCAAACAGACAATGAAGACAGCAACACCTCTAAAAGAATAAAAACAAACAGAAACACCAAAACATCGCCCTGTTTTGGAATAAAGTCGACAGAAGGGAAAGAGAGATTCCTGATGCTAAAAATCAAACTTATGTGTTTAGATGAATTTTTTTTCTTTCTTCTTCTTCTTCTTCTTCTTCTTCTTCTTCTTCTTCTTCTTCTTCTTCTTCTTTTATTACACAAAACACCTTACCCTTTCAAATCCAGCTTTCCTCGAAGTGCAGGAAGGCTGAGAGGGGATCTTGCAGGTTTTTTTTTTTTTTCCTTCCCCGCAAATCTCCCCGTCAGGGAAATCCTGCCCTTGCAAACCCAGCCCAGGGAGTGCCAAAACCCCTTCTGTGAAGATCCTCCTTCGACAGGATCCCCCTTGCSCCCCATCGCACTCTGCTTTTTGGATCTGTGTTCGCCCCCAAACTTCACGGGATCAGCATCATCTTAGAGGCCGAGGGGAAGCGATCGAGGAAACTCTGAATTCGGTTAATTTGCACCCAGAACCCGTCGCTCTGCTGCCGGCTCCCGGCGGGGCCGTGGGCGCAGCCCGACCCGCCTGCTCGCTTTCAGCTTTCTGCCCCCTTTTTCTGCCGCACAAAGCCTCGCCTTGCAGATCCGCACCCGCGGATGCCTCCGCGAAACGACCTCGCCGGGGTGCCTCGCGTGTCCGAGGGAAAAAGAGCACAGGAACAAAAGTAGCCCCCGGCTCCAAAAGGACCGGCAGGCTCTACTGGTGCCCCAGCCACCTGCAAGCCGGCGATTCCCGGGGCAAAGCTGGGAAGCTTCGCAGCCCAAACGAAAGCCGTGTGCGGACGGATCCTGGCCTGTATTTTCGCATCTCTGTAAACGCACCCGCAGGGACGTGCAGCCGCGGCCGCCCCGCAACAAAAACAGCCCCGAGCCCTGCGGGACTCTGGGGGCTTGGGTGCCTCTTTGCCTACCCCCTTCCTTCCCGGCTAATTAATGCTGACGGGGCGGAGTAAGGAGCATTTCTCCTCTTTCCTCCTCGTTTTTGCCTGCTTGAACTCGGGCAGACCCTGCGGGGCCCGGCAGCGGCGGGGGGAGGCCAGAGCAAAGGAGCAGACGCGGCGGAGCTGGGCGAGCTCCCGGGGCAGCGCTCCCGGCCGGGGGGCGCGGGGCAAGGAACGAAATTTGCTTCCAGCCTGGGAGAAAGGCTCATATGGGGGCACGGAAACTCACTTCTCTGCCTCCCAGTCCTCCCTGCCCCTCCGCTGAAGACCCCGCTTGCACCTCTACCGTGGCTGCGATTTTCAAAAGCTGCGCTCTTCCAGGCCGAGGACCCGTCTGGAGGGAGCCCGGGGAAGGGCGGCAGGTCCCCGATCCGCTGCCGGGGCTGCCCGGGCCCTGCCGGCTCCCAGCTCCGCGCTGGGGGATGCTGCGGCCCCCACAGGCGTCGGGAGATGCGCTCGCATCGCTTTCTTCCAAGCTAAGGAGGGGGCCRAGAAACCCGTGCCCCAGGGCCGCGCTCCCCAAAATGGTTTGACAAAACGAGCTGCACTTGAAAAATCGCTTTCCATCAAAAAATAAGTAAACAAGCAAACAAAACCTTTCCCTCCGCCGCTGATTACTGCCGGGGTGGAAGTGGGCGTCGGGGCCAGCACCTCGGGTCCCCGGGAGAGGCCAGGACGCGCTGCGCGCAAAGCGCCTCCGCGCAAGCTTTTTGCTGCGCTGAAGTTTCCTGCCCGTGGTGTCGCGGGCTCTGCTCCCGTGTCCCTCGCTAGCGAGCCGGTGCGTGCAGTGGGGGCATCCCCCGGACGGCTCAGGGGCTGCTTCCCCAGACGTCGCTCCCGCATCCCGCTGTAATGGGAGCTTGAACCCTATCTGAGGCGACCGCCGTCAGCGGAGGGAGATCGGGGCCAGTGACGGGTTTGGCTTGTCGGGAGAGGGCTTTGGGATCTCTCCTTTGCCCCAGCGCCGACGGTAGCTCCTCTTGGTGTGAAGGGGGGGGGCTGGAAATGCGGTCGTCGTGAGCGCCTGGCTCGGGCCGAGGCCGCCGGGATCGGGCCCGTGTCCCGGCCGCGGCGTTGCGGGAGCTGCGAGACCC
>NW_020450885.1:210862-229862 GCF_003343035.1 Apteryx rowi | reverse complement strand
GGGGGAAACATCCTCGTGTGTCACGGTTCCGGGGGGTTCCCCTTCCCACGGTGGGTGGCAGAGGCGGCTGGGATGGATTTGGGGCCAGGGGGCCGGGCGGCCCGAGCTGAGCATCTGGTTGGAGACGGGGTCGCCTTGTGCTCTGCGCTGCCCCCCCGGCGGCTCGGACCTGGCAGGGCAGGGCGGCTTCGCCCCCCCCCCCGCGCCCCCCGACGGCGGGGCCGGGCCAGGCCCGCTGCCCCCGCGACGGCTCCCCGGGGTGGCTCGGTGCTTTCCCACCCTTCCCTTCCCTTCCCTCTCGCTCTCTATCTCAGCCTCTTCCGTCTCCTTAAATTAAACCACAGAGGCGATCTCTGCCCCAGAACTAGGGCACGGGAAAGGCTGGGGCGGGATGGGGGGGATTTGTCGTTCGCTGCAAGACATCAAAAAGTCCCCTCATTATGAACAGCGCAGTTCCGCTCCTGGGCAGGGGGCCTGTCCTGCCGAGCCCCCTCTGGGCGGCGACAGCCAGGGCAGGACACACGGTACCGCCGGGGCCCGGCTTCGGGACCGTCTCCCCGGGGCGGCAGCGGCCCGGGCTCGGCCCGACCCCCGGCCCGGAGCCCCCGGCGCGGCTCTCCGGGGTGAGATGCTGCCCGGTTTCATGCGGGGCGTCCCGGCCCAACCCCGTGTCCCCCGTCCTTGCCCCGTGTCCCCCGTCCTGGCCAGGGCTCCAGCCGGGAGCGGGGCAAAGCCCAGCCATGGGGATCCAGCAAGGCCAAGGGCAACAGGGACATCCCAGTGCTGAGCCTTGGGCTACGAAGGACCGTTGACCTCAAACAGTGAAAAGTAACATTGCCTTTACTCTTTTATTGGTGATTTTTTCACTCTGTGACAGTGTCCAGTAAATATATGCATTAAAATCCGTGCAGAAACTTGTAGCRTGCTGCCCATTGCAGTATTTCCTACAGACTCTATGCAGAGGTTAAACCAGGTTTTTGCTCAAAATTATCTTTGTGTTATAAAATTGTATGTATTGAAAACTGGCTAATGCAGCAGTTTTATCACTGAAGAACTTCTCTTGCCAGAATAAAGGCTAATGAAAACCTCTAGTGTCAGCGTGTTAACTACCTTATTCAACCATGTGAAGGCAGGATAATGTGTTTTTCCATTAGTGCTGCAAGAAATGTAGCCACAGTTAAAGGTAACCCGTGGCTTTGGGGGAAGTTTGGTGGATGGAGGAGCACTGGAGGTGCAGATCTCCCCTGAAGTTAAGCATCATCCATCTCGAGCAGAGAGGACAGGGAAGAAGTGATGCATCTTTTCCCATTTATTACCTGGCAAACAAAGGACAGAAAGAGTTTGTGTGCTTCTTAGGGGCCTCCCATCCCAAGTGTCCAATTTTCCAGCTTGGACAAGGTCGCCTTGTGATCTGCCTTGCACAAAGACTGTAGTACACGGGGTTACTGGCTGCACTGGGACAGCTTGGGCACCACCAGGACGAGGCTCTGCATCACTCCACATAACTTCCTCGTGGCTCTTGAGTACTGAACGTATGGATCTGTGCTGCCAATTTGTCTACAGCCTATAGAAAAATATTTGGGGAATAAACAAACAATCTGCATGACATTTCTTTAGCGGAAGTAACAGTAGGTGGTTATGATGACATTATAAAGTGTACTGAGTGTTTCTCATTGTATTTTCTCGTGATTTTACACTCATCAAGCCGAGATTTGTATTTGGTTTATGTATGAAACTAAAGCATGCTAGAACCTGATAATTCATTTATTTCTTTTGCCTTAGCTAGACCTTTATTGTGTTAAAAGTATATACTTAAATCAATCAAGTAGGCCATGAAATATAGTCGATCTATCTCTCTTTCTCTCTCTTTTAAACTTAAAAAACAGAGGCTTGAAATATGCTGGCTGAGGCCTCCTGATGAAGATAAACTAGGTGGCAAATCTCACTAACTCCGTTGCAGAGATGGAAAGAAATACACCAAATTATTGAAACATGAAATTGTTGAAACAAACAGTATGAAACAGATACAACGGTGAAACAGCTGTCCAAAGAAAATTTTGGAGTGTACCTGAGGAAAGATTCAATCATACACAGAAGCAGAGGGTGYTACTGGAGGAGCCTGGTCGTTGTGTTTTAAATTGAGAAGGTAACTTTGACATCATAAATCAGAGCACTGGGATTATTTCTGAGTGGCATTGTGATTGTATCTTCTTGTAAAAACTGTAAAAATGCAGGACAGGTTTCATCTCCATGTGCTGCCTGGAGGTCCACACTGGAGAAATTCATTGCGAGGCTTAAAAGAAGACAAAAAAAGCAGGACAAAAAACAACATTAGAAGAATTGCAATTTCAGCATGAGAAACAGAGCTTCCCCAATGAGAGGAATGGCCAAGTCCCTGTTAGGTAATTGATAGGTTTTCAAAGTTACCTGAAGATGGTGCTGTTTCTATGGCAGAAGCAAGGTCTCAGACTGCTATGCTGAAGTGCTATATTTTGAAAAACTGGCTTGCTTACCCGAAGTTGTGTAACAGAGATTGCTCAAATGCCATTTCCAAAATATAAAAAATGAAGATACATTAAGAAAAGGCTTAACAAGGAGCTTCATTGTAGAATAATTTCATTGTGGCAAAGCAATTTCTGATAAGGTGACAATTCAGTGCCAGAGGATGATCGGCAGAGTTYGCTCTCCCAGTTCAGTCTGGCTGCAGTAATCCTGCCTGCCCTCCTGATGCTCCCCGCTGAGTTCAGCTTTTTTAAACTTTCATCTGTGCATCAAGTGACCTAGGGAAAAAAGAAGTTGAAGGGAAATACTCATGGCTGATTTTCATTCAACAGATGGTGAAGGAATTTAAAGTGGAATTTCCCCACTATGTACAAGCTTTACTGTTATTAAGCTTTATTTTAATGTGAATGAAAAACGATCTGCTATAGCTTATGACAGTCAGTTCTACTCTCTTGGCCAAACTGGGAACAAGACTTTCTTTTGATGGTATTAATGAGAGCATTTTTAGAAGGGCACCAGAAACCTGACTAATAAATTCAAAAAGACATGCATTGGCATATTTAAGACTTCCATGCCACTCACACTAAATAATATGAGGGGAAAGCTAGCATTCTGGCAAAAAAAAAAAAAAAAAAAAAAGTTATTGTAGAATTTAAGTTTTTCCCTAAATTGCACAATAATTTTTAACACCATGCGCCAATCTGGGAATCTCAAGTGTAGCAATTAGCTTTGAGTTTTTGGAACACTTCATAAGGTCTGGATTAATTCCAACTGTATTATCTGGTGTCAGTTACTGTAAGTTGGAGACAAGTATACTGAATTACCAGCCAGTGGATTGTGCAATAATGACCAAATGCTGTATGCTGTATTTTCTACCTATAACTTGTGCTAGAGTCAATTACAGGAAAAACCATGTTTGTTCCTGATGCAAAGCAAAACATGCTTCATTTTATCGAAAGTTGATGAGTCTCAAATGGCAGGCTTTAAGTCAGCCTCCTACTGAGCCATTGTACTGAAATACATGTTACTTTTTAGAACTTTAAACTAACTTTTTCCAGAGAAAAATACTATCCTGGAGCTACGTAAGATCCAGCCATAAGACCTTAACAGCTTGCAGGGTCACAGTCTTGAATGGAAGTTCAACCTTGGCACCGAGTGATGCATGAGGAAGCTGTTCCCCACAGCCTATTGCTGTCTCCGGTTGTCTCTCACCATAACAGCCTTGGCTTTGTCTCTCCCATCTGAGTTCTCAGTCTTTGCTGCTATTTGTGAAGAACTCCTCAGAGAAGAGTCATCAGTTTGCATTAGTTTTGCAGTGAAGTCAGTATTTTGCCCCCCTTCCCCCTTCAGAGGAGCCAAGAGTGTTCAGTCTGTCCTCTGAAAAAATGCAGGCATTAATGATGGAATTCATCTCATTGTCTTTGCAAGTGGGAATAAGTTTCCTATGCAGGGTGTCCAATGTCATTTGAGCCATCCCAGAGTATCCCAGTGCGAGGTTCTGCTCCAGCACTGTGTGAGTCTCCCACAGGTCCCAAGTCATATCTGAAGTCCTATGCAAAAATCTTAGATATCCTTGGGAATATAAAATGGCACTAAATGCCTGTGTTTAGGCAACTGAATTGTGTTTTGGGTGCCTGTACCTCGGCTGGTCACCATGGGTTCTCCTGATAGTCAGTGAAGAGTATTAGGCACTTCTCGGGTGCAGTGTGTCTGATGAATGTCTCCTGTGGATGAGACAGACAGCGTGCTAGAATTGGATGTTTCTGTGCAGTTCAGGTTGACTAGGTTAGATGTAAATAGCTAAATTATAGATGAATTCCACTCCAAAATACCCGGGTTCTGTTTTTCTGTTTTGTGTAGTAATAAAAAGGGAAGTGATGCTGGCGGACCCGAACATCTGTGTTTCTTATTCTCCAGAGGCCTCACAGATTCTGTTTGGGAGGGAGAGAGTAGTTTTTTTCAAAAGAAAGTTATGAAAATGCTTCACAAGAATGTCATGATGTTTCCAAGACATTAAAAGGGGGGAAAGAAACCCTAAGGAGTAATGCAATTCCATTCTTTTAGAAGAAGAACCTCATTGATGGGGTTTCCATATGGAACTGCTTGCATGGTGTCATTGAGGGATTTCTGCTTTAGTTCCAAGACTAAGCACCTAGTAAGAGAAAGCCTCATATCAGAAAGATGGTGAGATAAACTAAAATAACAGGAAAAGGGGAAACATATGAGGCTCAGTTTCCAGGCAGTGGTGGAACACGACAGGTTAAATATTTATTAGGCCAAGGTCAGAGGTTGTCTCAGGTAAGGTCAGAACTGAATACAAGGTTCCTGTGTCCTGGTCTAATTTTCCTAGCCAAATGACGTAACTTCACCTTTGTAGGAACACATGGTTTGGGCAGTATACTATCTGGGTTTTTAGACTAGATGTGACATTTGAAAGCAAGCTTTGTAGCAAAATTCTGTAATTTATTTTTTTTTTTAACAAACAGAAAGACTGTATGGCTCGTGAAAAATCAACACTTGGAAAAGCTGTTCTTTGACTTTAGTTGTTAACTTCTAAATCATTTGTAAACTAGGCCTGCTTCCTATTTTTTCTATTTCCAATTTTAAATTATGTCCCTGTTTTGTCTTGTGTGTTAAGGTGTCAGATCAATATCTGAATAATTAAATGCAGCAGGACAATGAACAGTTTAATTAGCCCTGAGGATTTCAGAGCATTAGCTATTAAAACTAAATAGGAAAATTGGCTTGGACTGAATCATTTTATGTATAAATTGCAATTTGGCAAAAGTACAGATCTAAGTTTATTATGCATTTGAACTGTGCAATACAGAACTGCTAGGAAAATCTTAATCCATCTAGACCACAGCAATCATTTTTATTTGAGATCAATTTAATGCACTATGCTCTATCAACATCTGTAAACATCCCAATGAATGCTGAAGTAGAAAGACTGTTTCAGAGCAGTTTGACATCACCTAACCTATGTTTCATTTTGACAGGGCTCTCAATAAGAGAAATCAGAAAAATGCAACCCTTGCTGTGGCTAGAAAGGGCTCCAGAGAGGTCTGTGCTTGATCCAGGGAGCGATTTGTCCTCGAGGTGGCACTGTGATAAGGCTGACTTCTCGATTTACATTGCCTTCATTCCAATTAGCTTTCTGTCCTCATAATAAGTAATTAAAGCACACCTATACATACTGGGGAGAGGCTTAACAAAGATGTTCTTTTATGTCATCTTAGCTTCACTCACATTTCATTTTCATTAACATTTGCATTTACTTCCATGCAAGTAAATACAGGCATAGGTACTTTTTGAAAGCAGATTAAAATAACCTGATAGAGCAATCCAGTACATTAAGTTACATTTTTTCTAAATGAGGAAACTAAAGAAAAAAAAAAGAAAGAGAAGAAAGATTTTAATCTCTTTCAAAATAAGTCCAGACTCTTCAGACACTTCTTTATTGACTTTGTATCTATTTACACAAGGAAATGATGCAAAATGCTGATTCCTGATAGCAAAAAATATTTTCACATGTTTTGCTTCATAGGTGTGCTGTTTCCTACCAAGAAAGGGTGGCTAAATGTGCACATAGGAGAAATCTCAGATAGGACTGCAGAATAGAAATGAGCCAGGTCCAGAACCCAAAACAAAGGCCACATCACCTGTGACCCAGATTGATCACAGTCCTAAAATAGGTCAGATCCAGAAACTAACTCAAGAAATTCCCAACTCAGGGAAAGGTACAGATTTTGGATCACTTTCTTCAGATCTCGTCCAGATCCAAACTACTCCTGCCAAATGAAAGCAAAAGAAAGCCATATAAACTTGGACATCGACTCATAATTTTTCCCAATGCAAATACTGCAAAAAACAATCTTAAGATTTTTACACTTATTTTCTTAAACATGCTGATTATCATAAAATTTTAAATAATCTGTATCTGTATATGCCACTAAATTTCCAGTTATGTGTAATTTATACCTTTAGGATTTATTAATACTTGCAACATGAATAGTAGCAATCTGGAATCTAAATTTGAATTTAAATTGAATCTAAAGATTTTATAGGGTTTTTTTGGTCTCAACAGGGCTCGCAAATCTCTCTAAATTACACTGAGGTTACTCAATGTAATTGAAAGACACGCAGGGTGCAAGTACTGCTGACATCCCAATTAGTCCTTCCTATCCAACTATAGATCACTACTTCAAATTTGATCCTTATAGAAAGAGGAAGTTCAGATTCCCCAGGTTCAAGCTTCTCAAGGATTATCTATGCTTAAACTTGTACTTCCTAAGGCTGAGCTAGTTATTTTGGGGTCAAATTGCTTTGTGGAGTCCAGAATTTTAAAACTGACCTTAGTAGATACACCAGAAGGACACACCCGCATGCAGGAACACATTTTGGAATATGAGCACAAGATCAAAAGTAACAAACCAACATTAGATAAAAAGATGCCTGCTGTTTCTGATTCAGAATAAAAGTCTCTTTTCAGTCCACTGTTGATACCAGAGCTGCCCACAAGACTTTACTGCCTGTTACAAAGTTAAAGCAAACATTTCATTGTCCCTACATGAATTTTTTTTTTTCTTTTTCTGGATTGAAAGCTAGGTTAAACACATAACCAAATATAGCTAATTCAGATTAATATAATTGTTTAATCATTCACACCTAAAAGTATTCTGGAAATGCAGCATTTCAGATGAGTCTATTGTTTTTATTCTTGTGGGCTAAAATGACAACAAATCTAAACAAACACTCTTCATTTTATCCCTGACTGAAGTTGACTTTGACATAATTGCATCATGTAATAATTTGGTCACAGACCCCCAAAACTTGCCATTTTACTTAAGGGAATGGCTGACATGCATCTTTGTGTAGCATAGTTTTGAAGCTACGTRTATACATTTCTAAGGACAAGCAAAAGAGAGGATAATGACTCATGTTCTTGGTCTGCTTCTGCTGTTCACAATATTAAAAAGCACATATGAAGGAAGAGCAAAGGGCTAGACTAGCTAGTTAAGCTAGAAGCAGCCAGAAAATAAAGGTAAGATTAATTTCAATTAACTTCAGCCAGCTAGAAGTTAGGTGTTCAGTTTAATGTAGCTGTGTTATGCAGTACCCTCTGGTGACCTTTGGAGGCACTTCCAGAGACATTCATCCCAGCCAAATGGAGATGCACAGGAGAGGGGAGATGAGTCATTCTCTGGAGGTGCCTCGCTTTCCCTTCCACACAGAGAAAGCCTAGATAAATATATCAGACTAGACATCCGACTTTTGGCTGGCCCTTACCAGAGATGGAGGACAAGGCATGCTGAAAACACATCCTTGATACTGTGGACATTCACCTTGCTGAACACGTCTTCCAGCCTGGCTGAACCTTCTGAAGACCTGTCAGTGTTCAGGCACAGCGACACCACAGCTGTTACACACCCTGGGAGCCATGAACACCATCGATCTGCAAGCAAGTCACCACCCGAGAGGAGATGTGACACCTGAGGACGAGGGCAAGAGGGTTAGATGTGGCTGTGGGAGCAGGTGTTCCAGGGAGAACCTTAGGCTTTGGGTCTGACAGTCAAAAGGTACCAGTAAGATCCCACTACAGTCTGAATATCCTGACTGCCATGTGTCTCGGAGACCTGTAAAAGCACAGGGCATGCTCAGCACCTTAAAGACCAATTGCAAGCAGATGCTGGACATATTTCTCTCTTTCCAAGTGTAAGAAGACAGGTTCTTAGGCATGGCCAAGTCTGAATGGGTCCATCAGGGGCTGCAGAGGGGACTGAAGCTGACTCACCTGGAGTAAGGAGCATAGCAGGGTCAGGCAAGTTCTGGAAAAAAGTGGCAGCAGGGCACATAAAGTTTCAGCAGCTCTGAGTTTTACGACAGAGTGTTTTACCTGCTGACAGCTCCAGAATGGAGGGATACAAAAAGCCCCTGGGCTGGTGCTGCAAAGGGGTGCCAAAAACACAGAACCCTGACATAGTTCCAGCTACTTTTCCCCTGTTGTTTTCCTTACTGACCAGTGCAGACAGTGAGACAGTAGATGTGAATGAGACAAAGCCTTCTCAGCTCATCTGTTTTACCTCGTTGACAAGGTAGAGATATTCCTTCCATTTTCTGCATGGGGTCAGTCAGCTCTGCGAGGTAGCACCATTTCAGATCATCTGGAATAAGCTTCAGAAAGGTTCTTTTCATACACCTTAAAACCACAGTTGGCATGGAGGAGAAAAGCAGATATTCGCAAAAAATGATTTTATGGAGTGACTCTGGGATACGAGGGTTGTAACTGCCAAACCCCCCCACCCCAAGTGGCCAAATGTTGTTCTCCTTAACTCCACGGCAGCCCCATTCAGGCACAAGGCTTGTTTGCTTATTTATTAAGTACATATGTTTTACGGAGTCTAYGAGCTGCAGAGAACATTCCAGCTTTTGGACCCAAGGGCAAAATCCTTCTTTCARATCTGCACAACCGATCTTTATGCTGATATTTTGCTCTTCCTAGGGGATTTCCGTGCAATGAGGGAAAGAGAAATATCAGAGCTCAAATCCACCAGGTATACCTGAAAGAAAAGTTTGCTTTATTGTCCTTCCCTTTCCCTCCCTCAGCAAAAGAAGGAAAAAACGCAAAAAGCAAGATGAAATAGAAAAAAACGATGACCAATATTGCTAATATTTAATAAACAGACTATTTTGAACTAAATCTGGTGGCTTTTTGCAATAAGCTATCGGTTCCATCAACATTAGTAGGACTTCATATCTCAGCAAGGGAATGGAGATATTTGTCTCACACTCAACTTATGCATTTTCTGTGAGAAATGAACAACATTTTGGAAAAGGCTTCATTCCCCCTCTTTAGATGTGTGTGATCTTGGATCACCCCTCTAGCTTCTCTTCCTTTTTTTTTTCAGCAAGTGTAGTCATTTCCAATAAGGTTCATGAAGGGTTTCTGCTTTTGAAGGTCCCAAATGGCTTAAATCACTCCTAGCACAAATGCACTCTCTATTGTGGAAACTGAAACCTGCCACACCATAAGGTGATCTGTATATTAGAACCAGATATCCCTTCACATCTGCATTTCCAAGCAGCAATGCGGTATGTTTTGAGTTAGCCTACTTTTAGAGAGTGGCTCATCAGATAGAGATATAGCTATAAATATTGCTAAAGGGCCAGTGTTTGCCAGGTTTTTGTGGGGATGCTGGCTGGGGAGAGAAGGATACATAGACAAGGGATGCTCTCCTTTGCAGAACACACCGCAGCCTACCAGAACTACCATAACTGCTCACCAAGATGGCAGTGCACCTTTTCTTCCTACCATCCTTGCCAGACGAATGGCAGGGTTTTGGCCAGGTCTGGGTGCTCTGCCTTGGACCCGTGCTGGCCACATTCTCTAGCCCTGAGGCCAAGTGGGATGACATGGATTGGGTCCACAGACTACATTCTCCCCACTGCAAAACAGGGTGGCCTAATACCTACCGGGAACAGTCCCTGGCCTTTATTACCCTGTGAATGCCCTGGCATTTTCTGCGAGAGGGCTGGTAGGCCAAAATCTGCCACGGAGTGTGCTTACAGTTGAAGAATATGAAGAACCATTTGCCTGCTCATGCCATGATTCTTTTCAGCTTGCCGATGCACACATGGCCAAGAAGGGCAAGCCATATGAAGTGTTTGAGTACAAGTGAAGACCAAGTCACCTGAGACCTGGAGCTCAGAGGCAAAGCCATTGCAGCACGCTCGCTGAAAAGACCTGTCCCATTGTCCACTAAGTGCCTCCCCCTTACAAAATTCAGTTAAATGCATCTTCTCTGTAGGGCTACCCTCCAACATCCTGTACCATGGTATATATTGCAAAAAAATTGCAGGAAAGCTTCCCTAAGACTGGTCAGTGGGAACAATTCACTGACTGAACGGAGAACAATTCATCTGGCTTATTTTAGACAGCAATTGTAGGATGAGAACTATTACCCCCAAAGTTCATAGAAAATATTGACTAGATATGCATTGGCTCTAAGGGGAGCATAKAGTGAAAAGCCCAGACAGAGATGTGTCCACTTGGTTTGATGAATCATCCCCCACATTAATTCCAAAGCTACGCAAGTGGATGAGGGGGTAAGGTTTTGTATGAGAGAAGGAGATAAAGGGGCATTGGCATTTCTTCCTAATCAGTCACCATGCACATGCTTGTGACACACAGTGAAGGTACACCGTCAGCTCTCCTTGCCCATCTCCCCAGTACCCTCTCTGCTTAAATCAGGCTACCTCTGGGTAAGACATGGATTTAGCAAAGTGTGATATGGAATTTTTCCTGCAGCAAGTCCTATGTACTTATCGCTCCAATTTCAGATAACTGCAGTGTAGCTTTTATTATTCGTAGCCAGAGGCGTGTGTAAATTTCCAGGCTGACTTCTTACATCCTCGCAAGGGCAGAATGTAGGCCTCGGTGTTCAGGTTTCATGAGGAATTACTGTGGGAACTGGCTCGCACCATCCTAACCCAAATGGAGGAGTTTGCGAAGTCAAAGGGAATCTTATGAGAAGGAGCTGATACGGCTGGGTTTCCTGCTGAGCTCCATGCAGATCCCGGGGTAGATAGCCCATCTCCGCCCAGCTCTCCGAGAGAAAACAAGCAGAGCTTTACCACCGAGTTCACGCAGTGTTTGACCCAGCTTTCCTACTGCTTCAGGGTTTTCTAGGACTAATCAGACTTGATAATAAAATAACTCAGGACAAGAAAGTGAATGCATTTGGGGTTTCCATGGATTTACATTAGGATCTGAGTTCATTATGATACTAATTTTGACTAGATCCAGCCCTTTCTTAAGACATTTCAACACTATTTTCATGCTATGTGAAAATGTAGCTTTCTTATACCGTAATAAATATATTCATGTGTATGTAACTGTATATATCTCCAGATACATATCTCCACATATGCCAAAGCATTGCAAAACCACTTATAATACATCACAGAACCATTTGGAAATTGCATTTATCCTCAGGTTTTAATGACTCACATAAACTCTAACTACTCCTTGATTTCTATTAAGATTATTTCTGAGCTGATTCAAAAATTCATGGGCTTATACATATAATTGTTGATAGAGTTTTGTGGGGAAAAAGTATATGACTCACTCAAATAAGTTTTGCAAAGTTATAGTTTTCACAGGTACACAATGAAAAATATTTTCCTTTATTTAATGACAGTTTTAAAGCTTGATATGTTGTTCTCTACTATGATAAATGAATTACAATATGAATAAAAAGGAGATATTTTCTGTTGTCTGTCTATATAGAGAGCACTTGCTTCTTAATAGAACTAGRTATTTCTTGCTTCTTAATAGAACTAGACGATATTAGGTGATTTTACATAGAATAAAGCTCAATGGAATTTTCACAAGTTTTTTTTTTTTTAAGCTTTCCCTTAGAACATATACAGTTTGAATCATTTTATTATCAAAGTGCAAAAGCTAGTATAATTTTTAACTCTGTGTTGGTGGTATTTTGGGGCCAACTTTGATCTTTGCATCAATTTTCCTTTAACACAAGTGTAAAAATACAAAGGTTGTTTTGTACTGTACAGTTTCTAATGCTTTCTTTGGTTGAACTTGGCTCTGTCCTGGAATTAATCTAAAACTCCTGAGTCAATCAGATTTAAGAAGGTAGGAGTTTTTACTGAGATCATTAAGCTTCAACTGTTTCTGAAGTTTGATCTAAGAATCCAGTGTATCAACACATTGGCAAGTTCATTACAATCTTTGACAGTGCTTTAATGCTCCGCCAAAATCATTCGAGAATGGATGAAGGAAAGAGAAGAGCATTTTCTCTAAATTTATTTTAGAATACTGAACTTCAAGCTTTTGCAAAAAATCTTCAGATCCAATTCTGTAGGTAAATACAAATCAGAAGAAAAATTTACCTTGTCAATTAAAAAAATATTTTGTTTGACATTTTTATATTACATAACACAAAATCAAATTTAAAGGTGATTTCAAAATAAAAACAGGTGTATTCTGAAAATGTCAAGTTCTGACACTGCAATATTTTTGTTTCTCCCTACATTTTTTGTGTTTCATTCCAAGAGACCTTCGTTTTCTGATGAAAAACACTTCCAAAACTTGTATGGATATTAGGTTCATGTTCAATAGCTCTGAAAAGTCACTTTTTACTGTGTCTCTATTTTCCAACTTGATTGTTAACAGAACAAAATATCCGTGGTTAGGTCTGGTAAGGATCTCTTTCCATAATGCTCTTTTGTCTGTATAACAATAATAAAAGCTTTATTGGCACCTATTTCACATGACCTCTGTAATTCTCCTGTGGCTGACCCTAACCAGCACCAATAAAACCATGCATTCTCTCACTGTACATACCAAAAAAAAAAAAAAAAAGTCACGTTAAAATTGTATACTGAAATCAATGCCAAATATCTTTATGGAAAAGCCACTTTAAGACAGGGCTGCATTATAATTAAATTGTTTGTTCTATTCAGAAGGGGCTACTTTTTTTTTTTTTAAGTTATCACATATTCGCTGATTATGTGTTTTCTTTTTTCCCACCTCCAGTCAAAGAATGAATAAATATTTCTGAAAAGATTCTGGAATTTTAGCACATGTGAATATTTATCCCCCAAGTCACTCTCAAAGTGCTTTCTTCATTAATTTATTCATATACTCAAAGATATTCCCCTGTTTTATCATTAATTTTGTCCTTCGGATAAATTTCACTCATTACCAAGGAAATGACGCTTAGGTGATTCGTTTTCCCGCTTGCATGCCATGTATAAGAAACAACAAATAGGCAACGTGGACAGTTAGGACTTTCTACAAGCTACAGAAAGTTTCCATCCAAACTACTCAGTGATTATCTGTGAATAATGAGCACATTCATAGGGATCAGCACTGGTTTGTGCAGCATTCTTGAAAGGGGAAAAGTTCTCTGCCAATATTATTGACAATGAAGAATTCAATAAGACTGGTTTTACAGAGTTAATAGTTTACTGAACAATCCCGTATCTATTAGTTTCTCTGTTTCTGCATCTTCAGGGACGCCTTAAATGGATTCCAAATTAAGAGAAGAAAACAGCAAAGTATTGCTGCATTTCAGCGCAACACATTATTTAACCGCCATTTGAAGTGTTTTGGGATAAAGTCCCTGAAACACGCTCTGAGGTAGCTGCAGGTGTCGATAAGGGACAGAAGGCGGGGAGGTGTGTTACCACCTGAGGAGTCACTGGCAGTGCTGTGGACACAGCTGAGATCTTCCCGGGCACATTCCAGCCCGGGAATATTCCCCGGGCATGTTGCAGCCCGCAGCGCGGCTGATGCAGGGGGGCAGCGGCAATGCCGAGCCGTGGGGGGGGCGCGGTGCTGAGAGGCGGCTCGGGGCCGGCGGGCGCCGGGGCGCGCTGGTGGTCCCAGCAGGTCTCAGGTCCAGCACTCCCTRCTCCCTCGGGGCCTGGAGACGTTGTGGCTGTGGGCGTGCAGGCTCCGGAGCCCCGAGGGGTTTCTGAAAGTTGGGAGAGACCTCCTGGGGCTGGGGACAGCCACGGGCAGCGGCTGTTTTCCCACCCGCGGTTACAGGGAGGCTCGCTCTGGTCTGGATCGTGGCGTGTTGCCCGCCCGAAACACCACCCCAAAAGTGGTGCCCCCAAGAGGTGCGTACGGAACTGCCCGCAGGGAGAGGAGCTGAGCGAGCCCCTTTTCCTCCCAGCACTCACTGGAATGAGGAGGAAGAGGAGGATGTTTCATGCAGAGGCCGAGTAACATTTTTTTTCTTTTCTAAGCAGGTTTCCAAACCTCTTCACCACTACTTCTGCTCTTTTAAAGAAGTTTGGGACCCCAAAAGCGCCGCCTCCGAGTGTGTTCTTTCCCATTTTCTCGGCTCCCGTCAGTTTACTGAAGACGCGAAGGTGGTCCCTTGTTTCTTTTATTTTTATAGTCAAGCCGAAACTGGCTGAAACGCTACTTTTTATTTATGTGTGTGTGTGTGTGTGTGTGTGTGTGTGTATGTATATCCATATGTGTGTGTGTGCGTATATATATGCACAGCAACCAAAGGCAGATGCTGGCCAAGAATTTCCTTACCCGCAGTGCTGGCGTCTGATCTACTAGGACAGTGATAGGAACTGAGCGATCAATTTAACGCCACTTTTTTGGCATGGGGAAGGGCGAGGTGATTCCCCTTCCCAGAAAGCCGCGGCTGCTCGCAACGCTGGGAGGTTAAACGCCTCCTGCAAAGACCCGGGCTCCAAACATACCGCGCGGTTCTTTAAAAGCAGAGTGGATCAGAGGTTAGGTAGCGAGCGCTAGCGCCTGTCTTTCATTTCGCCTCGATTTTACGACATATCGAGGCAGCGCTGGTGGGGGGGAGAGGAAGAGGAGACATCAAACAAAAGCAGGGTAATTGCATTCATATTGCAGGCAGGCTCACCCCAGCCCTTGCAGGGGGCGTCGGCCGGAGCGGCCGGGCCGGCGTCGCAAGGCGCTGCCCTCGGCGGAGCCACTTGTCTCACACACACACACGCACACACGCACACACGCCTTCAGGAGACTCAGCCCCAGAGCGCAGCCCTGCTTCCCTCCTGAGCCCGGCCCCGCATCCCCGATCCCCGTTTCACGGCGGCCGTGCAACGACGCGCACGTCGAGCAAACGCTGCCGAAGCTCAGGGCCGTCGGAGACGCTACCGGGGCAGTCAGTGGGGCCGGTAGCTGCCCCGCCAGGCTCCCTCCCTGCGGGGCATCTCACGCCAGCCGTGGGCATGGACTGGGGCTGCTTAACCGGGGCTACCCCGCAACAGACCCTGTTTTGGCAGCGCTACTCCAGGATCCGCAGGCCGCAACCTCAGCAGTAACCCACGGGCAGGCGCGTTGGTCCTGTAGCTCTCCTGAGACTGTTTAAGGAAAATGTATCTGAGAATAAAAGAGAACCAGTAATGAGGAAATACGTGACACACAGCCTGTAGTCTAAACTTGATCGTAAACCCGCCAGAATTAACCTAAAACTCTGGGAAATCATTTCTAACCGGCCAGAGGAAGGCAGGAGCTCGCTGCCCCGTGAAAAACTCTCCACTCTTAGCTATATCCCTCTGCAAAAAAAGTTCGTCGCCGCAAAGAAAGCGACAGCTGTCGGGGAGAAGGCGATGGGCGCAGAGAGGGGCCATGTCCTGCCTCGGCCCCGGCCGCCGCCGGTCCCCCCGACGGCGGCAGCCCCTCGCCCGCCGGGCCGGGTGCCTGGCGGCGGGGTGCCGGCGATGGCAGAGCCCCCGCGGTGGGAACGGCCCCCGAGCCCCCCGGGCAGGGGGCACAGCGGGTAAACGAGGGCGAGCACCCGCGAGCACAGGTCTGTCCCCTGGGCCGCCCGGCGGCCGCGCAAGGCAGGGCACAAACCCGGCGCGGCCCCGCCGTTTCTTTCTGACAATAAATCTGTGAAAATACCGTTTATTACGCTCTGCGCAGAGCTGGGTGGCTACAGTCAAACCTCCAGCAAAGGCCAGTCCTTTCTCCTGGAGATTTCACTGCAGCCACCCACCTCTGTGTAAAGCACAAGAAATGATGTTTTCATCCCCATAACACGCACAAGCAGTATAAAGGGTTTGTAGTCGTGTTACTATATCTATGTGAAAGTTGCATGTATATATTTGCAAGCGTGAAAATACTCCATACACACACACATATATGTACAAATGTTGTATTTTCAGATACAGAATTGTATTCTTACTCATCACGTGTTTCAAGATGTATCTGTGTRCATTTGACTTTCATGTACATAGATCAGCACACTAGACAATTATATACCATATTAGAGAAATATGGAGAAAAAAACGAGAGAGAAATTACTGGACATTTGTTACACTGTTTCTATATGGAAAGCAAAAATTTGCTTTCCATATAGAATATTCTATATGTAAGTTACACGACGACGCTGTAGGAACACTTCATAAAATATGGGAACAGGCTACATACATATTGTTTGCACATTGTATATAAAAACTGTCGAAGTAAGCAGGGTCCACATTTTCATCATTTGTTCTGGAAAGCACGCATATATTTCCTAAGTCTGCCAATGAAACAGAGCAGATGCTTTTTTAGCACACATCGGTCGGACGCATATTTCCTATCTATCAACACACACCAAGATGCGCAGAGCATGAAAGAAATGTAAGTTAGCATCGCTCCTATCCCAGAAGTGATGAATGCACTTTCTCCCTGTTTACAGTTCACCAGAATCCTCCTCGGTCTTTCCCCAGATAGGACGGAAACTCAAACGTACTCCTGCACATTCTTGCTTTTTGAGGGTTCGTTTCAGAGCTCTGGTATTTGCATTTTTCTGGGGCTTCATAGAAATGGGAATATTCCTTTTTTTTCCCCCTAAATAGGCCCTGACCCCACCCTCACGCCGGGAAAGGCAACGAGACCTCTCCGTGCTGCAGGAAGTCCCGGGGGGCGGGTTCAAACCCCGCCGCCTCCCGCTGCCCGCCCGGAGCGGGAACGTCTCAAACGCTTCTGCCGGGCAGGGAACGGCCACACCAGTGCCCCAAATTCACAAGCGGCGGGGGAGGCGGGGCTTGGGGAAGGCTTGCTTGGCCAGAAATATTGCAAGCCGGGGCCAAGCAGGAATATCCCGGTAGAGGAGGAAGAGGACAGCAAGGAGAAGGCAGTTGTCTTGCAGGTGAGCATCGCATCTGTCCAAGGGCAAGGGGTCGTGCAAGGCGACCCGAGTTTCTAACCCGTTCAACCAGCGCACGCAAAAGCAGACGAGTGATTTGAATGGGGATCTCTGAGAACATCGGCGTACTCACCCAAACCGTCCCGGATCTCCGACGTGCGCTCTGGATCGGTCGGTTCCTCTGCAAACTTGGCTCACCTGGTCCAAAGGAAAAAGGCAGAGGACCACGCTCCTGCCTCGGCGCCCTCCAGTGAGGGGCAGGTGTGCGGGTTTGCTGTGAGTCCCGCTCCCGAGCCGGACGCATCAGAAGGGCCGGGAAAAGGGGACACACACGGGAGGGTGGCTTTGCAGCTTTCCATGAAGTGGAGTTACAACAAAAACACTAATAAAAAAAGCCGGACTGTGGAGCGTAAACCCCCGGAGCGATGGGTTTTCTGCTAGAGCGGGCAGCGCCGCGCATCCGCCTCCAGTCCGGGGCGGCCGCAACGTGGGCTGCGGAGACGGGGCGACGGAGCTGGGGCTTTTTATAAATAAATTGTATATATGTCTGTGTGCGTGTGTATAGTATGCATATATATATATAAATGAAAAGGTTAAATGGCACCAGCTAGGCTATGAAGAGCAACGCGGCCGCGGAAGACCCTGCAGACGAGGGTCCCCGTGCCAGGTAGACCCCCGCCGCCAGCGGGGCAGTGCGCGGCCGCGGAGCGGCAGGCGCAGACACTGGGGSCACCGGGCAGGCGGAGGGCAGGGAGATCCCCCCCGTCCCGGTGCAGATGCTCCAACCCGAGGGTGCAAAGCAGGGAAGGGGGGGATCCTCACCGCTCCGCCGGGAGCCCGCGGCAGGGGGGTCCGTGCGGGGCGAGGAGAGCCGGGCCCGGTGGGCGCCCTCCGGGCCGCGGAGGGCAGATCTCCTCCGTCCGTCGTCGCCGTCTTAAACATAAAAGCGGCGCCGCCGCCACCGCTGCGGGGAGCGTACGGCGGCGCTCCGAGGGAGGGGGTGGGGGGGAAAGATTATTATTAATGATATTACTATAAGCGCGGTGTCCGGGACGCCGATTGGCTGGCTGGGCTGCCCGCTGAGCCCGCCGCAGCCAATGGGAGGGCCGGGACTGGTGGTGGCCAAGCCCCCGCCCCGGCCGTGGCCAGTGAGCTGGGGCCGGGCGCTCCCGCTCCCCCCGCGCCGGCATTTGCTCCCTAATTGACCTAAATCAGGAGCTCGTGAGCGGCAGCCCCGCGGCGGCGGGCGGGCGGGCGCGCACACGCGCACACGCGCACCCCGCGCACCCCGCGCGCGCACACGCACACACACACACCCCGCCCGGCCCCAGCCCTCCCCAGCTCCTCGCGAGCCGTCGCCCTGCTCTCCCCGTGCGGAAATCCCATTTGCCGCGCCGCGCCGCCAATCGGAGAATTTCCCCTCACTTGTAAAACGTTTAACTTGCATGACATTTTTATTTCGTTATTATCGTTTTCGCGCAGAATCTGGCGCCTCCGATGGGCTGCGGGGTTGCTTTTTTCTTTTTTTTTTCCCTCTCCATTCCCTTCCCCTCCTCCCCCTCCCCCCTCCCCTCCTAGCTTGCAGGAAATGATGGCAAACCGCGATCTGAAATGATTACTCCGGAAAAAAAACCTTTTATACCAGGAGAGCATCCACGGGGCTAGGCAGAGCAAGGCGGCGRCTGCGGGGCAGCGGCGGGCCGCGGAGCCGAGGACCCAGCCGCGGAGGAGCCGGCACCCCCGCTGCCTCCCCCGCCCCACGGGGGACTCCCGCCACGATGCCGGACGAAGCCACGGAGAGCGCCGGCTCCACCTCCGCCCGCGTCTCGTCCTTCTTC